>NW_005842022.1:2051525-2059549 GCF_000455745.1 Alligator sinensis | reverse complement strand
CTTGCCTCCAGACCCCCCACATATACACCCCCCTCCAACATATCCTATTGCCCCCCACACACGGCCACACCCCCTTACAACTCCCCCCACACTCCCACTTACAACCATACCCCACACCTCCCGTACACAATATACAAGAGTAAG
The DNA here is from genome assembly GCF_000455745.1 of Alligator sinensis. Classification (NCBI taxonomy): domain Eukaryota; kingdom Metazoa; phylum Chordata; order Crocodylia; family Alligatoridae; genus Alligator; species Alligator sinensis. The sequence goes on along the minus strand of NW_005842022.1, from coordinate 2,059,405 downwards.
ACTTTATTTTTAGTTATTATGCAATCACCTCTATATACAGTACAGAAACAAATTATGACAACAATATTTTTGCAATAAAATTAAAATATATTATAGTACATGTTTGATTTTTAGTATATGATTTGGTTTTTTTCAGGTTCCAAGATGGCAACCCTCCCCCTTCCAAAAGGAGTACTTCCACGGGGTAAGAGGAGGGACTTCTGGTGGCATAGGTCAGGGGTAAGGGGCAGGACTTCAAGTCCCAAGATGGTAACCAGGGGCTGGGGCACCTGTCAAGGGGCTGGGCTACTCTTGCAGCCCTTGACAGCTCCCCAGAACTCATTAAGCAGCCCTCCAGCCAAAATAATTGCCTGCCCCTGTCTTAGGACATCTTCAGCTGCGTATGTCCAGTTTTGAAGGATGCGAGCAGGCACGGATAAGCAGGGCATGATTGGTGCCATCCCAACCACAGCATGCTGCTGCTACATTGCAGAAACATGTCCATCATATCACCCTCCAGTAACTGTGGCTATGTAAGATTTTCCATTTTCACTCCTACCATTAGCCTAAGGCAGTGGTTCTCAACGTTTTTAGACTCAAAGCACCCCTTGTCAGATTTGAGGCTTCTTCCATAACTTTTGCGAACTGAGCACCTCATTTCAAAACTAATTCATATATTACAGTTTTTATCTCCTTGCAGGTGGGTCAGGCAGTGGGGGCTGAGTGTGCCTAAGCCTGCCCTTTTCTGCTTATCCCCTGACACTTGGAACCTGAGTGTATTCTTATTTGTTTATCTTCTCACATTTCCTGCCAAACCTTTCAAAGGCTCTCACAGCACCCCAGAGTGCCCCGGTACCCTGGTTGAGACTAGTTTAAAGGCATGGACAAACATAACCTTTTAAATGCTTTAGAAGGGAAGATGGAGCTGCCACTGGGAAGTACAAAGTAACCATTACGTCTGTATGATTCTTTAGTGCTAAAAAGTTAGCTAAGTCCCCCTAACTTCAACTCTGAAATTGAATGAAGTAGTATTAAAGTTGGAATGGTTTTGCTTGTATCACTAAAGATTCAACTATTACATCATAATAATTTAAATTGGTAGTATTTTATATCAGTAGAGTAGTAATGTCTATTTATATCAGGCATGGAGAAAATACTGGATCTGGCTGGCAGCCGGACTACATTCCCCAGCAGCCCCTGACCACACAGCCCCCAGACAGTCTCCATGGAGACCCTGGGAGTGCAGGGTTGTAACGGCATGGGGCCGCAGAACCAGGGCTCTGCCCCAGCCCAACCCCATGCTGTCATGGCCCTACTCTCATGTCCCCATGCTCCTGGGGTCTCCATGGAGACCAGCCAGGAGCCTCATGGGCAGGGCATGTGGCCAGGTGGGGAGTTGCTCTGGGGTCATGATCTTGTGGTGGTGACCGCACGGGCAGGACCGGGGCAGAACTGTTATTTGCTACCCACATGCCCGTGCAATGAGCATGGGTTCTGTGGGCAGAGGCATGCAAGGAATGGATCATTGCTCTGCCCAGGCCTCACCCCGTGTTGTCACCACCAGAAGATCCTAGGCCCAGCCCTGGACCAACTCCCTGCACAGCTCCTGGCCGGTCTCCTTGGAGACCCTGGAAGTGCAGGGGTGGGACAGCCTGGGGCCGTGAAAGCACAGGACTAAGCTGGGCCAGGGCAGAGCCCTCGTCCTGTGACCCTGTGCTGTCATGGCTCTGCGCTGTCACACCCCCATACCTCCAGGGTCCTCATAGAGACTGGCTAGGAGCCATGTGGGCCGGGGCTGCTGGGAAATGGAGCCTGCCACAGGCCCAATCTGGCCTGCAAGCCAGATTCTGCTCTCCCCAATCTATACCCTACTGACTGTCCTATACCACAGGCCCATGTAATTTGTCCAGTTTTAGGAGAATCAAGGAAGTAATTCTTTAGTAAATCATTCATGTTTTTAATACTGGCAGCTGCAGAAAGCTGCTCAGAGGAGTAGAAAGTTAAGGAGTAGTCCAGGGCTCAATGGATTATTGAGCAAAGTGCAAGTGAGATATAGTACAAGGTGCAATCAATGCAATTTACAACATGGCCTTGCATATTATAGGATTATTCCTGTTTAATTATACATATCTATTTCTTGAGCTAGTTAAGCATACTTATTCTGCCCTGACACTTTTCTGGTAAAATCTGTTTTTATGAGCCTTTATTATTTCTTCTGGAGAAGGCAACTGGCACATTAAAGCAATATTTTGATATGCAATATTTTAGTATCCCTCTTCATACTATAATATTATGAAAATTATGGCACCCAGCATAACTCACATTTTGCTTACAACATGACTTTCCAGAAGTCTTAATTGGTGAATTCCTGAAATAATAGTCTGCACAGTCAAAATTAGCAGGTAATACCTTTCCTTGCTCATCACCGCATGGTAGAAACAAAAAATAAACTGAGATATATAATATGTAGTACACATGGAGTAGGAATACTTTTACCCCTATTAGAATTTAGAATTAAAGTACACTGAAACCCATACCTCTTCATAGGATGTCTGTTGCTCCTATTATAAGCTACTTCCTGTATAACAAATAAGGAGTACTGGGTCCAAATGTATTCCATAACAATCCATTCTGACCCTGAATCAAATTACTTAAAGTCTATGTTACAGGCAAATTGTTTTATTATAGGTCACCATGTTACCAGCTGCTCATTTACCAGCTCCATTGTGCCTTTTCAGAGATAACAAAAAAAATTTAGCTGATTCACCTCATTGATGATTATTATTTTGCAGTTACATAAATTCCTTCACATGGTGGCTCACAAATTGCTTTACAAACCATGTCTTTGTACCACTACTGAAATGCAGCCTAATCATGAGATAGAGTATTGTAGATGCTTCCCTTTATCACGCCCACTTCTCTGCAAAGTGTCACAAAATCTTTACTGACCCTTCAAAACAGACAGAATCCCTGTTTTTAATATTTTGTCCAAAGGATCTATACCCATAAACTGTTTATAACTTAATGCACCTTCCTCAATAGAATGGAAGAGTTAAACCTGCTGATATTTGAATACAGTGGTCAACTAGAAATGCTACAAAATTATCAAAGTCTGAGAGGACTTTGCCACTCCTGAATATCTAAGGGAAGAAGTATACTTTGCACATACACTAAGAAACAGACAAAATGATACACATAACAGGAGTTTGCATTGATCCAGGAAATCTTAATCAATCTGTGCACGGCCACTACACCTGTTGTATTAACCCTGCTAAGGCTAATGGCTCAACCTTGCTCTCTGATCTATGCTGCCCTCTCTGGTATAAAGGGCCTGGATGAGGAGAAAGGGGCATAACTAAAGCACTGTCCTGGTTTGTTCAATCCTGACCCTGACACAGTACCTTTGACCAGTTGCAAACACCGCTACTTTAAGTAGTACTTGAAGCAGGTCACGGTTGCATCTCTACTGGGACACTAGGTAGCACGGAGACTCAAATGTTTTTTTTCTCTAAATCATTCTGAGCTCCTAAAGGATTTGACTCTTTCTTTCCAACTACCAACGCTGTTAGAACTGGACACACAGTATTCCAGCCTTTTGTAAAATTCAGCCACAGGATTTTGGTTGAAGACCTTCTGCAGAAGTCATTCCTATGGACTGGCACTACACTGCAAAACAATAATTTCCCTGCCATTCACTTGAATAAGTGATAAAGCCTTTGATAGGGTAATATGGAAACATAATTTAATGCTTTCTAATATAACACGCTACATGCTAGTTCACACACCACTTCCTAAGTGTGTAAATTCACCATGACATTGTAAAAAAACCCCACCCTTTATATCAATGAAGGTACAAACTTTCAAAAAGAGGGAAGAGAAGTTTAGGGGCAAGTGAGGCCATGCTCATTTCTCATCAAGCCATTTATTAAACTTCTGGCAACCAAGATAAGGCAAAGATTTATTATAACCAGAATGAAAAAGAAAAGGAAGTAGAGAATTGAGGGAGTAATGCTCATAGACAAAATATGTTTTTTCAGTAGTTGGGCACCATAGCTTTCTTGGGTGTCCTGATAACTTCAGAGTTCTTCAGGATGTAACACAACTTCCAAAATCATTTAGATGTTTTAGATTTAATTTCACAACTTGGGTCTTGAAATATTCAGTTATTATATTTAGAAGTAAATTGGAATTTAGAGATCTGTTTCTTTGTCAGATAGTATTGAAACATATCAACAACCTTTATAAAGGAAATCAGAAATTGGTAGATGGGACAAATCACTGCGCTCCTATGTTCTTTCTTCAATAGTCATTTTCATTAAAATTAATGTCCACAATATCTTACTTATTCTTAAAGCTTCTGTTGCCTATTCTAGTTCCTCTTTACCAAAGTGACAAGTTGTAACATGCTAAGGGCTTATTTACCCCTAACATAAATACCTTTCCTGAATTAAAAACACAGAGCTCACCCTCACCAAAGTACATTTAAAATTTCCTAACTTTATTTTTTGTCTGTATCATGTACCACTTGAAGGTTCCATCCAAGATGAAGTATCCCCTGTGCTATGTACTGTGGGAAGCTGGCACTTCCTCAAATAACATAGTAGTGGCAGGACTCCATCATTCCTTTACTGTAAGTTAAGACAGAGCATGATTGTATTGTCCCACAGACAGCTTGGGAAGCAGATTTGTAACTCAGGAAGTCAGTTGCTACTTTGGGAGGGACCTCCTTTGCTACTCTGGGAAGGACCTCCTTTATAGCTGGACCAAGGAAATACCTGGCATAGCAATATACTAGGCAATACAAGGGAGGCTGTAGCTACTTTCTGCTTCCTTCTCTCCAGCAACAGAACAGAAGGATCTAGCCACTCTGCTTATTTTCCCACAATACTCATCTCACTCGGTTTTGTTCATTTAAAACCTGGTCTGCAAAGAACCAAAAGTAAATAAATACACAAGAGGTGAGTAAGAAAAAGGGATATACAAATGAAAAGGCCAAGAAATTAACCCTGGCCTCCTAACTCCCAATCTAATGCTCTGTCCACTAAACCACACAGCTCTTTATCACCACTAAACCGTGTTCACTTACAACAGTTCACTTGCATCAGTCCAGATGTTCTCAAAGTTTAACAGAGCGAAATGGGGCAGTCAGTGAGTTTGGCTCTTTATATAAATTATTGAATTTAACAATAATGAACACAAGCATTTGCTGATCTTCTGGTAATTTATCAAAGAGAAATACTATTCCCCAATAATAATCTCCATGTTTTAATTAAAATAAGTATGGACCTGCAAGGGAGGAGCTACCATTTCAACCTCCTGATGCAGCTAATGTGTATCTGGCAAGGTGGAGGATCTCTGACATCTATTTCTAATATGGATGTAAATGATTATATCAGGGGCAAGGCAGTAGGTGAATTATCTTTCCTGAAAATGGAGTGACTTAATTTAGACTGCTGCTTCGACAAGTTAATTTTCTACACTTTATAAGCTTCATTACAATTATCCACAAATTGTTGTTCTCATTCTTCTTTAGGCCAAGTCAGTTTACTGGAATAACTGACACTAGATGAGGTTATCATTAAGATAATCTATCTTCAAGCAAACACTAATAATCTGCATATATGAGAAAGGTCTTATTATCTCTCATTTCCAAGCTGTACATTGACACCAGAGCTTCCTCATTTAATATACTTAATAAATGATGCTAGTTTAGCAGCAGTAGCTATGAAATGAGCAGCTTAAAGCTCCTTAATGTGTGTGACAGTTCTAGTAAACTATTTTATCCAAAGTGAGTCCACACTTACATTGATCATAGGAAACACATTTAGTAAGAAGCTTTGAATACCAAGATGCAAGAAATTCAAGAGAAAAGCCTTATTATAGCAGCATCTGTTAATGCCATTTTAGATTGGTGCCCCCTATGCTACACTTGGAAGGGCTTGCTAAGTTAATTTCAATTTTCAGGGGTGTACTTGGTGAACACCCCTGAAACATGGAAGATGCTGAATTTTAGCCACTTTTGGATTTTAAACTTCATTGCAGAACAACAAGGAAGGTTTTTTTGGCCTCCCTGCCTTCCATCGACACCTCCAGGGAAGGAATTCTACCGATCAACATATCAAAGAGCTCCTCAACACAGCTCACAAAGACACTCTCATGGACCCAGAGGGACAAACTTCCATCTTCAGTTCCCTCTGTGCAAAAATGAAGTTTATTTCCTACCTATGGGGACTTTTTACCATCTTGTACCATCTACACTTTTCCCAGAGCCTGACGAAGGGACTTTGATCCCAAAAGCTTGCAGAAAAGGACAATTTTCTTGCCATTTTCCAGTTGGTCTAATAAAAGGTATCATTTTGGAACCACAAGTTCTAGTTTTTTTGTGTGTCTTTCAATTTTCAGGCATTTGAAAATAAACAGTAGTGCACGTTACTAAGGCTAGGGATAAAAGTTACACACAAACTATTTTAAGTGATCAGAAACTAGTTTAAACCTGTAACAGAACAGAAGTTCAGTGCACATAAACTAGTTTCAAACTGGCTGAAACCGGTTGAATGTAGCATCAGACTTAACTCATTGAGGTCAAATTCTGTCCCAGACCCCTTCCTGGTTTAAGTTAAATCAGAGTCCCCTAGTATCCCAGCACACTCTCCAGCCCTGGGCTCTCTAGCAGGGGCATAGTCAGACACTGCCCCCCACAAGATAAAACCAGCCCCAGCAGCAGCATGAAGTGAATGGAGATGGAGGGGGATTTAATTCTCCCTTCTGTCCCCTTTCTCACCAGCACAGCCCCAAGCTGGGTCTGTTTGGCCAGGATACAACAGTCCATGGGCAGGGGCATGACCAGACACGAGCCCAGCATAGCCCCCTGAGATGGAAAGAGCAGAAAGGGGGTTTATGCCTCTCTCTATCCCCACTCCCTCTGGGGGACTGCAGCCGGGGTCTGCCAGCCATGGCCACCACCTCTGCCACTTACACCCAGCCAAGCAGATAACGGCTGTGGTTTCCCAGAGGGAGAAGGGACAGAGGAGGGGAATAAACCCTCTCCTTGCCCCCTTTGCCTCAGGAGACTATGCTGGCCGGTGTCTGGCCATGTGTGCCCCTGCTACTGGAACAGCAAAGGGACAGTGACCCTGATAGGGTAGCAGCCTCTGTGATGGTGTCCTGGGGAGTACAAACCTCTTCCTGCTAGAGAGGCTGCACTGTAGGTGGGAGCAGGGCAGGCAGAGGTGCAGCTTGTGTGGGGTGAATGGCAGCAACAGTAGGGCTCAGAGGGATGGCTATGGGGGCAAAGCCAAATGTTGGGGTCACCATAACCCCCACAAAACCCTCCTAGCTGCCATTTGCCCTACACAGTCTGTGGCAGTGCAGCCCTCAACCAGGAAGAGGCTTGGACTCCCTGGGACACCATCACAGGGGCTGCTGCCCCCCATCAGGGTCTCTCCCCCCTTGTCAGTCCAGTGGCAGGGGCATGGACAGATGCTGGTTGGCATGGCTCCTGAGGCGAAGGCATGGTCCATCGCCAGCATGACCCCTGAGGCCTTCATCCATCCTGTCTCCCTCTGGGGAACCCCAGCTGGGGTCTGCCTAGTCGGGTGTGAGCTGTGGAGGTGGCAGCCAGGGCTGGCAGACTGACTGCAGTTCCCTGGTGGGAGAGGGGAAATAAAACCCCTCCCTGCCCCCTTTGCCTCAGGGGGCCACACTAGTCAGTCTCTGGCCATACTTCCACCCCTGCCACTGCAGTAATGAGGTAGGGACAACCCTGACATGGGCTGCTGCACCCCAGCCAGGCAGATCCCAGCTTGAGTCCATGCTAATGGGACAGGGAAGGGAGGGGAGAATTATACCCTCCCCCTCCCTGTTTGCTTGAGGCTACTGCTGGGGCTGCCCATGCCCCCTGA
>NW_005842022.1:2041834-2051515 GCF_000455745.1 Alligator sinensis | reverse complement strand
GGGGGTGGGGGGGGGGGGGGGTGGGGAGAGGAATGCCTGACAAGGAATGCTCTGGCCAGCTGGGATCTCAGGGGGGAATCAACTTCCTCCCTGACCACCTCATCTCAAGGAGCCACACCCCTGCCCCTGCCATTTCAACAGCAAGCTTTGGGGGACCCTGACACAGGCTGCTACACCTCAGCCAGGCAGACCCTGGCTTGGGGCTGTGCTGCTGGGACAGGGGACAGAGCGGGAAATGAAACCCCCCTCTATCCCCACTTGATTCAGGCTTCTGACAAGAGTGGCCAGGCCCCCTGCTGCTCAAGCAGCCAGGGCATGGATGGGAAATGCCTGGCAGGGGCTGCTTCCCCCTTCCCCTTCCAGGCACACTGTGGCTGGGGGCCCTGCAGGCCAGGGTGGGGATTTAAATTCCTCCCGAATCATACTCAGCCTGCCGGGGCCTGGCCATACCCCCCATCCCCCCAGCACAGCTTCCGTGCAGCTAAGGGCTCGCTCTAATGCCCCTGGCTTCTAGCCTGAACCACTGCAGGTATGAGCCTGCATTTCCGGAATCAAAAGTGAATGTCTGTTCATTTGCAAATTGGTTCAATCTGTATAGGCTAGACTAACCTGCAAAGGTTGAATCAATTCACGCTCAGGCTTTTTGAATGTCTGTACTTAGCCCGAGTTTCTACGGCCCTTTCCATTACCCATGAACACAGTCAGTTCCTGTTCCTTGCATAATACTGCTCAGGGTTCCCTGTGGAAAGAATGCTTTGTATCAGCTCTCCAGTCAGGGTACAAGAAGGGAGATATTCCTTGGAACTTTGGTTTGGTTAAATCTTGATGAGTACATGAAAAGAAGTTCTCACGAGAAGATGTGCTCCTCAAGCATTATTTGAAAACAGCATGGCTAATATTTTCAAAAAGAGAAGCTATGCTTCTCATTTCACATTGATTTAGGGGTACCTAATTTTTTAGGCCCCTTTAAAAATGTGTGTTGTCTTCTGTTGCTCTCACACACACACACACAGGCATCTACTCAACTGGGGAATGTAAAATACTTGTTACCTTATTTTTTCAACATTTTAAAAACCCAGTCAACTGTCACAGATTGTATCTACCTCAGTGCAAAGCAATCCGTTGCATTTGCCAACATTTAATTATGTTTTGTCTCCAGTCAGGATACTGTGGTCTGACCAGATTCTGAGAAAAGCACAAACAGAGATGGCTTAGAGCAAGATTGTGAACCCTTTGCTCCCATTGGTGAGTTTGAGTTACCCTCACAAGCAGTCCCCTGGCAGCAATTAAGACTGACTATGCGAGTAAATGCTCAACAGTGTGAGTAATGGTTGAGAAACCTAGCTTTAGCTGATTATGAAAAATCCTTATAGCACTTCTTACTCAAGTCTTAGATGTTTTCCATTTGGGGGGTAGATGTTTCTATTACAAGTTATATATTAATGGAGACAGGGAGAGAGAGACAATAAAAGATAAAGTGCATGAGAGACAGAAGTAACTTGCCTAAAATTTATCCTCACATAGTCATCAAAAAGCCTCTGTATATGCCACTAAGTTTGGAACATTAAATCAGAATATATCCTGATTTAAATAAGTCATTCTCGGCAATCTGAAAGATAAGTGTGTTAAAATGCCATTATTCTACTATTTCTGGAAAGAAAGAGTTGATTTTACCCCAGCTATGATCAAAACATTAATTCCCAAAGTTAGCAGTCTCTTATATAAGAAAGAAATTCTTTTAGCTTCATACTAGATAGATTACATGCAACAGAAGAGTAGAAGGAAATCCCTGTTGATTTAGCTGTATAAGCATTCTTGTTAAAATAAAAATGCTGACTTTTTGATGGGTAAGAAATGTATTTGTATCATCAGAATGGCCATTAGCTTAGGTAGAGAAAATTATCTGTACACTGAACAAGGAAACTGCCAAATTGGAGAACAGAGCATCTGCTGTGGACGAGGCTATAATTATCTCATGCATCTGAACACCTCTGGGCATTAAAGTTTCACTAGCTACTTTGCCAAATACAGTATGTTTTGAGTTCTTACATGACACCATCAGGAAATAATCAGCAGTTTGAAAAGTCTGTCAATAAAGACATTATACACTCCAAAAGGTACTACTGTTGATGGCATAAGTATAGCCTTCTTTCTCTAAGGTGATGAAAACTCAGACTATTTTGCTGTCATTGTATCATATTGCAAAATGCTGCAACATTTCATGTAATAGCACTCACAGGATAACAACTGCTACTAGGATAATCCTCTGTAGTGTATTCTGTTGGATCAAGTCATTTTTTAATCCAGATCTTGGAGGCTGCTGTTTTATTTCCTATTTTCAAATCAGTGAAATCACTATTATGCTACCTTACCTCCATGTAGCAGGAAAAATAACAGCAAGAAAGCAAGTGGCTTCTTCTACACTGCTGCTTAGTGGATGTGCAGCTAAATTGTTACTGTAGTATTCCTCTACAGATGCCAGCCTGAGACAGGCAGAAATCCTGAGCCTCCTCTCAAATCTGCATGGCAATGCAATGTCTGTTTCCACAGGGGCTACTTTAAATCTTGATTTCTACATGCCGATTATCAAAGCTTGTCTTTTACAGAAGTGCTTTCTGAAATCACATTTGGTCATCATGAGCTTCTAATCCATGCACACAACCCCTTAACAGTGACAGCTATTACTTATCAATTCAGCTTTAATTGTGTGCCCTATTCCTGCTATCAGCAGATCAGACTGACATTCTGAACAATTTATGAAAAACATCATAAACTACGCTCCATCCTTGCCTAGGAAAGCAAATAAGCACCACTTCTTTTGCTATCATCATCTACAATTGTTGCCTGGATAAGCAACAGAAAATACATATACAGTACTTTTTTTCAAATTGCTACTGTTAATTTCACAATATGTTTTTGGATGACCGACAGGGAAAGACAAGGAAGAGTAAAAAATGCATCAAGGAAATAAATGTATGAAAACTTCCTTTTATTCTGGAAACACTACAGACTGGAAGAAACTCATCTGTCTGGGTATCTCAAGGACAGATTCCCACGTGAGAATCCAAGCAGGATGTGTCACAGACACTGACAGATGGGTTTCCCTAGCCTTGAACAACCTAATGGAGCTTTCAGCAAATTTGCATACTGGCTGTCACCAAGTGAAATGGGTATGTCAAGGACATTAAGCAGGCCAAGACAAAAAATGTAATAGTCTTGTACACAATAGCACATCTTACTACTTGGTATATAATACATACATGTGTACACATACATGCACACTTTTTAAGCCTGCTATGAGACACTGCTTTTACTCCTGGGCATAGAGTAAGAAATCTAGTTAGTTTGCTGTTGTCTAAAAAAAAAAAAAAAGAACAAAAATATTGACAAGCAGAATGTGTTACTGTATTACTACTTGGTTTCATAGAAAAAGAAAAGAAAACCAAAGGAAATGAAACAAGATACCTTTGAGGTTTCCCAATGCATTCTTGCATCAAATACCTATTTTGGGCCAAACTGAAAAGTGAGGCTGATGCTTGTGATTTTACAGAACCCCAGATTTTCCAACAAAGTAGGCATGAGGTTTCATAGGCAATAACCTCTCTGAACCATTTAGTCTCTGGCAGGTGCCACTCTGCCCTACCTTCTGCAGAACCCCAAACAATTTCCAAGGAGCCTCACTAAGATGAAAGCTTCCCTGTGCAAAATCAAATTATAAACTCTTCAAGGCAGTGTCTGGATCTTCTTTTGTGGCCTTCACAAGCAGCACACTTCTGGGGCTTAACAAATTAACAACAACAAAATATTTTGGCTGACGTCAAACTTTACAACTCAGCTTTGAAGTTGTTCAGTATCTGAAGAGCAGCTGAAGCTTTTATTAACTTCAAAAAGCAATGCAGTTGCTCAGTACCTGCCAGGATTTGTCCCTCAAATATTACAATCATGTGGCCAGATCCTGTTTTCAGTCACACACAAAACTGATTCCAGTGGCTACCGTGGAATTATTTAAATTTTTGAGAATCTGGATGATAACATGTATTGTGGCTTTAACAAAAAATCCTTTAAACTCATGTTTAATGTCATTGCCATGCTGTATCACGTTCTATACACTTGCCCCTTTCACCTTGCCTACAATGCATAGTGATGGGTCTGCCATTGTTTAAACTATTTTTTTTTAACATTTACTCAGGATCAGATTAAAAATTAAGTGTGCAAACACAGAGGAATCCCTAAGGAAAGCTACTGCTCTGAAAAAAAAAATCAAGCTCTGTGTGCAGGACAAAAATTCTATGCTAAACTGTTGGGAAGGCTTTGAATCTTTTATGGGAACAAAAGAAACAACAAAAAGGCTTCTGATTCAACCTAAGTGAACCACAGCATTTCAACACTGTACACATCATATTGGATTCCAGAGTATAATAGAAAGGATACTTGACTAAGGACCTGATTATGTCATAGTTGCTCATGTATAATAGTACTTGACCACACAAGCATTCCTACTGAGTTCAGGAGGACTCTCATGCACAAGCCTCAATTCTATCACCTGGCTCTACCGCTGTTATGGTGATTACTTTGGGCCTTTCTGAGTCTCAAGTTTTCTTATCTGAAAAGTAAGATTAATAATTCTTATCTTCTTTGCAAAATACTTGAAGTTCTCTGGGTGAACAGTTCAATATCAGAACTCTAATCATGGTGGTAGCATGGTATGTAATTGTGTACTATTAATCCAAATATGTCTTTAAATCAGGCCCAAAAGGAGAGCAAAGTATCGACATTGTGGCTTCGTATAGACATTTGGGGAGGTTAGATCATGTCAAAAATGGCCACTTGATCAAAGGTAAGTCAGGATAAGGGGGCTGGTGTTGGGGGTATCAGTGGGGCAAGCAGGCTTGGAAGGGGAGAAATCAGGGGGAGGAGGAGGGATTTGAAAGGGGCTTGCTGGGGTCCAGGAGGGTTTAGTGGAATCAGGGGGGCTCACGGGGTCTGCAGGGGGGCTTGGGTGAATGGAACACTTTCTCCCCCACCCCGGTACTACTTTTAGCCCCTGACCACTCCCCAGATGAACAACCCCTGCAGCAGATCAACCCTTCCAGCAGACCTGCCCCTCCCCCCATCCCAATTTACTTGCTTGGCTCCCAGCACCAGTGAATGGTGGTAAAACTGGCACTGAAACCAGCTTGGAAGATAGGGGTTTTGGTGGGCTTGTGGGGGTGGGGAGGTTGGCTGGTATTCAGGGAGGGAGGGTTGTCCATCTGGGGCTGGGGAGGAGGGGCTAGGGGGCTAAGAATAGTCTGGTACCAGGGAGGGGGTAGGAAAAGTTCAGCCCCAGGGCTGGGGCCTGCAAGTGGGCTTTCCCAGCCCTGGGGCTGAAATAGGAACTGTACAAAAGTTCAGTTAGATTGGGTCTTGCCAGACCCAAGGTAAGTTAGACTACCTCGGAGATATATTGAACTTAAATCAAGTTGGCCATTTTTAGACCAATCTAACTGTCCTGAACTTCTGTACAGTTTGCATGTAGATGCACCTCACTAGTGTAAGGTCTGCACCTGGTGAACTACGTTAGATCAGGTTGCCATTTTTAATGCAACCTAACTTCCCCCTAACCTCCTGGTATGACTGTACGCAGCCTTTGTGGCTATCTTCAATTCCAGGAGAAAGAGAGGAGAGCTTGTAAAAACACATGCAGCACTGCCCTGCTGTGGTTCTACCAGCAGAGAACCAGAAATAACCATATTTCAGGGCCAATCCTGCAGTCTTTACATTAAATTTAATTAAGAAAGGGAGATACAAATAAAATTTAAGTATTGGCCTAGGAGTGGCATCTTTGTTTTGTTTCTTGGCATGATGGCATGGGATGTAGGGGTCATAAGTGGTGAAAGAAAAAAAACCTACTAGATAAAAGTGTACATTATTCCAGCTCTTGACACAATTAACAGACTGTGATCACTTTTTAGGGAATAGATTTCATTTGTGAATTGCTAAACCGTACATCAGCAGAATGTTTTCTGGCTGAGTTCTGCCTGTTTTCTGTCAAATACTCTTTTGTCGCAAAACACCTCTTCTCCACACTCCTTGTCCCTGAAGATTTCAATCTTCAGGACACTTAATTTAAAGACAAAATTCATACTCAGCATAATGAATCAGTAATTCAATTTAAAGCTTCTCATTCACAGAAATTACAACAAAGTGTGCAAATACCTACTGTGTATCCAATGGCATTTTTAAATACTCCTTTCTCCCATATTATGACTTTTAACATTTTTAAGGTAACAAAAACATTTAAAGCAATAAAAATAAGAGTCATTATCACCATTTCATTTTTTATAAGTTATTTTTTTCTGTTTTGGTCAAAATTTCAGAGAAACCAACCTGTTAAAAACTATGTTCAAATTGTTTGATGATTTTACAGTAAGCGAATGCCTTAAAGATTTAAAATATTAACAATTACTATGTAACACACTGGACCATGTACATCAACTTAGAAAATCTGAAAGAATGAAAAAATGTGTTTTTGGACACATATTTAATAATGGACAGCATTACAGTGCAAATCAGCATGATTTTAAATATCTAAAATACTGGAACCTGTACAGAAAGTTACATTTCTAATAGAAATGTCAACCTAACCTTCAGCAGTACTGTTATTATTTTACAATTGAAATTCAAACAACTACAACTGAAAGAAATTAAAGTCATATCAAGACTGCATTATTCAGGTCTCAACTTTTTTTTCCATTTGGTCTCATCTACTAGATAATATTAATGTCAATTAGATACTTTCAGAGTGGTAATGGGAGTGTAATGGTGGAAAAGTTATTACATTATTAACAGCACTTCCTTCCCTAAAGGAGGTTTAGGAGTTTTATATACACACCCGTGTTCTAAAATGCTGACCTCCATTAAATCTCAGGTTCACACCTCAACACAGTGAGGCAGGTTCAAGATTTACAGCTCAAGGACAAACCTGCCAATTCATTGCCACTAAACCATCTAGAATCCTTTGGATGCAGCACAGATCACAAGAGGGAACTGCCAGATGCTGAAGAGCTTGCTTTCCAAATAAATTCATTCACCAAGTAACCAGTCAGACTCCTCCACAAAGTGACTCAATAAACCATGTTTTAGTCAATTATTTGTATTTATATTGAAGACACATAAACAGTGACTATGCAAATATTTGTTTCCCATTTTTTGTGTTATATAATAACATTTGTAAGGAAGTACACAGCAAATTGCACATGTAATTGCAATTTCCTCTTCTAGTGACTTCAAGGATGGGAAAACCCAAGACAAATTCATTTTGCTCCTGAAGGAAATCCCCCTCCCTGATTCAGAGCAGAGAACTTATTTGGAAAGTAAATGTGAACAAGAGTCTGGAAAGAATAACAAAGCAGAGCTCTATTCATTATAGCACTATATTTCTCTGAACTGATGCAAACTCCCAACTCCTCCTTTATCAACATGTTATGGTGCTGGAAGAACCACAGCTTCCATTAAGTTTCTAAAAGAAATGAAATGATCAAAATGGGCATTTAGGTATGGGATTTTCGCAGAAGCCAATGGCCTTCTTGACAAACAATAGTTATACCAGTTTAAATGTACATCAGGTTAAACAAATGGTACAAACCACATGTATGCAATTAATTTAGGCTTACTGTGTCTTGGCTTAAGTCTGTTTCTCATATATTTAAATGAAGGGCATGGACAGTAGAACAAGCAGCAAGTTACTAGCTGCGTATCAGCTATTTCACAACAACTCCCCTTTAAGTACATTTACTCCTATCTGATAACCAAAAGCAAAAATTGAAGTAACTTGCTCCTCAATGGGTGCATCTACATATGCACATTAATGCTCAGTTGCCTATTTTACTGAGCACTATAAGTGTCACATAAAAACAACTGCAGCTATGCTAATGCCCAGTAAAATAGGCTACTGTGCATTAAATGTCACTTAAAACCATGTGCACTTGTTATTGCACATAAAGGCAGCCTAATGAACATGTCTTTAGTATCTCACATTGGAATTATTAAATTTAATGCACATTAGAAAAAAGTGTCTTAGGGCTTCTACAAACGTTCAGGGAGCCGGCTCCAACGTGCTGGAAATCCAGCATATTGGAACAGGCTTGATTAATTGAGTCTGCTGGCAGACAGAAATTAACGTGCACCAGCAGCCTCCCATGTTACATGTATCAGCATCCCCGTGCTAAAAAGCAGCAGTGAGGGATGCTGATAAACATGACATTCGGGTGCTTTTAATTAGCACAACTTGCTTATTAAAGCGCCCCCCCATGGCTCCTAGAGAACATGTAAAAATGCCCTTAATGCACATGTAGATGCACCCAAATAATTATAGCTAAGCTATAACATTTCAGCTTTTACTTATTGCATGGTAAGATCAGACACCTTTTAACTCACTGTAATTTGTTCATTTGTCCATAGTGTAAACTGATACAAGCTATATTTATGATGTGATTTTAAATCACACTATTGCTTGAACTGCTATAATTTTCTGTCTACACAAGACTGAATGGAGTTAGAAACCTGAAAGCAACACCCAGATACCTGATTCCCACAAGTTTATATGAAAATCCTAGCCCGTTTGCAGTAGACAACAAAGTAAAAAATCTCACTGAGATGACTAGGGAAGTATACACATCTATTTTTTCATTTTCACACTTCTAAAGGTGCCAGTTCAACAAAATATGCTTATGTCTAAGTGTTTGGCTAGAGAGGAATAGGGTTACTGAGCAGTTTAAGATTAAACCCATATTTTAATATTTTGCTGAACCAGGGTCTCAAAAAATACTGTTCAGAGTGCCAGTGCTCCTCAAAATTCACAGTGGCAGGTTCAGAATTTACCGGGTAGGGACAAGCCTGCCATTTCATCTTCATGTCTAGTGTACTCGGGAAAGCAACAATGGGGCACAAGGGGGAACCACCAGCTGTTGCAGAGCTCCTCTTCTGAGCAAATTCATTCTACAAGCTGCCAGAAACATAGCCTGATGGGAAAATAAATTCAGTGCCTTGATCAAAAAAAAGCACACACATTTTGTTTCTTCATTATTGTGTTAGTACTCAGAGAAAGGACTGAAAAAAGATCTGATATCGGTTAGCATACAACTTTGTATACCTCACCACTGCAATTTCTAGAATGGTTTCAGAAATGACTAATTTGGCTAGATTCACTGTTTGCATACCGCACGCTTGGTTTAATGACTGCTTACAATGAGATCTAGAGCATCAATATGTAACCCAGAGCACTCTGTTTATCCTGCTCTCAGGCCCACCCATTATGCTCGTTTCTTTACATTACTTCTTGTTATTATTCTATCAAATGAATACCATGGCATGCAGAATATCCTGTACAAAAATAACTGAAAGCTAAAGAATACTGTTTTTAAAAAAAAGGCTAATACCACTCACTGTCTAAAAGAGAAGCTAACAGTGGGATATAAAAAGAAGAGTACTATAACTGGCAGCTATCCACAAGTCTTTACAATTAACAAGCTAGCTCATTGTCTGGGTTGTTATCTAAATTACAGTCTAGGCATTTTCTGCTAACATATTTTCTGACTTCTTAAACACTATACTGTACAGTACCTAGTACAAAGACGTCTTTCTTTAATTCTATATAATTCCCTATTTTCCTGTTTTAAAAATTAACTACTGTAACCATAG
>NW_005842022.1:2041379-2041824 GCF_000455745.1 Alligator sinensis | reverse complement strand
GAAAGAGAGAGAAAGAGAGAGAGGAAAATGTACTGACTACACTAAAATGTAAATGAGGGGAAAAGTTTTTACTAGAGAATGGTTCAAACCAGAATACCCTGATCTGGATGTTTCAAATTTGCAATTCTGTCCTATTAGCATATTTATATCGACAGTATGATATGAAACAGTAAATGTGCACAGTCTTTCTTCATGAAATCTTTGAAATATATTTATCTGAGTCCTTAATACTGCCTAATACCATTTCATGTACTCAGAAATAATAGTAAATACCATACCAAATCAGTTCTCTACTTTTCACTATTACTATGGCACATCTTCCTTAGTAAAACCTATAATTCTAGGACTGATTTGACTAAAAGCAAAAATACCATGTTTATAAATGTATTAAAATTATTTACCACCATTAATGGGTGCTTCTGTGGGGGGAGGTGGGAAAGAAACT
>NW_005842022.1:2029625-2041369 GCF_000455745.1 Alligator sinensis | reverse complement strand
AGCGGTTCCTGGAGAGCCATTTTAATTAAAGCACCTCATCATAATGTATATAAAGCATTCCTTGTTTCAAAACGGCCACAGGGATGCTTCAACTAAAGCTTATTAGACAAGTTTTAGTGGAAGAGCCCCTGTGGCCAGTTTGAAACACACGATGCTTAATATACGTGATGGAGAGGCATGCTGGAGTGTTCCAGCAGACTGAATTCATTGAGTCTGTGCTGATGCATTCTAATTAGAACACATTAGAGCACACCTATAGGTGTCCATTTTTATCCCTTTGATTTTCCTCTTTTGTTTCTTGTGATTCCCAACAGAGACTTTTTTTCACAATATCACTTCTGTAGTCTCAGATAATTTTTGGCAGTTATATTACTTCCAAATTCTGGAATTATTTGCAAAGAGAATTCCTTCAAACATTGACTAGAACCTTTCATGATACTGACATCTGATGTATGGCTCAAAGTGTATTTATTTAAAGAAAAATGAATGTATAAAAATGCCTTTTTCAACCGTTTCTTCTCTTTACATATTGAGAGTCATAAATCATAGAAACATAGAAAATTAGGGCTGCAAGGGACCTTCGGAAGTCATCTAGTACAACCCCCTGTTCCAGTGTTTTACTACCATCCTAGTGAGACAATTCTTCCTAATATCTAACCTAAACTTCCCTTCCTGCAACTTGAAATTGTTGCTTCTTGTTTTGTCATCTGCCACCACTGAGAACAGTCTAGCTCCAGCCTCTTTCAAGGCCATCAAGTCCCTCCTCAGTCTTCTCTTCTCTAGACTAAATAAGCCCAGTTCCCTCAGTCTTTCCTCAGAAGTCAGGTCCCCCAGCCCCCTCACCATTTTGTCTGCCTTCCACTGGACTCTCTCCAATTTGTCCACATCCTTTCTGTAATGGGGGCCCCAAAACTGAACACAGTACTCCAGATGTGGCCTCACAAGTGATGAATAGATGAGAATAATCACTTCCCTTGACATTCTGGCAACACACCTATCAATGAAGCCCAGCATGCCATTCTTGGCAACAAGGGCACACTGTTGGATCATATTCAGCTTATTGTCCACTGTAACCCCCATGCCTTTTTCTGCAGAGCTGCTGCCCAGCCAGTCAGCCCCAGCCTGTATTGGTGCATCAGATTGTTCCATCCTAAGTGCAGGACTTTGCACTTGTCCTTGTTGAACCTCATGAGATTATTTTTGGCCCAATCCTCCAATTTGTCTAGGTCACTCTGAATCCTAGCCCTACCCTCCAGCGTATCTACTACTCCCCCCAGCTTTGTGTCATCTGCAGACTTGCTGAGGGTGCACTCTATGCCATCTTCCAGGTCATCTATGAAGACATTGAACAAAACCAGCCCCAGGACTGACCCCAGGGACACTCCACTTGATACCAGCTGCCAACTAGACATCAAGCCATCGATTACTACTCTCTGAGCCCAATGCTCCATCCAGTTTTCTATCAACCTCACAGTCCATTCATACACTCACACTTCCTTAGCTTGCTTGCAAGACTGTTGTGGGAGACCATATCAAAAGCCTTGCTAAAATCAAGGTATAATCACATCCACTGGTCTCCCCACATCCACAGAGCCAGTCACCTCATCATAGAAGGCAATCAGGTTGGTTAGGCATGGCTTGCCCGTGATAAATAAGTGCTTATTTTGGTGGAAAATCTGCATCTTAACATTCTCCACTGCTGAAAGAGCCATCAGATAGCGAGTCAGATTCCTTTCTGGCCTTTATGTTGTCAAATGAACTGTTAACTGGGCTCTGATCATAACTACTGGTATGCAAGCTAGAAAAAGCAAAGCTTGACTTATATTCCCAGGTTGAGTTTTCAGGGCTACCAAGTAACAAAGCCATCTTTCCGCACTCCCCCTCCACCCCTTAAAAAAAGAAAAACTGCATTTGCCAATAGAGTTCATATTATAAAAAAATAATGAAAAACAATAGTCACAGAGCTCCATGGTATTTTTTTCCAGTCACTTTCCAATGCATAGCTTATACTAATGTACCTTAAACTAGTGTCCTTATTTTTAAATGAAATAGGAACTAAGGATTAAGCATACTTGATATTGACAGGATTCCTTCCTTTTAGATGATGGTCACTACTGATATTTTATGGGATAAAAATAAGGACAAACCATGATTGCAGCATAAGACTGGATTCTGTACCTTTCTTTGTAAGATTCCTATCAGAAAGCCTGCGTTCACTAAGAAATAGTCTGAAAGAGTCCCATCACTATTTATATTATGCATTACCTTAGCAGAATAAGTAATGTATATAAATAATTTTTAAAGGCTCTGGATTTATTATCTTTAGCAAGATGAGTTCACTTAAATTACTTTGAGAGATGAGATAGAATGTAGTCACTTTTGTCTTTGGAGAGTTACAAATGTGCCTTTGCCACTGCTATGATAGATATGACATGTTTCATAAGCTAAACTCAGACTTAAATACTACCATGATATAGACCATGCAAAACTCCAGTACACATATCCTGTAGTCTCTGTATATGCCATAAGACAGTTATTACCACCTTTTAAGATCTCTTATTTTAACTTATCCAAATCTGGGTCTATTGCAAAGATTCTCAACTTTTTAGACTCAAGGCTTCCCTTGTTAGACTCAAGGCACCCATCAGAAAATGCCAGCTCCTAGCTTTGACTCATTTTTTTTCACTACAGAAAAATAATGAAGTAATTCTTCTGCTTCAAAGAACTCAGAAATATCACAACAGGTCAAAATGTTTTTGACACTATGGATTCCTATTTGAAATCTCTGGGTTTATCTCATGAATCACATGTAGGTGTTTGGTAGAGTTGAGGAGATACAACCATGATGGTCCAGGAATAATGTAAGAGGCAAGGATTGTTTTGGATGATATATTTTATTGAAACAACTGTACTCCCTTCCCCAGAACCCTCCCCACACTCTACATCTCATTGAGTGCTGAACTACAGTGCATTTAACTCATAAATGGGATTGATTTTTTAAAATCTGCTTGTAGAGTGAGAGGAATCCTCCTTTACAGATCAACTGTATATTTTATTGAAACAACTGTATAGTCAGGAGGAATATAGACAAACTTTTGGGTACAAAGTACCCCACCTTAGGTTTGAACACCTAACAGTGTTAATATTGCACAGCACACTGCAGCACCCATAAAAGCATTCCATAGAATCCTGGCTGACAATCATTGGTCTAATGCCAAGATATCTTAAAGCCAGCTGTACCATCTTCTTGAACACGCTCTTGCAAAAAAATGGAATCTCCGGGTATCATAGATTCATCATATGCCATTCTTTCTAAATCTTTAGCACCGATATGATACCAGGTAGGCACAAATTAGACTGGCGGCCAATTATTTCAGGTGGAGGGCCACTTATTGAGTTTTGGCAAGCCATTGAGGGCTGCATGACAGGTAGCCAGGGGCAAAATATTAATTTTCTACATATTTTAGTGGCCCCATGGGCCAGATAAAATGGCCTGATGGGCTGCATCCAACCTACAGGCTGCGTTTTGTCCACCCTTGAATTAGAGTCACTTTCAGGCTATCCAAGTTTCACTGGAAACTAAACCAGACCCTAGTTGGTCCCAAGCTGGTGGTCTTCTCTCCCTGCACTAAGCACAGGTGAAACCAGGCAGAGGCTCAAACCTTGTGAGCACAAAGTGGATTTAAAATGCTTCTATTCTAATTTAATAGCATTTGTCCATCAATCTCTTTATGCGCAAATAATTAAATAAAGGGAAAAGTAGTAGATGGATGAGTAGCAGACAGATGAAAGAGATAATACACATCTGAATTCACTATTCTAATCATGCACTTACCTAGCAGTCTAGACAATACCTGTTTTATTACAGTTAAATGTCTACAAATGCACTGTAATCAGAGGGCAACAAACTCCAACATACAGATTTGAACACAAAACATTCATATTTTGTCAAAGGTCTTTATGTGTGAAGATGACAGTATCTCTTCTTAACTGAAATATTTTTTAATGTTCAACTTATTTGAGGAAACCAGTTGAATGCAGTATAACATAAGAAACCTGCATATTGCATGTTCATATTCGCATATAAAAAGATTTTTTGAACATTTCAATTCAAAGATCAGCAATAAAAAAGCCCTGTCATATCCTTAGGATGCCAAATAATCATTCATTCCTTCTCACTATTGACTTACAAAGACGACTTGCCTTTGCGGTGTAGTTTTCATATATAAATGGACTGAGGATAAGTCATTGTTATGGAAGTCAGTGGGATTGTCAGCTCCTTTACAAAAAATAAAAGTCAGCAAGATACAGTTGGCTCTGAGCTCTGAAAAAATATTAAAGATGACAGAGAGATCATAATGTTTTGGCTCCTCTGCAGGCATTATATTTAGCAATATTGCAGTGCTGCAAGACCACCTCCTTGCTAAATAAAGGTCAAACAAGGACTCTCTCTGTGCTTTAAGTAGCATCGCTAGTTCTGCATCTTTCCAAGTTATTTTTCATACATCTTTACAGTAGGAACATTGGGTTCTCACACAATGAGGAAATTGCCATGATAGTATATATAAGCTCTTCCAACTTCAAGTATTACCATGAATCTTAGAGATTCCAATCGGAGATAGTTTTCTTTCCATCTCTCTTGCTCACTCTCAGTCAGCTCAGTCAGATTTAGAAGTTCTCCTGGAAATAGACAGGAGTCCTGCATGCTATCAGCGACATAACAGCCAGCCAGGAATGCAGCTTCTGTATCTGAGACACCAGAAGGAGTGTCCCTGTGACGTTCTCTACCAGCACCCCGCAGGGAGCAACATGGATAAAAGGAAATGGTAGTCATATCAACACTCCACCCACCCACTACACACCAGCGTATTTTCCCTCTCCCTCCGTGTTTTAATTTTTTTTCTATTATGCCAAATTAGGCATAATACACTGCACAGAGCATTCATTCCACCTTTGTCATATATTTCAGAAACAATTAAAAACCTCTTTACATTACAAAGGAAGTTAATCTGCTCAGTGAGTTGCTGTTAAAATATCTTTCCAACTCTACTCACTTCTGAATTTTTCTTCTATTTATAGAGTATGAAGCCAGCTTAATTTTTCTATCTCCATTATCTTATTTTCCATAGAAACAGGAATATTCCTAAAAGACTAAATTAAAAATAATACTTTATAAAAAAATTAAGGATATATTTCATTTAAAATACCATTCCACTCTTTCCACACCCTCTGAGAGATTCAGAACCCACACTGCAGGAAACTACTTAACAATTGGCTATATCAAAGGGAAGTGCCTATCCAACTTACAAGGGATCGCTGTATGGTACAGAAAAGTTTGCTTGCAGCCACTGTTACTGAACGGGTCTTCATTATCAGTCTCCTTTTATCACGGAAGTTGCAACAACACAAAAACAGCACTTTTGCTCTCCTAATGAATTCCTTCTATGCAATTTGGGTTATAGAAATTTGGTCTGTAGGTAAAAGCTATCTCCTGCATAGTAATAAGCATCTTAAGCTCTCAAGGAAGTCAGTGGGAGTTGGGGTTGCTCAGTATTTTATAGGTTCAGGCCCTACTCATTTAACTGCTATGGATCACAGGCAGTATACAGTGTTAGCAGTGGGTATGGCAAAAGAGTATATTGTTCTAGCAGAAAAGGGGCGTGTTGATGAGTGGAAACCACATGGTGCTGGTTGGCATTGTAGCTTCAGTTGTTTTTAGTAGGATACAGTTTCTAAAGGATTCCAGGAAGAGCACACACCAACTGCTGCAGCTTCCTGAGCCTGACGAAGGGTTTTTGAACCCGAAAGCTTGCTTAATAACTATTCTCCAACCATTTGGGTTGGTCTAATAAAAGATATCAAATTCACCCAAGGAACCTTGTCTGTCTATTCATAGTATCACTCTCCCAAACTGTAAACATTGTTAAAAAAAATTGCATACTGTGGAACTCAGACTTGTTATCTAATCCTTTAGAAACTGTATCCTACTAAAAACAACTGAAGCTACAATGCCAACCAGCACCATGTGGTTTCCACTCATCAACACGCCCCTTTTCTGCTAGAACAATATACTCTTTTGCCATACCCACTGCTAACACTGTATACTGCCTGTGATCCATAGCAGTTAAATGAGTAGGGCCTGAACCTATAAAATACTGAGCAACCCCAACTCCCACTGACTTCCTTGAGAGCTTAAGATGCTTATTACTATGCAGGAGATAGCTTTTACCTACAGACCAAATTTCTATAACCCAAATTGCATAGAAGGAATTCATTAGGAGAGCAAAAGGAATGTGAAGCTTTGCAATAAAGTGCTCAGTCCTAATCTCCTTGCTCTCAAAAGTGGCACAGTTGAAGAATTACTTACCCAAGCAAGTGTTGCAAAATCAAGCTCTATAAATCTTGTTTTGTTTTGTTACTCAAGGAGCTAAGAGAGTCACGTGACTTTGCATCTGGCTTTTAGGATAGCACTGCAATAGAACTGGCTTTGACAGCCAGGCCTACAGTAACAAGGAAGGCACAGCTTTTTTCTTTTTTTTTTTTTTTAAAAAAGCATTCATTTACCCAGAACAAGGTAATTTGAGCTAACTAGAAAGTAATTCTTTCCTTTTTTGCTAACAGTGCTGAAGACTCCTGACAGCACTCGAGAACATAAGCTTCACTCAAAGTGGCCTTGGAAGCAGTAAGATGCACTATCAGTTTCACGGCTCTAAATAACTGGAATGTGAGCATCCCTTCACACATTTTCATTTCAAACGCAGGTACAGAGATAGAATCGCACTCACTATATTAATACAGCCAGTCACCGCAGTATTATCATCATAGTTTGCAATGGGGTGTAACTGCTCCATAATAAAGAACAGGGCTGGCTGAACGGTGAATAATTCCAGGCATGAGAGGAGTACAACCAAAGATTTTTCCCCTCAAATCCTGTCAGATCTCTCTCTGTGTCTGAATGAAAGCACCCTTTGGTAAATCTGCCTGATATGAAAAGATTTTTCTTTTTAAGGTGTAAAAAGTTTCGCTTCCTCCCTCTCACCCCCGGTCCTTTCTACCCAACCTTTATTTGTTAATCATGTCATAAAGGACTGCACTGCATTCCTGATATAACTGCATTATCTCTTCCTGCCTACCCCCTTCCCCAGAAGCCTCCCCACACTCTACATCTCATTCTGAGTGCTGAACTACAGTGCATTTAACTCATAAACGGCATTGATTTTTTAAAATCTGCTTGTAGAGTGAGAGGAATCCTCCTTTACAAATCAATTTACAAGAGTGTCATGGCAGTAAGGTCAACCATACAGGAACAACTTTCTGCAGCACAGCTACCCCTTAGGGCCTAATCCAGCTCCAACTGAAGTCTGTAGGAGCTCTGCTGTGGGCCTTATTTAACCAGCACACACTGCACCCAGATTAGGTGAATCTCAAACTTAAAACATGCATTTCAAAATCATATACAAAGGAGGAGAAACTTGTCTTCTTACTTGCAACACAGCAGCAATAAAAAATCTCTTTATATAATTATGAGAAACATTTTAGCAAGCATTCATCTTCATTTATTAATGATCTGTGAACACACAATACAAATTAGCTTTATCATTAAATGGCTATACTATATCCTAAAATCTATCCTGTAGCAATCATCACTGCACATCTTTCATTCCATTATTTCAAGGCTCTCTATGAAACTTTAAGCCTCATGGCATTTCAATGGGACAGGCAAGCGTTTATACACATAGAGAAATTGAGGCCTGAATCATGAAATGGCAACATTTGGAAGCAGTACAATTCTAAATTCCAATTCCTGGCCCTAAATTATAGACCACGCAACGTTTAACATCACTACATTGTTATAATCTATCACATGTAGATAATAGAACTATTCTACTGCACAAATTTTACCTTCAAAACCACTCAATTTTCATTTCTTATCATCAGGTTTACTGACTCATCTAACTAGAATAATCTTAATGATGTAATAATTGTGTGTACAGTTTACAGGGTCCAACCAAAACTTGAAATCTATATGAAATCTTGAATTAGGTTGTCAACCTAATTCTAATACTATTAAACTTCCTTCCTTTTCAAACAATGTAAAACTAATAAAATGGATATTAAATTTCCATCAATTGTTATCTATCCTTTCCCATTTTTGTCTACACAGTGTTTTTTTCAACGGTATTTCAGAACCAACATTCCACCCTCATATTTGTCTATAAAGATACTTTGCACATGATTTATGTTCTGTCATCTGTTTTGAGGGAATGCAAGATGTTTGTTCCAGTGGCAATCATAGATCAGCAGAAAAGAGACCGATCTCATTTCTTAGGGTTGTCAAGAATAGGTGGCATATTTGGACTTTGGAGAAAGGGAACAATGTGCAAGTCCTATTTGAATTATTCACTGTGGGCATGTCTACACCTGGACCACAGCCCATTGAGCTGGGTCACAGCATCCCCAGCTGGCAGGGAACCCGGGGGGTGAGCCTGACAGCCTCACGCTGCTCCAGCCAGGCTCAATGTGCTGCGGAGGAGCTGGCTGGGGCATGAGGATGCTTCAGTGTGGGATTAGCCAGCAGACAGCCCTCACAGTGAAGCACTCTCGTGCCCCAGCTAGACAGGGCAGCATCTACGTTTGCACTGTTGCGGAGTTTTTTACCCTGCAGAAGGATAGTACTTGTATTTACAAGTACTGTCATGCTGCAGAGTAAATTAATTTATTCCAGCCTAATAGCAGCACACGTGTAGTAGACATGCAGCATGCACAGTTAATTAGCCAACTGCGTAGTAAACATATCATGTAGACACTCCCTGTATGCCCTAGAGTAGCCAAGATGGGGGTGGCATACCTTGTTTGACTAAATCAGATGCTGGAACAGCTAAAATAGATTATGTGAGCGGTTATTTATCTGCCCTCTGAAGTGAAATATATGATAGGCCTACTTCTTGCAGTTGTCTATAGAGGGTTGGCTCTGTGACGGTACATGTAGATGAAATGACTGATACTTTACTGCTTGAAGGAAGTAGGTATAACTTAACACGCCTTTTGACTACATCCTTTATATATATTTGTGAGTCCAGGGCCTGATCATGGAACATTGCCTTGTGGCAATGGTACTTCAAGAGGATTCCCTCTATTAGTTGAGGCCAATCATGAGGATATATTTGCAGGAATAGGCCCTAAAGCATTCCTGTGTTCACTATTCAAGGGCACGATCTCACTGACTTCAATAGGAGCTAAATGCGGACCTAATAAAAGGGACCAGGGAGTAAGGCAAAATAAGAAAAAAAACTGTTGTTCCAGAAATGCTGTATGAAGGAGATCTGGAGGGAAGCCTGAGCAATGATAATTATCTAGGGACCATTGAAAGGAGAAACAGTCTTAAAAGAATGCGTAAAAACATTGCTTAATTTAAAAACAAAGATGTTAATGTGACTTGGGGTTTTCAAAAATGCTTTTTAGGTCCCTCTATTTTTGTTTTTAATATACACAACACTTGGTGCTTAGAAATGAAAAATGCATTTCTTTAAAAGGTTTCTATGACATACAGTGTGAGTAAAGGCCTTACAAATCAGATTTGCCTGGGAACTAATGGACACCTTGGAGAAAGCTTATTCATGTTTTGTAAGAGTCTGAAGGCATTGGTTTTCATGTTTATCTTATTAAGATCAAAGAAGTGACACCACCATAAACAGTGCATGTCATGGAAGTGTGGAAGTACTGTGAATGTGTGCTATTTGGAAGCATTCTTTCCTACATTTGAGAACTTAATATATTATACTAGCAAGGGAATGGTATTTTTCTAGCTGCTAATTACACATCAAGTGGCACAATGCTCCATGCTGCTCTGTAGAGCCTATCTGAAAATGGTTTCTCAGTGTGGTAGTTCAGATAACCCATGAAATGCTAAAAGTACAGTAAGCCCCATTAGGTGAGGCTACTAGATAGATACTTACCAGGGCCTGTCATTCTACCCACTGTCAATTCTATATCCTTTAGTGTCCTCTCCCTCTCTTGCATACACAATGTAACTCCAGCAAATAAATATTGCTTTTAAAATGGATTCCTCTAAAGAAGTTTAATATACAAATTATATTAATTTTTGGTGGTCAGGTTTCCATCTTCATCTTATCTCAAATCACAGACAATTTGTTCATATCAAAGCATTTTTAGGACAAACTAGACATGTTCAAATGCACAAACAGTGATTGTCACTGGGTCATACCTGAAAAGTGAAGTGAAATATCTATAAATTGATCTGCATATACAGGTTATGAGATATTTCAGTCATTCATCCTTGACAAATAAATATTATTTATATTATCTAACTAGTTCAGTCTTCATGGGTTTCCTCCTTCCCATCACCTACAATAGGTAGATTCCTGACTTTCTTCCCCATTCATATCTCACTATTTAAAGCTTAGCATTAGTGGGTGTGTCTACATGTGCATTAATGTGCCGTTGCTACCGCGTATTAAGTTTAGTACCCCTAATATAAAGTACAACATAAATGTGCAATAGCTGGCACTAATGTGCAGTAATAATGTTGCATGGCCTTTTCATGATGCTTAATGCACAGTAGACTTATTCTACTGCACATTAGTGCATTAGCATGTATTTTGCCATGATGCACTGATGCACAGTAGAATTAGTCTACTGCGCTTTGAAGAATATCGTATAGACGCACCCAGTTTTTCTTGAATTTGTATGAAGCAGCTGAACTGAGTTCTGTCAAATTGACTAGTAACTCCACTTGGTCTCTTTTCTTTCTCCTGAAGAGCACACCTCCATCCTGGAATCCTTCTGCATCACATGCTAAAAGAATACCCCAAAGCTAACTACTCACACAGGGATCTGAACTCATGGGACTGCTGTTCAGATGCTCTTCATTAAACCACCAGTTGGAGCAGCATAATGTGCCCCTCTAGCTCATTAGCCCCTAACGTTCTGCAATTATTTATACTTCTGAATGAGTTTTGATTACATTTCAGGAAATGGTACACAAAAATAATTAATTGTGAAGGCATTCATTACAAACAGGCACCCATAAACTGCAAGGTGAACATCAGCTGTGCTTCTCTAAAGTGACAAGGAATCCCTCAAGGCTCAATTATTTGCCACTCTTTGCTCCATTTCAGATGTTAACAGACCTCATCTTTCCAACTGAGTAATAACTAGTGATAACAGTTTACAGACAACAAGTAAGATTTCCCAAACTGATACCAAGACTTTTCTCCACTGGGAATAGAGACCAAATCTGAGCCTCATTTCCTTTTCTCATCTCCCTAGTTAATTACTTCAATTTGTTCTATTTTCATACAATTTACTTTACTAAATCACTATTATTTATGACATATGTATGGCTAGAGGGTATAGAGAATGCCCAGCTGCTATGAAAGGGTACCCAGCAAAGTTTTAAAAAAGAACAAATGTTTAACACATCTTCATATTTATTCACCCAAGGCAGATATGAGATGTCATCAACATAGAATTAGACCAATGTTGCTCAACCTTTTTGCCCCACAAACTGGATAGGCAGTGCTTGGTCCAGCCAAGAGCTATATCTGGCTGGCAGTCTTCATCCTGCAGACAGGACCAGTGTGGGGGTTCCCATCTGGATGCAGGGGGTGTGCACCCAAATTCCAATCCAAACATCTGGGGGTTGGGGGAGGAGGCAGCCCAGGTACAGCAGCCCTGAACCAGACATAGAGGGGAAGGGCAGAGGGTCCCTGAACTGGGCGGGG
>NW_005842022.1:1989631-2029590 GCF_000455745.1 Alligator sinensis | reverse complement strand
AGGCAGGGCTGGGGGAGCTGATTATGGGCTGATTCAGACATGTGGGGGAGAGAGGATGGGGGATGCACATGGATAGGAGCCACTCCAAGGCGGGGCAGTAGGCAGCCCAGCCCAATGCAAATATTCTGGGGGTGGGTCCAGCATTGGTCTGATTCCAATGCCTGCCACTGGCCTGGGCAGCACTGGACCCCACCACATGGAGCTCCTGCTGCTCCCCAGCTGCCACTTTTCTGGCCCAAGGGGATTCCCATAGGCTGGATGTCATTATGTGCTAATTAGTCAGAGCACCCCTGAAGTAGAACACGAGTTCCAAACATCTGTTTATATCAAATACATAATACAGACAATATCACGGATTAAGCTGTATGATGAATAAGTTTCAGAAATAAATGAGTCACCATGCCTTCTAAAACACCTTTTTCCTCCTTATACAGAAATGTTGGTTGCTGGAGATATGGTAGGGACTCCTGAAGGTACTCACAGGCAATGATGATGAGAAGTGACGGTGGAGAAAACTTATTACTAAGGGTCCTGTACTCAAGGCACAATAGGATCTAATGTACAAGTCACATAGTCACACCTCCTGCCATGCCACATGTTCACAGCAGGAGGTATGATTGGGGACGGTGTGCTGCAATGACCTCCCTACCTTGAGAGAGCATGAAACCCAAACCCCCAGGGCAGGGAGATTGCCACAGCAGAGATCTCCCTGCCTTGGAGGTTTCATGCAACCCCTAGGAGACAAGATTACTGCCGTGATGATCTCCCCATACCCAGGGATTTCATGCACACTCCACTTCATGCACACTCCATGCAGCAGTGATCTCCCCACACAGGTTTCACCCATCCCTGAGGCTGGGAGATTATAGCCATGCCCTGAGGCTGCTGGGACTCAGCTGGGTCCTGGCACCAGAAGACACACTGCACGGACCCAGTCAGCAGCTGTTGGGACTTAAAGTCCCCAGCAATTGTGGGACTCCCAGTTCCAGCTGGGCAAGGTGCACCCCAGAGCCGACGGGCTCCCAGCCACAGGGGAGACCCTGCTACATATGTAAATGAAAATTCAAAAGCAACGAGCTATAAAGTTAGTACGCATTTTCGAGGTATAGCTCTATAGCTGGTTGGAGTTTTTATGGTGTGATAAGTATTTTTCACGTGTAGTTGGTCTCAAGGTAATTGTGCAATTAACCAGTTA
This sequence comes from Alligator sinensis, assembly GCF_000455745.1. Taxonomy (NCBI): domain Eukaryota; kingdom Metazoa; phylum Chordata; order Crocodylia; family Alligatoridae; genus Alligator; species Alligator sinensis. The sequence goes on along the minus strand of NW_005842022.1, from coordinate 2,028,395 downwards.
ATTGCACGATACCTGTAATATGTACAGGGAGCCTGAGTTATGTGAATTTGTGTGGCCACACGCCTCTGAGCGAATTGCATTAAAAACATACTGCACCAAGTGCTATGTTGTCCACATTTAACAACTATAATAGCAATTTCCTTGTCTACTCAAACGTATTAGATACACAAAAAAATCCTTGCTCAAACATATCAAGCAAATGACTGACCAAAAAAGGAGCACTGCACCACTCCCTGATTATCAGCAGACTTTGTGGCTACAGAAGATCTCTCTGAAGACCATCCTGTCCCCAGAGCTCAGGAGTTAAAATCCAGGGAGTGTCAACAGGACTAGCCTGCTTGATCTCATTTCACAGTAAGTGGAATTACAGATAACAAGGCGCTCAGTAATAAAGACTTTCTAAAACCTATCTAAACTACCCTAGAAACAAAAGTTTCTCCCTATGTATATTAAGATGTTAAAAAATATATTCTTTTAAAAAATATTTTATAATTTGTAATATTCTTTTACTCACAAAAGAAAGGAGCTTTCAACTCTTAAGGGATATGGAAACTTAAAGAACATTCAAACTTGAACCAGGTAAGGTAATCACTGTCTTGCACACCAATGATATATTTATTCTGCCCCATCAAAGAATATGTGGCAAAGTTACATAACCATTATTCATAAGCCAGTGGGACTTTGCCTGAGTAAGGACTAAAGGGTTTGCCTTGTGTAATTTTTTCCAACTGACTGAAGAACTATTTTCATAGTAAAACTTGTTCTTCAAACGTTTTCAACTGAATTCTTAAAAACTCCATTTCCCACTGTTCATGTGTCTCTTTTCTGAAACTAGGGCCAACATAGTAGAAAAGGCACTCCTTAAAGAAGTCATCCTGACACAGCCAGTATGAGAAGACAATAAAAATATAATGAAAGATGCTATCTTCTATGAGGTTTCCAATTCAGTTTTGCATCAAATGAAAAACAAGACAGAAAACCTTGAAAAAGTAATGTAAAACCTAAGGGAAGCAGAACATATTATTATGTTTTCCCCTTTTTGTATATGGTGTCTAGATACTACAGATTGAGAGAGAGAGAGAGAGAGAATAATTATTTTATCTTTCTTCAGAAAAGCATCAATATGTACTTGTACTGTGTTCAGGGAAAACTGGAATGAAAGCACAGTCTGTTTTACATTATACACATTCAAATGCACATTAGTTTTTAAAGAAGTATCTTAAGTAACATCTGTCCACAAAGAGCACTGAGCTAGCCAACAAACTGTTGTTATTGCCATGATCTTTGACGCTGGACTAACAGAGACTCTGAATCAAAAACAATGATAATTAAAACTCATAAGCAGCAACAATTTCTCTGCTCAAGAATTTGTATACCTCTCTCTTAAAATGTCAGCTGTTCATGACAGCCAAATTCAGACATGCAAGGTAAAACATTTCAATCTATGTATCCCTGTGGTCTCTGTCTGCAGTGCAACTTATGACTTCAAACAGCCTTCAGTAAACAGTCTTCTCATCACTCCACCTTGGACTGAATTTTAATCAAGGCCCTTTAAATGCCATTGAACAAATCCATATACTATGGATTATGTCTTGTATGCCTTTGGCCAAATGCTATTTGGTGGATCATTTATTATTTTTAGAAAACCAAAACAATATACATTAATAGTAAAAATTAGAACACATTTGGAAGCAAGATACAGCCAATTCTAGTGAATGCATATAGCATCTTAATGAAGCTTTTAATTATTCCATTAAAATAATATAGTGGATGCATTCCATCTCTTAGTCACATAAGAGGAGGAGCTAGACTTGTCTTATAATTAAGCCACAATTAAGTTTTTAGTCTCTACAAGTGTCAAAGTTTAAGTCTAAATTTCATGGAGAGTGCATTATACAAATGTACAGGGGCAGTAGAAGAGCTCTGGACTGCAGTAGTAACAATAAGAAGAGTTAGAAATTCAAAAGGGATACTAGGTATAATGAAAAGATTATTCCCACCCCTAAATTATTTTGTGCAAATCAGTCCCAGGAATCACAGGCAGAGTTTGCATATCAATTATCAATCAAGGAATGCATTCAAAGCAGATCCAGAGGCTTAGCAGAAACTCATTAGACACTGGAGGGGGAAAAATTTGGTCATTATGCGACTACTCTGTTATAAGAAGTGTATTAGGGAGGTGTAAGCTAGCAGACTGCTGACTGTTACAGTTCTTTCTATCTCCTACAGATAAGTCAATTAATCAAATTTTCCCTACTACCTGTCAAAAAGCCTGTGTCTGTCCTCTTGCTGATATATGAGAGAATACAAGGCTTCTTTCTATTCCTATGGTTTGCCTCTTGCGTCTAAAGGAATGGTTCCAAACATTCATGGAAAACATTATTTCATGCTGTTATACAGTTTTACAAAAATCTCCTCTACATCAGTTTATCTGTGAAACAGAATTTCACCTGGAGAGAAGGTTGGGGCACAGGACAGCATCTAAACATAACCTTCAGAGTCCTCGTAGTAACTCAGACAATCAACACTTACTGCTGTACACCGCTGCCCACAGTTTTGGAGCAAGCACCAATGTTCGGCGCCCTGTGGCTTTTTTCATTAATTCTGGAATTACTTTTAAAGCTCTGGGATGCCACATTGGGCATAGGCACATTCTGTGGCTTCACTGTGTAGCTTTGCATGAGAACACCCTGTTGATTTTGGATCCTTTGCAACAAGAGCCATGTTTAATTCTCAGCATCCTTCCCCCAGTGTCTTTCCCCAATTCTAGTATGGCAAATGAAGAATGGTGGTCCAGCAATTACAAAGAACCACATTCTAATCCCAATTCTGCCACTGAAGACATCACAGTTGATTTATCATAATAGCCAATTTCTTCCTTAACATACAGGGTCTACAAACCTGGCCAGGATTTGGCTTATACCTTCTGTTTTCCCGCCAATGTGAAACACTGTTAAATCTTTAGAGAAAATGAACTATATTGATACAAAGTATTATTCCTAAAATAAGCAAAACCCCAAAGAGCCAAATTCAACTCTCTGTAACTTCACTAGAGTCAGTGGAGTTTCATGGGATGAATATGGACCATTGACTTTTCAAATGTTCTCTCTAGTCTGGATTTTAAAATGGATCAGTTAGTTTATGACTAGTGGCATTGTAGTTATGCATACTAAGACAAGGGTAATCAAATCTCATGTTTCAAGACACAAGCTGATTGTTTCAGGTGCCAGGAAAATTTTTCTCCCAGCCTCTCCCTCCAGTATAGCATGATAAAATTCCCTAGTGCATTATGGAATTTGGCACAAACTCTGCAGTCCTAGAGTCTATGAAGAATCCTATGTTCTTGTATATTCTAAACCAAAAACTAGAGAGCATTTTTACAGAATTCTCCAATAAATTCTCCCTCTCATCGTGAAGAGTTTAAGGATTTGGCCTTTAGCATTCAAATTCCAGAAATCAACCTGCCTGAGGGCTGTGCTTATGATGAGAATACTTGGTATGGAGGGCCCATGCCTCTTTGCTAACACCTACAGAGATGAAGCAGCAATATTCCAGTGTTGGTACCTGCCTCTGGAATCCATTCCACGAGGTCCCTATTTCTTCTCCCTCCCCCTCAGCCCCCTCCAACTACACACACAGATCTGAAGGGGCTTTCTTCAAAATAGAGTCCTCTTGAGCTTAATTTCCAGGCCACTGAGATAAGGAGAAACTTTGGAATTAGTTACACATACAAACTTTAGAGCATTTATCCAAGAGAAAAAAAAATGAATTTAGGTTTTAACCATTATTCTTGTTCAGCATGTCAGCCATAAGAGCATTATGGCTCTGGAGAAACAAATAGTACATCACATGTCTAGTCCAAAGTCAGCTGAACTGAATAGAAAGATTCCCACTGATTCTAACAGGCTTTCAATCCGAGTCTCTGTCTAAATTGTTTCCTATTATTTCAATTTATAGTAGCTATTTCTTTGCTATTATGATAAGATGCTAAAAATTGAGTTGTTGAATATAATGGATTCTGAGAACACACTTGTTTGGGATCAGTTTCTGAATTAGGCTCAGGCTGAGCTTATTCATGTCTATTTTTATTTGCACTGAAATAAATGATTCAGTTTTTAGCTGTTTTAAAAGCAGCTGTAGCTACAGACTACTACAGCATAAATATACATTGGATCCAATATTATTATGTAGAAAGAAATTCATTTTTTTCCATGAATGTCATGCAATGTGCTCTATCTTTGTTCTAAGAGCACTTGAAGTTTCCATAAAAAGAAATATCTTGTTCATGATGAACCACATTCAATTTACTTTAAGACAGTCATAGTCCACATTCAATTTGCTAAATTCTCTCTCTGGCCATACCTCAGGCCATTCAGTTATGTGTCTTCACTAATCTGGATTTTGCCTAAATTTTAGCTAATGAAATTTCTTTGCCATTGATAATTTAAGATGTCAATTGGCATGGTATTCTCAAGTCAGAAAGCCAAGCTTCCCTCTTAATCTAAATTCAGTCTGAACTCCAAAATTAAAAAAATGCCCTTTTATTATTAGACAGCTTCACTTTTCTTAACAAGGAGGAACTTCAACTTGTTCCACTCTCTCGCTTGAATACTTCAGCAAGTTGAATGATTCCGACTTAATCAGATCAAATGTCTAGGAGATAAAGAAATTTTAAAAGTTTGCATGTTCTCCACTGAAGTCATTCCACTACAGTCCATAAGGAGCTCGTCTCATAAGTAAGGAAAGCAGATTAAATCCCAAACCTTTAAATGCCCCCTGCAGGCCCCTTCCCTTCCCTGATATCCATGCCCACATTTGTTTGTCTTTCATTCATCTACACACAGTATTTGTTGCTAATATATGTAGAACAAGTCTAAAGTTTTCTTTTAAACTACAGATAGGTAGCCATTTTCACGTTAGATTTCTTTTATACGTTCCTAAAATACTCAGTTTCTTGGTAGAATTTGAAGTGTGATCATTGTTTGGTGTCTTCCCAAACTGGTTGATAATTGCCCTCAGAGTTGTTAATAAAATACTTGTCGGAAAGCCAGCTTAATACAAGCAAAACATTTTGGGACACTCCATATTAAAAGGGATATTTAGCCATTCATTCAAGGTGAACTTTGAAACTACAGATAGGTAGCCATCTGCAATATTATCTTAGGAAGAACCTTCCAACATTTTCCACAAAGGACAGGTTCTATGGTTTCTTTCATTTTTAGATCCCTGAGGCCATTTTGCTAATGTTGTTGGTCTGTCTGGAAAACCTGATGTCTTCCACTCTTAAAAATCATTTGCAAAATATATGCAAGGATTTTTATTGAAGATAGAGTATTAAGTATTTTAATACCAATTGGATGAATTTACATAAGGCACTTAATATGCAGGAGCCTAATAACACTGTACAGTAGTGTGCTGGGCAAAAACTGTGCTAATACACTACTGCGCAGTGGTATTAAGCTGCTGTGCACTAAGCATCACTAAAAAAACCATGTACTAGCACTACTGCACAGTAACTGTATTTACTGTGCATTTAGTTAGCACTTCATTAAGCAAGTACTAAACTAAATGTGTGCCCACTAATGACAAAAAACCAATCCAAAACAGCAACAAGCATTTTGTTACAAGCTGTGTCATTTCAACCATTATATGGTCTATTTCCATTAATTATATTTGTAGGTGCATAAGAACTAGGAGTCAAAAAGGCAAGGGAACCTTTCATTCTATTAGAATCTTAGGCTCTGCAAAGTGTTTTAGGAGTCAGTGCACCAATGAGCTCATTATGCATGTAAAACTTTGCAGAAGATCACTGATCAGTTCCAGTGCCTCATTTCTTCAACCCTGGAGTTGAAAACTAGAACATGGCATATAAGGAATTTTCACCTGAAGTTTAAAATGCCTGTATACATAGAAGTTTAATTTATTATTCTAATGACTTTCACAGCATGAGATTCTCACTGGGAGACATGCCTGTATGCATTTAATAAGGCTGCAGAGATTGGGACTATTCCTGAAGGACTCTCTGAATCATTTCCAAAGCATCTTTTTATAGCTAGCAAAGTATAAATTATGTAAAAAGGCATTTAGATAGATATCATCTAATCTATTGGACTGTTAACCCCTCTCTGTTACATTAATCTATAAACCTGAAAGGAATACACTAAAAGCCTCAAGACCATTTTAATACACTTAAACATGAAGGTGCACCCATCTGAAAATGTAAAAAAAAAAGTATTTACATTGTTCTTTTTTCTCCTCCTGCCCCCAAAAACCTAAGTAGCACACAAATCCAGTGTCACATTAAAATGATGGTTTCATCCAGTGCCTACAGGCCAAATGCCCTTTAATGATCTTAGAACTAAACTGATGAAAATCCAGGAAAGTGGTCAGATTCTTCTCTCCCACTAAGTGAGCATCTGCTTTCCTTATTAGAATAATTGAGGCAGGATCAGGAGAAGGAATTTTCTTAGGAATGCAATTGTGCTTTGCCAGAAGACATGGAAGTCAAAAGCTTTGCCTTAAGCTTCACAAAAAAACCCAGCCCTTTCATTTTTAATATTATCTCCCTCTTTTAAACACCAGATTCTATTTCCAGTTTCTGTGATAAAAGACCTTCCTTGCACAGTTAGCATTCAGATACCATTGCAATAAAAATTAAATGAATGTTTAGATAGGTGTAGAATGTAGGTAGGGGATGGAGGCAAGAGTGAAACCCCTTTAACTGGCTTCCAAAATTCAAATTCCCAAATCTGAACCATTCCCCCTGACTTTCAGTTCTGTAAGATCTAAAACCAGAAGGGATCCAGTTCAGATTTGCACGTGCAGCTTGTGAGAATGGCTGCTCCTAGGATATTTCTGCCATTTGGGGCCAAAACCTCACGAGAAACACATCCCGGATTTCAGTGCCCTTGAAGCCAGAATAGGTCATTCAACCTCAAACATGACTCTAATCCAGACTCAGATCTGAACACCCTGTCCTTGGAACCATCTCTAATTATGAGTAACCTTGATGTGATTTTTATCTCAGTAAACAGACGAGCTGAGCACAAATGTTTTTCACACCACGTCAGAAGACTAAATAATATACACATCAGAAAAGTTTTTTTCCCCTTCACTGAGTGATATTAATTTTGCAAGGCATGTCCAAAAGTAAAGATCATGTTAAAACATTTGACACAACTGTTAACTTTTTTCCTAAAAAATAAAAAAATGCATGTTTCTGGATACAAAGGCATTTTGTTAGTTTACCAGTATAAGTGGTCATGTTTCATACATGCCAGCTAAGCAGAAACAACCTGAAACTTATGAATACTTATCAGATTGTGTGAAAGTCACAGTCATCACACTGCTGTCTGACTCTCAATGGCAAGAAACTTCTGGGTGTCATATGGGAATGAAAGGATGCTGTCACTATTCCAAAAAGAGAAAGATAGCTAAACAAGACTCCTTGTGAAAGCAGATCAGTGATAGAACATTTTGATTAGAATATACGATAGCAAGAAATTGTCAGCTAGCAACCACACATTTTCCCATTACAACAACAAGATACAATAAAAGGGAATTTCTTTTCCAGCTGATTCCATTGAGAGGTTTACGAAGCTTCAAGTTGCCCTGAGACAAGAGTCTCTTGAGTCCATACAACAGGAAAAAAAGGTGTATTAGAAGGAAACATTTTTTTCCTGTGAATAACTATATATTTTCAGACTTATTCTCACACAGTTAAACCTTATGGGTATTTCTCTACACAGTAAAAATATTGCAGTCAGATGAGCTTTTAAAAAAAAGCACTCATCAAAAATATTGCTCATCAATATCTTTCAATATGTTTACTGTTAGCAACAGAAGAAGTGGTTGATACTAATAAAGACTGCTGCTGGCAAATGCCCAGCATACTAGGCTACTGCAAAAATTGGAGGATAGTAGGGTACATAATACCTATATATATCCTTCCCAGAAGTATTTGCCAAGTCTTCAGTCAAACATGCAGAACTTAGACCAGACACCTCAGTCATCTACAGACTCACTGATGACTTCCCTATTTAGTGAACAACTGCCATCCTCCAATCAAGGAACCTCCAGTGACAACTGCCTATGAACTGACAGCACAGGTACAGTAGCAATCCCTAGCTGGAACACTGTCTTCACTGAATAAAAAGAAAAGTCCAAACATCTCAATTTCTCCCCTGCTTTGCATAGTAAAAGTTCCAGTACTTTGTGTCATGCCATGCCCCAAAGAGTCCTGAACCTAATCTCATCCACATGAATGGCTGGTCTAACCATGGGGATACTGACAGTGCTTGGCAATCTTTTTCTTGACAGACAGAGATGGTCTGCCTCTTTTTTTTAAACAAAAAATTTAAAGAGCTCTTTTTTTCCTTCAACATCAGAACAAACAAAAGTCAAATCATGGAATTTCCCCCTTTTTTGTGAAAGGGAAATCTTATTTCTCTATGCGTGGGTGGGTATGTAACTGGAAATTCCATCCTGATTTGGAGAAGCTCTGTTGCAAAACTTCTGTTAAAACCAGCAGCAGGCTTTACAAGAGCCCAAAAGGACTTTCAGTTGGGTCTCCACTATCCCAAGTAAATGTCCTAACCACCAGGTTATAAAGCAATACTCTTTCTCTCTGACTCAGTTTGTATTACCTATACATAACATAGAACAAATCTAACAGGACAAGATGAGACTCTAATACTAACAGATGTGGGAGATCCAGGTATGAGTCTCCACCTGCCACCACTGCTTCCAAAGCAGGAAGTCCACAGACTAACTGGGAACGTCTACATGTGATATTTTAATGTGCATTAGCCTAAATTAATGTGCATTAAAGGCATGCATCTACACACACATGCCCTTAATGCACATTAAAAATCGTGAATTTAGGCTATTTGTGCCTAAATTTGGTACCTGAAAAGGCAAGTATCAAATTTAGGGGCAAACAGTTAAAGTGCATTAATGCTGTGTTTGTCAGCTGACTAGTATTAATGCGCTTTAATGCCTGCACGTATAGATGCCTGCCTAAACTTACTTAATGTGCATTAAGCTAATACGCAATAAATTTAGGCATACTTAAATGCACATGTAGACACGCCCACTGAAATATTTTGCATCGCATATTAGTGTGCTAACCATCAAACAGCTGGCTATTCTACTATGGGTCTCTCTCCTTCTTGTTTGACCTGAAATTCCATCCTAGACCTGAGAAGCTTTCCTGGTAAAAGTTTCATCAAAGCTCAGTATTTTCCCATGAAACGTCTTGGTTTTAACAACTTGGCTTTCTCTGACAAAAAAGATATTTAATTAGTAAGTTCCTGACAAACTCTACAAGCGACACTGTACAATTGGCTATTCATTATAAGCACCCAAATACACAGAAGCACATAAAAATGTTAGCTGGCACTGGGAATTTATTTATTTATACATGGTAAATGGTAAATTAGCTATAATGTGCAGCTTCAGGAAACCAAAGGTATTCCTGAATTCAGGTTTGATTCAGCAAATAATTTTTAGTGAAAGAGGCAGAGAAATCAGAAACTTTTATGTTCAACATTTACTAAATAAAATGTTTTATTTTTGAAATGCTGAACTGTTTTGTTTTGAAATTTCTTCATGAATTTTTTTAGCTTTTCATTTCAAAATGATACTATTCATTTAAAAAATGACTTAAATATAACATGGAAGAAGGGTAAGAAAAGTGTTAAGTGCAAAGGAACACATATTTCAGGTTGAAAAAAATGCTTAATATCTATTCAAAGTTCCTTAAAAAAAAATATTTCAGTCTTTGCATTTTGCTGGATTAAAAAAAAAAAGAGAGACAAATTTCCAGTTCTATTTGTAGAGAAACATCCCTCCTCCCCCTCTCCCCACCCCACCTTTCAGTTTAACCACAGAATCGGAAACCCTATTATTTGACCAGCTCTATTCCCTGCACACAATCTCACTATTGTAACTATCCATTAATAGTTCACTTACTGTGTAACTGTGGCCTCAGGCCTGTTTAATTGCAGCAGTGCAACATCTAATATGGAGATATAAGTATAGGTCTTGAAAGCATTTGGATAAGAAGAACCTTGACTGGTGTACATTAGCGTCGCTCCACTAACTTCCATTGCAGAAAACATTATTCAGCAAATTGTATTATAAAAGTGTCTATGACAAAGTGATTCAAAGATGTTGCTGACTGGGGGAAGGGGCATGTTCCACCTGAATCTGTCTAAAAGGCAAGTGCAGCTTCACTGTTATTGCATATCCAGTTTTAAGAGGGGGAGAGTTGTGTTATCAGAGGGTTTGTGTTCTGCTCAGCTTGGCCAGCACCTCCATGGGAATGTTTAACATTGCTATATAAGCATGTTTAAGCATTTTAAAGGTAATTGCAGCTAAAATTCTTTCTAATGTAATTGTGCCAGGCAGAGTGGATGCTGCTGTGTTAAAGTTGTTTAATGTTTAAATATTTTGGCTGAGATATAATTCTAAATCTGGCAGCTTTATGTCACATAAAAGGGCCAGAGTGAATAAAGGCATAAAAGCTTTGTAACTGGCCAGGGGAGAATTCCTCTAGTACAGACATGGCTAACAGCAGCCATTAGGCTGTGTCAAGAAGCCTTTTTACAGCGCTACTTGCAGAGAATGTTGGAGGCAGGGCTGAATGGGACATATGCCAGGGATGGGGCCACGGCACAGTTCTGCAGCCCGCACAGAAGCCCCAGGAGGCTGCAGTAACTCATCCAGGACCTTGGGCCTGTCAGAGTTACTATGAATGCATCTCCAGCCCGTGGAACGCTCCAGGTTTGAGAAGGCGCAAAAGCAGCTTAAAGGCAATATGCCCACAGCTGGACTGCAAGTCTCATTGTTAATGTTGAGTTAGAACTGTTTTTAAAAGGCACACTCTACAAGTACTCCTTGCATTGTCGGGGAGAGGAGAATCCACTTCTCAGCGTATCTGGAGCCTTACAAACCTATCCAATAATGCATAATCACAATGGATATTGTTATTTGCATAGTACAATACTTTGACTAGTAAACACTTCCTTTGGACTACTCATGCTGAAAAGCCCAGTAGAAAGTGCCTGCAAATGAAGTTCTTACACTAAGTTTTTGGGGTGGAAAATCCATCTAAAGCATTATGCGCATCTTTGAAACTGAGGAATCAAGACCCTCAATGGGAATCAGATTTAAAACTTTTCATTCCATTCATTTTGTCACTAATCATTACAGCTACACTTCTGCCCAGGCACAAGAGGTTGTGTGCCTTAATTCAGGCTTGCATAGTCATTTATATAAGCCATGCTGTGATCAATGTATAGATAAACATGAAATTTTATGACCAAATCAAAATTCAGAGGCACATTTGTCTCTGAAATCAACTACTTTTAATTGAATTTAAATTTTTTTATGAGTTCCCCAGAAGAATGTTAACTTCCAGCAAGGACAGTACCCCTCTGTCACTTTTCCCAGTGACTGTGCACATACGCATGCACACTCTTTTACCACTACATGCCATAAAGAAAATAAAATCTATTTTGGAGTAAATGCAGAGTGAATAACCCTGCCTGACACTTTCCAGATATCATGTAAAATAAAAGTCCCATAGGCCCTGATGGAAAACATATGAGCGCCAAACATAAAATAGGAAACAGGAAGTAAAAAGGGAAATTCTTTATTTTGCTTAAAAAAAAAAGTTATTTTTGTTACATAAAAACCAAAGGGAACAGTCAAATTTCCTACGAATCAAACTATGCTACAAATCTGTGACCCCATAATAAAGCATGTTGATGAGCTGCATAAATTAACTTTCAATTTCTGAAGATGGTAAATGCAGAGTGTTTTGTCTAACTATATGGACCATGAAGAACAGAGCACTTTTATAGAATTCTGTTCACGCATACAAAAAAACTTCACACTATTAATATATCCTGACTACATTAAAAGTCTTGCAAATGATTTTGCCTGAAATGCCCTACTATGATATCTCCTTTAGGGAAATATCTTCAGCCCCAATTAGTTTAATTGACAAGAAAGCCAAGAGAATAGAAATGAAAGGACAGCAATAGAAAATAACATACTATCTCCAGGTTCAGGTTAGACATTGTAGAATCTATTTGCCATTAGTATTTGTAACATACTCCACCAGAACTGTTTATATTACTACCGCTTCATGGAAACATTAACACTTTTGAGTCAGAAACCAATGTAGTAAATCTTAATAGGTTTACAATATGTCATTAAGAATTGCAAAAAAGTTTTGCATTTTGTTCTTTAGAGGAATCACTTTAATCAGCTTCTCTCCCCCAAATCAAGAATACAAATTTGAATAGATTTAGCACAGCACAACAACTTTTTCACAGTTTAGGAAAGCAAGAAAGAAAACAAACCTAACCGATATAGCATGATAAAACCTGGAAATCTCCCTTTCCCTCCCCCATGCCCTCAAGAAGTAAACTGAGCTTAGACTCCGATCAAATTGGTGACACTTTAGTGCCCCTATACATGAAAAAGAAAATAGCTGTTGCAACCTTGGGAATCATGTGGAATCCACATAATTTACTATTTCCTGTGATGCATCAAACTTCCTTCTTCCCAAGAGTAATCAGTTACTGCTTATTTATACACCACAGAGAGGCTTTAACTCTAAAAAATAAAAGGCTAATCTTAAGAATTTTTTTTTTTAATCTGAAAAGAAAAATTGTAAAGTTTTAATTGGGCTGTTATGAGAATACGAGGCTAACTGTGAATGTGGTATCATATACTGGATCAGGAATACAGAGGCCTTAATAAGTAAACATGCATGCACATACTTATGTAAGATCTCAATTTTACAGTCCTTACTGATGCAAACAGACTGCAAAACTGGGCCCACTAAAATCAATGAAGAGTGTGTTTAGGAAATAAAATACACATTTAAGTGCTAACAGAGTTGAGCTACATTTAAATTCTGTACTCACCTTTCTCCCCATTGTTAAAAACATTTTTATCATTATAGAAAAAGAGCATGGAGGGAATATAATTATTAAGCCAGTAGCTAAGAGAAAGAAAATAGAAACTAGTGCTCACAGTCTCTGAAATATAGGCAAAACTGTTCTTCTAGTACTAAACATTTACTAAAAATTTACATGCTTGTAATATACAAACATTAGGGTACTGGGAAACTGCACGATTTCCTCTACCTCCTCCCCCAAGATACACACACACTCCCCACTCCTGCCTAGGCTTAATTTTCTCCACACACCTCTGCAGTCCTGTAAAACCTGCCTACACGAAAGTGTGAACCCATATAAAAATAAACATTTGTCTATGTTAATCCTACATAAACTCCAAAACCCAGCTTGCGTGAACAGTTAACATGACCTGACTATATAACAGATTCTTCAGCAATTAAATGCTAAGGAAAATTGATAGACGCACACAAGCACACATACGTACCAACCAGCATGTGCTGTAGCTTACATTAACAGGGTGACATGCAGATAGATATTCAGTCTCATTGTGTTAAGAACTAGAAAATGTAACCCAGTTCTTATTTTAGGATACAATTAACATATTTCAAATAGATCTAATTATTATAAGAGGAAAATAAAATAAGCTAACAGGAGGTACTCTGCTCCTTACAGAACTACCATATATTTTTTCTTCAACTCCTCCTACAGAGCCAGCAGAGTTCCTTAAGGGAAGCAAAGGAATTCCAAGAATTCTTCTTGGAACTCCTTGTAAGGAATTTTGCCTAAAGCCTTAACTGAAATTCCCATCACTGTAAAGGGAAAGAGAAAAAAGAAACCAAATTAAAAAAAAAAGGAAGAAACATATTATAATATTTACCAAAGAAGAGTTCATAAAAATTGCTTTTCAGATGTAAGAAAATATATTCACAGTTAAATGAAAAACCATTATAATCTTAATTATAATTTTTAAGGACATGTTTCCTTTCAATGGTCTCATACAGAAATACCTATGGATTTAAACAAAAAATAATGGCACCTAACTAGCTTTCTTAATTTGTTTAGATTTTACTTTTATTTTTTATAATACAAAATGTTTTGCATCTGGAGAAACATGGTAACTACGCCTCCCTTTTTTCCCCCCAAAACTCAGCTTCACTCTCTCCTTTTAATATTTCTACATACCTGAGTAACACTGGTCAGATGTATGGTCAAGATCATAGCCATTTTTTCAAATTAGTTCAAAGCACTTCTCCTGCTCCAAATTAATCATTTTAATTATGCTGTCAACAGCTGCATCAGGGCTTCAAATCAAATCTGCTGTTTAATGAGTTCCTGTTGCCATACATTTTATCCATTTTTATCCATACCCTTTCAAACAAGACTAATATTACCATGATATGATTCTACTGCAGCCAAGGCATAGTACAGTCAGTCAATAAGTATGATTTTAAATAATTTAAATAGCATTCTTTCATATGCAGATAGAAAAGAAAACTTTTGGAAATCCTGTCCCAGGGAGCCAGGCATTTTTATATCTTTTGGAGGAATTCTCGTAAAAGCAATGAGGAAAAATGAGGGTTTAAAGTGAAGCATGACTAAGAAAGAGGATGAGATTGAAAAACTTTGTGAGATAATTTACTCCATTTATTTTCATTCATGGTATGCAACATGCAGCTTCCTGATTCTGTGTTCACGTTAGTGAAGCAGTTCCAAATTGGTAGAATTTTGATGTGACAAAAATAGATAATAAGGTCATAATTTTGCTCTATTTTTCATCCACTCATAATGTTTCTTTTAACCTTACAAAGAAAACTAAACACATGGCTGCCAGGTAACATTCACGGAACAAAAGATTGCCAATTGCCCCCTACCACCTCTCTCAGGCGCGTTACAAATAATAAAACGAAGTCTAGATAAATGATAAGATTCCAGTCCATAGCTCATTTCTGCTATAATTAATTATACAATCTTGAAAAGAAATATACTACAAATAATAAACCTGAGCTACTGACAGCTGAACACAACTGCTGGACTGCAGTCAACATGTAGCTGTCATCTAATAATATTTGCAAACCAAATATGTATTGCTAAATGTATCACAACACCAGAGCTGATTACCTTTAACAGTTTTAAGAAACACTGGGAGTGTCTATACGTCACTGTGCTATATGTCACATGGCGCACTGTATCTATACATCACATGGTGCAGTAACCACCCCTACTGCGCCATGCATACAGTACATGGTTAGATTTTGCCGGTACGTTATTGTAGTGGCACACTACAATGAGGGAACACACCACTATGGCAACATAGCTGCCGATCACATATAGATCCACTTGATCACTACATAGCCATAGTGCACAATATGACAATTGATTATACTCCTGCAATTTTTCCTGCTATCAACTTCCAAAAAGCCCATCCATCAGGACCATTCTCCCTCTAAGCAACTAAAACACAAGAGAAAGGTATTTCAAGTGAGACTTCCAAATCTGTAGTGATAGTAGGATTTTCATCTGCACTCAATTTCCACAAAACTATATACTTCTGAAAATCTTACCCTCTGGCAACTATATATACATGGCCTAATTTTCAAATTGCTGAGTGGTCTGTAGTTCCAATAGACTTCTCTGAGAACTGCTGGGCTCTCAGCAGATTTTTAAAATCAATCCACATATTTGGGGATCTAATTCTAGAGGTTCATAAAAAAGAGATTGATCAGTCAACTTGTAGTGAATTATTTAAAAAAGTATGAATCATCTAACATCTACACCAATGTTTTGAGGCACATGCAAAAGAAAGCTAAAGCAAGAGGGAGGTTATAAGTATGTTGTTATGGAACATTTCATAATAGTGGTGGTTGGCAGAAATATGTAATTCTCCTACTGTCATGAATAATGCTACAAAAGCCTCAGAAACCATCAGGAAAAGTGGTCAGAATGAAATAAGAAAGAGTAAAATAAAAAAATTGATATGAATAGAATCAGCTCTCTTAAGCTAAGTACAGATGATACTCAAAAAGCCCAAGGCTGAATCAATTCAATCTTTGTAGGTTAATCTAGTCTGCATAGATTGAACTGATAAGTAAGTGAACAGACACTTGCTTTTGATTCTGGAAATGCAGCCACATGCCTGCACTGTCCCAAACCAGAAGCCAGGGAGCCCTAGAGCACACTTCCCTGCTGGGCTAGAGCAGACAGCTTGGGCCAAAGCTAGCCCACCCACCCTCTGAGAGGGGGTTTGCAGGGGAAGTGCAAAGCATCCTGGGATGCTGGGAGACTGAGTTAACTTGAATCTGGAGATCTGGGACAGAAGTTCCAAGGCCAAATTTCTACCATGGCATAAATAGTTGGCAAAAGTTGTTCAAACTATGTAAGTGGTAAAGCAGTGCATCTTAAACTTTCAGTGGATGGGCATAATAAAACTAGCTGATGTTTTGAGTGAGCATAGAGGAATGGATTTAAAAAACAAACAAACCCTGAAATGATAATGAGACAAAGCAGAACAAGACCACCAACAAAGTACCATTGAACAAACCTCATTGTACATTGTTGGTATCATAATTAAGTGACAAAAGTTATTAATTGAAAATACCATACTAGTGCTAATTACACAATTACTGATGCCCATTATCTGTTCAATCCCTGCACTTCATGATTCTAATGAAATCAATGCAAATTATTCAATTTCTTGCATGGAGGAAAGCATTGAAACAACATTATTTACTTTAGCAACCATATTTTACATTGACAGGTTTTAACTTATAGCATATCTACACCAAATCAACTCACTATTAACAACTACATTTTCTCCACAGTGGAGTTGTCTCTCTCTTTATTGAATGCTGCCTCGCATGTGAAAGTCTTTAATTTTGGGGAGGAGGAGAAATAAAGACGTTTCTACCGTCCCTCTCCTTGATGAAGTGCAACTGAGGAAGGGCATCAGTTCTTTCTTTCCCACATTTTTGGAAATGTGCCATGCATTGATCCAGCAGCAGACAGATTATTACATGATGTGCAGAGCTGGATGTATTTGGAGCAATGGCCACGCCCATTTTGCAGCCATTGTAGTGACATTAATACTCAATGACCCTCTACATAAGGTTCCTAACTTAGCATCATATTACAATTATTTTTTTTTTCCTAGAAGTGAACTAACTCACACTAATAGGATAATCCACCCCATAGGAAACAGTTCTGCTACTAAACAGCAAGCAGTTCTGGCATGGAAATCAGAAGGGAATTCTTTTTGCTACTGAGTTTCTGATTTATTTAATCATAATATCTGAAGCTTTACAGTGGCTGTACTTAAATCAGACTGCATATAAATGATACTAGATAGTTTAAATAGGGAAAGTAATTATACATGTAGGATTTCTGAAACTTCTATGCAGATCCATAGGGTTTATTCTATTTACAGAATAGCCAAAGAGAACAACATCTGGAGCTAGGTTTTTATTTTTGTGCATATCTGACAGGTGAAAGTTTATAATGCACTGAATATATTAAGCAGTGTATGAGAACATCAGTGTCATCATCAGCAAATCATGACATCAACTCCAAAGTAACATGCATACACATAAGGCACCATGGGGCATATGTTCCACAATAGCACATAAATGTAATCAGTGAGATGACTAATGAATTGGTCATATTTATTGTAAAATCCTATTATAAAACAGCCTTTTTTACATGATGCTATATTACATTTTAATGTGCTTTATGGCAAGTGGGTAAAATTTTAACTTAAATTCATGCGATAAAATGAACCAAGTATTATTTTAGCAATATCATCTGCAGGGAATTTATTACAGCTGCAATTTCACAATATCCTTTTAAAGTTATTAAGGACTAGTGATTACTTAAGCATGAATAAAGCATCTAATGTAACTTGAAAATTACTAGCAAAGCATGTAAGAAAACTATTAAAGACCTTTTCCACTTTGAAAAGGAAAGGTGTTTTTTGTTTGCTTTTGATTCCAGGTTAGGAAACATATCAATAAATACAAAGAGCCAGATACTCACCTGGGTAAACCAACATATGTCCATTCACATCAAAGCCAATTTAAACCATCTGAGGCTCTGACTGAAGAACACAACACCTGTTTGGTTCTTAACACTGAACTGTGCTTTTTCCCTCCCTGAATTCTATAGGGTCATTTGCATATATAGCATACTACAGGAATGTGATCCTGGAGTTCCAATATTGCCTCATTGTATAGTTCTCATTCTTGTTGAAGCTTCCCTCCCCTCCAAAATTTGGGTCTGTCCCCACTTGGCATTGGAAGGTTTACCTCATTTTCATCAGAAAAAGAATGTTTGATAGGATTAGTGTTATTTTCCATTTCATCTCTGGGTAATACTGATCACAGCCTTTCACATTCCTAATTAAGTTTTCAGATGAACTATAAATTTCTTTTGAACTGGTAGGGGAACTCCAAAAGAGCATAATGTGAAAGCAGAATTACTGAGAGCATAACAAAGGCAAAACCAATAACTACAAGATTGAAAATTGCAATTAAATATATGCACCATTAAACAGTTTATTCGGTTCAAGAAGGTTTTAATTAATCAAGCACCTTTTCTTTTTTTAACAAAAAGTGTATTTATGCCTTTGATGATCATATGCATGATATGCTTGCAATTCCTAATACACTGTCTCTTTGTTTCACCCATCATCTAGTTAGGGAGAGCTGAAATATTTGGCATTTTCCACACAGGTGAATTCACTCCAGAAGTTATTTCCAGTTTCAGTGTGGATGTCAGCAGATCAGTGCAAGACAGCAACAATGCATAGAGGCTGCCTCCACCATACTGGAGAAAGCCAATATCCAAGGTAAATCAATACATTAAAATGCTATTATTCTAACTGAAGAAATAGAAATGGAGCTCATTTCATCAGACCACACAGAAATCTGTGTCCAAGTTGGGTGTATACACCACCGTTTCTATTCTAATAAAAACAAAACAAGAGACTTGAATGACCATGTTCTGGCACCTCCACGTTGGTGACATTTTAACTAGTTATTAGGTCTGGAAAACGAAATAAAAGAAAATAAAAGCCAGAGGCTCACTGCTAGCTGCTCCACTGGTGCATCAGGGTGGGAGGCTGGGACCTGCCCCTCCTCTGCAGCTCCTTCCAAGCCACCTGCCCCTGATGGGGGAGCCGTGGCCAGGAGCTCCCTGCTGCCAGGGCAGAAGGACAATATCCCTGCCTGGCCTCTGCCACCAGAGCCCACCCCAGCTGCAGGCAGATCAAGGGGGCAGAGAGCAATCTCCTGGCCCCATGCACCCTGCCAGTCCCTGGGCTAGCACCCAGGGGGAGCCTGGAGCTCTCCCTGGATGCTGCAGGGGGCTGATGCAGGGTCTGAGGCGGTGGGAGCAGACTGCTGCCAGGAGCAGTAAATTTGCTCCCAAATGGGCACATGTATAGATGCCTGCCCAGGCTCGGTTTACTCCAGAGTAGATTACTCTGGAGTAAACCCATCTAGCAGCATTTGCATGTGTAGATGTGCCCACAGAGAAGCACAGACCAATCCCCCATCCCCACTGCCAGGCCCCTGTGAAAGGAGGTAAGCATGTAATCTACAGTTTGTTTGTTTGTTTTTTAAATTGAGCGCCACTCAATTCACAAAAGCTATGGAGAGGTGCCTTGACTCTGAAAAGTTTGAGACACACTGGAATATGCATCATATACTTGTATTCAGATTAGAAAACACACATTTGTTGATCAGAGTTAGAATCATTAATTGAAATACAGAAATCATAGCCACCTTTCTTTCTTGTACTTTTAATGCTGTTACAGATTTGTATTGGGAAAGAATATTCATCTGTCACCTGTTCCTAACCCATCTCTCTCCACCTGTCTCCCTCCCCCCCCCGCCCCATTTGCAAATATCATTGGTCATTTTCTCCCCTTCTTTCTCCCCAGTGCAGTTACTGCTAATGAAAAGGTGCTGGATTGGCAATTTACATCACTGAAATCTTTTTTATTTACTGACTTGACAGTCTTTGAGTTTGAAGTTCTCTACTTATGAACAGAACAGATACAAACAAAAACACTCCTTCCTCTAGCTTCACTACGGTACTTCAGATTATTGACCTGGCACTTGTCCTTGGCTTTTCTAATGAGACTCTTTGAAAGAGGGTCAAATGTGAAGGAAACAATTTGGAAATACAAAAAAAAAAAAAAAAAAAAGATGTGTTCGATATCACTTCCTTCAAATCGATCTGTGGACTGTTTCAACATAGTTCCTTCACATGTGTTCTTGACCCAGATTATTGGCCATGCTATATAAATACTGCCAAATTCTGAGCATCCTGTGGGTTGGGTAGGGGATGCACAACATTTCAGGTTAGTGGGAGCTGTGGGAGTAGAGCACATCCCATGAGAGAACCTGATCCGGAAGATAACGACTATAAGTACTATTATCACTGGCAGAACAGCAGGCATTGCAAACATTCAGGAGGAGAATGAAACATCTGGATATATTTATTTCAGCTTTAAAATCCCAAAGAAAACACCCCTTATATCATAGTTATATGATAGCTTAACATTGTTTTTTTTACACAGAAGACAAATCAAAGTGTAAATTAAACCTGAATATTTTAAGATATGTGTGTGTATAAATTACACACACATACACACACACCTGTGTGTACATGCACACATATTGTGGATACTGTGATACCTGAAAGGTTGCCTATGCCTTATCCCAACCATGCAGTTGTTCCCATAAAAGATATCACCCATAAGATTTGTGCCTCTATGCAAGCAAGCATAGTGTTGATGAGTGTTTTGATTTATACACAGCACATGTTGGCCAACTTTGGCATAATGCAATCATATAGATATTGCCTTCCTTTTTAAAAACAAAGAGCAATAAAATACATCAAACACTAACTGCTATAAAATGGAGCAAATTTAATTAAAGGAAATATATTATATTCACGTTTTGAGGTTTTAGAAGAAGAATGAATTCTCTTTTCACTTCTTGGTCTCCTAACCTAAATTCTTCAGGAAAGGTATAATGTATAATGGCTTGCATCAGTTTCCAAGCTGCAAGGATGGTTCAAAAATCTCTCTGATTCTGCAAAGTTGTTCAGTTGCTCGTCTATCTGCAAGGTCCAAATCTTAGTATACGGCCTTCTTTCTCTCCCTCAAAAATCAGATGGAGGAACATTTTAGATTTGCACACTGGAATGGGAGGCCCTTAGGAAATATATTCAAAAGTAATGTGTTTATTTGTCCCCCATGAGGTATTTCCAAGAAGCAGCCAGGAATCATACACATTTATAAAGTATACGAATACTTTCATACCTTGTAGAAGACAGTCCTGCTTTGCATGGTTCATATCTAGCTCTGAAAATGCAAAATCTAATTAAGTACTATATATTATTAATATTGGTTAGCTAGGTCCTGCAGTGACGCTGTTTGTACATCTGTTATTACACACACACACACACACACACACACACACACACACACGAGTGAAATCTTGCATCTATTAAAATCAATGATAATTTTGTCATTAGTTTCAGTAGGTCAGAGTTTCAACCCATGTATAAGTCCACTTTTCAGTCTACCACACAAGAATTGGCTCTCTGCAGCAGCACTAAGTAAAGTAATACTAATACTGGAAAACTTATTTTTAAGTCAGACATTTCTGGTAAAGAATGGCTGATGAGACTTGAAATTAAATTTACTTCAGCAACCTTTCAATTAATAAACAGTCTATTACAGCAGATTTTCCCTTTAGTAGATTTTTACCTCTGTCTGGTTATATTCATTGATCCATAAAGGTTTAAAAAAAAAAAATCAGAAGTGAACTCCATGTAAATGTAGAAAATAATTCAAAATGATCAGATTTCTACACAGGTATTCTAAACATGCAAAATTCAGTTCAGAACTTTCCCAACGTCTGAGTATATTAGCCTGGAGAATTTTACAATAAACCCATCTTTCATCAGAATAAACCAAAACAATTGCCATCACATTATATTTAGACAAGAGCAGAAGAATAAATGGGTCTTGTGGTTCCATCCAAGTTCTCATTCTAAAACAGGAAAATCTGGATGCTGTTGATTTTTTTTATATTAGGGATACAACTAGAGTTTGGTACCCTTCTGTGCTTTATAGGGGAGCGAACACTGCAATATATACACATAGTGAAGGAGACGACCCCAGGCACAAGATTGCAAGTGTCCTTTCTGCCTTTTTCATTTTAGGCAAGCCATAACTTCTTGATTACTCAATTTCCCCATTTGGGACTCACTGGGCTGAGAAACTTCTAAGTGCTAAACCACTAATATACGTAAGGCACGTAGAGCTTCCAAAATGGAATTTTGCACTACAGAAATGCAAATACTTGAGATCAGTAGAGGAACAGCATTGTGTACAAACTATTTATCATCATCATCATCCACTTCCATACAGAATGCCAAGACTTCCAGTTTCCCTTGCTTACCATGAAACCAAGCGTACTACCCTCCTATCAGTGCTTTAGCTGTGGAAGATTTAGCAACTCCAGTCAGATTGTGTGAAGTTCGCACCAGAGGGAAAGCTTTCTCATTTTGATTGATAGAAAGACAGCACACAACCAACCACAGAGAACCTTAAAGGACAGTGATCTATGGAAATACTTTTAAAAGTGGAAAATGTTGCTCAAGGACATATTGAACAGAAAAAGAACTCTCTGGCTGGATGCCAGCCATTTCCTTAACCTCTTGGATACTGATCTCTGCTACGATGTATTCACTCAGATAGCTTCCCTTTGATCTTCTAACATTCCTTTTGAAGGTTGACAGTCCAAAGACAATACACCGGATGCATGTAAAAGCACCGGAGGTATATTTTATTCCATAGACAGAAGTACATTAAAGAGCAGACAAAATAATAACGTCACTGAAGAACCTAGCCAACCAATATTAACAATTAGTTGCACTTTGCATTTTCAGAGCTAGATATGAACCACAAAACAGGAACCCTCCATGAGGTGTGAAAGTATTCATATTTTATAAATGGGAAGAACAAATTCATTGAATTCCTCAGTCATGAGTTACTGGTAGCACCAGGATTAGAAATAAGGAGATTCTGCATGCCAACTACATGTTCCATCAGCTAAACTACCAGGCTTAGGTATCTACTGGAACAGAAATAAAATGATCCTTGGAGCAGTTTTAAAAATAATTTAATCTAATAATCATGGCTGAATTAGGTGAACGTAGTAAGAAATAAAAAGACTCATTAATATGTGTTTTTCATCACCGCTCCCAAAGCAATCATGAAATTAGCTGAAAATTGTTCTCTGGCCCATCCATGTTTTCTGTTGAATGATTCTTATGATGGCAGAGCCAAGATCTGTGACCTTAACTTGGCTTCAGTAATGAAGAAAGCTGCCTCTCCTTTGTGGTGAACTGAGCCCTAAACAATTTCATTAAAAGGAATCATCGTAACAGATGAAATCGATGCTCTCATAACACAATAGTCTAAATCATTAATACAGATTCTAATTTAAAGCAGGCAAGAATGTAAATTTTTCCTATCATCTTCTCCCACAAAATGAAACATGTCAGGCTTCTGTAAAAGGGATAAAAAGAAAACACCTGCAATATTGATAACATAATTTGAACATTTATGCATTTCAGCAATGTCAAATGTAACTGGTAAGTATGCTCCCTGTTGCACTGCATTATATAGCTCAAATGCAACTCAATGGCAAGCAGTATAATGTCTACCATTAAAACAAAATTGATGGATGTTAAGAAATCAGTATGTTTGTCACCAAACAATACTTCTATTGTAAAACAATTCTAGCCTATGCATGAAAGATTCCAAATGCTAGTTACAGTAAAGCATTCAATTTGATACCAGAGCTTTATCATATTATTTCATGTGAAGAAGAATTATATAGCCAATCTGTCTGACAGCTTTGCATATGAAGAACAATTTCTCCAAGACTAATGCAGGCAGCTTATTAAGTTACCAGTACACTGCCAAGCTATAATGTCTCAATGCTAGCAAGCCAAAATATTTTAAAATGTTTTTTTAAAAGGGCAGCATCAGAAAGCTTGCAAATCACATGTTCAGATTTTAATGAAAGCTGAAATTACAAAACATTTACCTTATATTTAATTAGAATGAAACATCAATAAGCCTCATTTAGCCTCTCTAGTCTGTCAGCAACTTTTTTTTTTACAGGTGGTAGCAAATATTAGTTTTTGATTTATAATCTTATGCTGCATAGCTGCAGAACAACATTAAATTTGCTTAGTTGATATTAAATGCCATACACTGCAGGTTTGTAAATTCTAAGACAAGGATATCTTGACAATCGTACTTGCACAAAAGACAAATCAAAAACTATAAATTCATATCAGAATAACTTGCTTTAAAATAATTACAATGCAGAGGATTATCCAGAATAATTACAATGGAGGACTGAATCTATTTTTGTACCTAGCTGCCACTGTTTTAACAATAGCTTCATAATGCATTCAAACCTAGAAAAGGGCTGTTGGATTTCTTGTTAAATCAAGAAATAAACGTAAAGAGGGTATAACATGTAATGAGCTTTTCCACATATACAATGCTGTTTCAGTCCACTGTACTATCCAGTTTCAGCATATGGCATTTCATATGCTGTATACCAGAGCACTGCAACTGAACACATATAGTACCTCCTGGCTGGTGGCATGACAACAAGCCAGACAGGAGCTATGATGGATGCCTTTAGGGCTCCACAGTCTTTTGCAAGCTCAATCTTGCTAGTAAGATAGATGCTGCATTCAGGAAGCTGGGCTTGGTTAAATGCATAATGCTCTGGCAGTCAAGATGCAGCCAGTCCCCAACAGGAGGAAAATTCCTGTGGATATACTGGCTGTAAAAAAAGGCTAAAACAGTATCCAGAGCGCTTGATTTAGGAGCTGATCCAGCAAAGCCCCACCTACTTAGATATAAGCATGAAAGATGTCTCACTGAAGTCAGTGGAATGATTTCCAAAATGTTTAAGTTCCTTGCTGTGTTGGAAACCCAATGCTGAGTGGTCTGTGGCTTTGACTGGATTCAGTAGGATTCAGTTTTTGGACCACTCAGAACTGAAGTGTTACAACAAGAGATTATTTAGAGATAATGCATGTAATGCTTGTATCAGTCAACTAACTGTGAAATTACAATGGCAAAATCATGTGTCTAGTGAGTTCAAGATTTTTATATTGCAGGTTGCCAAGCAAAGAGAAAAACAATTCAAAAGATGCCTGACCTTTCAGTAGTCAGTTACAGCTTACCAGGTAGCAAGATATATCTGTTACAGGAAAACTTAAATATTTGACATCCTATGTGATAAATATCTAATATTTATTCAAGCTCATAATGAATGCTTGTCTATGGGAAGGATATGAAGCTGCACTGTAACCATATCATTACTTAATTAAATTTCCCTTTTAAAAAAATTCTCATTTCCCAACCAGCTTGCTAATGATTTCATGATCATGCTATATAAATATTATTTCCTTGATTTGCTTTAGATGTGTTCAGACAGATGTTAAAAGGGCAGAAGATCTGCAAACAGACCTCTCAACTCTTTTACAGAAAAATCCAGGACAAAAGGTCACAATGAAAGACTGCTGTGATGTGGCAAGAGGTCTGTGGGAGATTCAGAAAGACATAACATACATAACATTCATAGTGTTTTGAAAAGAAATGGGAATTTCATGTCAACTCAGAGTACCTTGAAATTTGCTTGATTTTCTCAAACTCCTTCTTAGTATGTGCCAGAACAATAGGAACATCTTTGTGGAGTGATCATACAGTCCTCCACACCTACTACAGATGATGAGAAGGTGGTACTAGTAATAAGGAGAATAGTAATAAAGGTCAGACACCCCTGCAGGGGACCCAGATTACAACCTACTTTGTGGCTACATGTGTGCATCTCTCTCTCCTTCACGCTATGTGGTGCTACAAGTGAGCCTGATCCCTTTCCCTAATCCCTCACCCAACACTTCTAAAATCAAGTATTTCAAAGAAATAGGATCATTTTGTAGTAAGGCACTGGCCTACACATCAGGAGTTCTGAGTTTGAACTCCTGGTTCTATTATAAACTATTGGTGTGACTTAACAAATCAGTCTTTTTATGTCTCAGTTCCTATGGAGATCATACGAACTGTTTGCGAGGTACTCAAATACTACAGCGATACAGTGGGAACAAGCAAGTACTTAAATGGACAGACAGACCCTTCCACATTCAAAAAAAAAATTCTGAGGAGAATTCTAGTAACTTTTGTTGCTAAAAACATACAGTATTTAGGAACATAGGACAAAATGTATTAGGAACATATAGAACCTTATCACTCGGACTTAAATTGCTCCCTCAAGCAGATGGTAGCTCCTAGCACACTGCATGGCAAGGCAGAGCTCTTCTGTTGAGTCAGATTAAGCTAAAGTGTTCATCGTCCACCCAACTAAACATACAGTAAACACACTTATGACCAGCGATCCTGGTTTTCTCCGATAAAAAAAGGCTCCAATTTTTGGTTAAAAATAAGTAACCCCAAATCCACATTTTTCTGTGATTTAAATGAAATATCTATCTATCTATCTATCTATCTAGATCTCTCGATCTCTCTATAGACAGATAGACAGAGATCTCTATATAGATCTCTCTCTCTCTAGATATATATATAGAGATATCTACATAAAGAGATCTCATATACATATATAAGAGATCTCTATATACAGATATAGATATCAACATATTAGTGGTGTTTCATTTCAATCACATAGAAATAGAGAGATAGAGAGAGAGATCTCTATATAGATATAGATATCTATATATTAGTGGTGTTTCATTTAAATCACAGAAAAATGTGGATTTGGGGTTACCTTTTAACTAAAAATTGGGGATTTTTTAAAATCAGAGAAAACCAGGATCCTTGTTTATGACTCACAGAGGCAGTTCAACCTTGTAGTTCCAAGGAACGTGTGAAGGGCTGGAGTGACTCTCTCATTCTGATGGAAAGACACTAAGGGCTGAAACAGTTGAAAAAATCCAAGCAAAAGCTAAGCTTGGGGAAGAAAGCTCAGGTTAAACCTTCTTTGTCTATTTTATAATTTAAGTTACTAACAAAGCTACATCCCATGACAGGGGTAAGTTTAGTTTGTACAAGTTGTAAAAAGAATCTTTTCTCACTGAATAGAAACTAAGTGGTGCCAAACCCTTTTTAAAAAGTACTGGAGGGGGTTTAAGCTCCTGATTCTGTAATTATAATATTGCATGAGAATTTCAGACTTTTTTATTTAAGCCCTTACCAATTTATGGGAAGTGAAACCACCCAACTGTAACAGTAACCATCTAAATAGATATAAACATCCCTAGCATGTGATAGGACATTGACCTTTGTAGCCCTGGTGTAGGTAATGGGGTTATACAGAATTAAATTTTAGCTATGTTTGAGTCTCAGCAGATAATATTTTTATTACACCAATTTAGTACACACCATGCCGTAGGTCTCCTAATAGCCATCAGATGGTAACATTCAAACCCAGTAATCTGGATTCAACTAGGTATGGATAGCACTGCCACTCTCATTATTTTATTGTCACATTTGATGTTTTACTTGAAGTATCAACTCCAAGAAAAATAGGCAGTATACAAGAATCTCAGCTTTTACATTTAAAAAGCACAATTTCTAGCTCACACTTTGCACAGAAGAGTCAGAAAGTTATCAGGGGCAAAGAAAAAGGAAGCAAGCCAAAATGTATTTTTATAAAACAAAAACAACTACTTTGGAAGGCTAGATTTATGGATTTTTCAAGGCTTGTGGTGACACAGATAGAGGTAAGGAAAAAAAATGTTGCATCCTACTGTCAAATCACTTGAACGCTCCGGGTGCTATCTAGAGTTTGCAAACCACAGTCATGATTAGATAATGCTATGACAATGATTCATATAGTTGTAGTATCTTATGAATTAATTCCTATTGTGCATAATATGTATTTCCTTAAATTGCTCAGTTGGTTTTCATATCATGTGGATAGTGTGGATGCACGAATACCTGAAATTACTAAGATCACTCTATCCATAAGTAATTACCATACAACTTATCCATATATAGTTTTCCAAATATTACCAAATGCTGCACAAAAATATCTACTCATCTGAAGTTGAACAGTTCAACAAATTACAATTCTGACAACTTGATACCCCCTTCCCCTCATCCAAACCCTTTTCAAATAATATTTGTATATTTGTTTTTCCTAGCTCTATTATTATGTGCTCTTGTACCATACTGTTCTGTTTGCTGTATTCATACTTCAACGTAATTCAGATTTCAACATATTAAAAAAAGGAAATAGATTTTAGTGATTTTATGGATGTAGAACTAATTTCATGGAGTTCAGGATTTGGACCCACATGTCTAAATAATTTCAGGTTAACTCAAAACTTTACAGTTAAAAAGACCAAAAAAAAAAAAGGAAATTTTATTTCTAACAGCAACTCAGCAGCTATACAAAAAGTCAAAGGTGTAAACTGTAACAAGAAAATAGAACAGTGATACTTCTTTTTCCTCTGCAGAGTGCTTGTTAACCCCAATAAATAGGGACTTCATATTGGCTCAGGTTTAACATTTAGGGCTGCCTATATGCATGCTGGAGTGGGGGGAGAGGGGGAGAAGGCATTTTAATTACAGCAATTCCCGGACAGCTGCTCTAATTAAAACAGCTCACTGTCACATGTATTAAGCCCCAACACATTTCAAAATGGCCACAGGATGCTTTATCAAAAGCTCATTCAAAGAGATTTAGATAAAGTGCCCCAGGGCCATTTTGAAATGTGTGGGGGCTTAAGACATGTGACAGTGAGATGATGCTGAAGCATTGTAATTAAAACATGGAGCAGACTCAATTAATTGCATCTGCTCCAACATGTTCTAATTAGAACATGAACAAGCATGTCTATAAGCACCACATGAGGTGCTGGCAATGTGGATCTACTGTGGGTTAGTGCTTGACACTGCTGGAATTGGAGTGCTAAAAATTTTAATAAAATCTTTAAAGCAAAAAAAAGATGATTTGGGTTTGTGTGGGGAGGAGGAGAAAAACATATTACTCAGCTGAATTGTTTAAAGAGGGATCAGGATGACTTAACTTTGACAGATTTAACGATATTTCTCAAAATTTTTTAAATACTAAGGAAAGAATTTATAATACCAGTTTTTAACCTTGCAAGGCATTTGTTCTCCTGATGTTATGAAAGATTTAAAAATGCAAAATTTATTCATTTAAATTTCTTTGCAAGCTATTGCTTTAACTGCATGCTCCTTAGCACACTGGAAAAATAATATCAACTGTGTAAACCAGTGGTTGGTATTCTTTAAAAAGCCACCAGCCAGAACAACCTGGCTCTGGTCAGCAACACCTTGGGGTGGGGAAAAAGGGATTCCTTGCACCCCTGCTGAGGCAGACAGATGGGAAGAGAGAGAAATAGCAGCAGCGTGGATGCAGTTTGCAGCTGTCCAACCCCAGTGCAGCTCCCAAAAGCTAGAACCTGAGTCTGCACTGTCAGGGAGTGGATTGGGGGCTGGGAGAAGTGATGATGGTGTGGATGCAGGGGAAGCCCTCCATCTCTGTGGGCTAGATCCAGTGCTCAGCAAGCTGGATCTGGCCTGCAGGCTGTGTGTTGCTGGCCTCTGGTGTAGGCCACAAAGTTAAGCATGTGGTAAAAACAAATTGACTTTTATTAGTAAATGTTTAGGATTGTGAATCCAAAAAAGATGACAAAGCCAGTAGGGAAATACAAATCGCCTGAGCGAGGGACTAACATTAGAGGGGTGGGGGTGAGGAGAGAAACGCAACTAGGTTACAGAAAATACAATTGCACGCACCCAAAATCTGAAAATTGCACACACCCAAATTGCACACACCCAAAATCTGAGAATCTGGCCCTTTGTTCATGGGAGCTTTACAGGAGTAATACTTCAATACAAGTCAATAGATGAGCAATCATTAATATGCTTTCAGAAACTATAAGAAAAATTTGAAGAATCTTCCTCTCTCATCTTAAAAAAAGATATATATTAGCAAGGGAAAAAATAGATAGGCAGAAAACTGGTATACACATGGCCAGGTTCATTCACTTTCTCAAACTTATTTTCCTCATTTACTGAGACTGAATGAAGGAAAAAGAAAGGGAAGTAAAGACAGGAAGGTCTTGGAAAGAGAAGGCCACAGCATCAACATGTTTGGCAATACAGTGGGTTCAGTTACATCTCTTAAAAAGCTGAGCTTCAGCACAGATGGAATTGCACCACTGGACTGCTGAAGAAGAGACAGCTATGCCTTTCAAAGGGGCGTGAAAGGATCTAGAATTTTGAAGAGGGGAACGCAAACACTGAGGTGTACTATCACATATGAAACAACACATATTTTTTTCCCTCTAAAAAAACCAGAAACTTTATTTATATGCCAGGGGCCTAGGGCTGTATCAAAGGAACATCAACTAACTTCATCAGAATAAGTTAAATACAGTCTTCAGGGCTGTGAAATAGGAACTGAATTACCACCAGCAGCTAAGGGACAGCAGAATTGCAGAACAAAGGAAGCTTGATTGGTGAAACATGACCATTCAAAAGAAAAGAGGGTCATTAACACTTGAGGAATGAAGAATTTAGAAGGGATGGATGGATTACAATGAGGGAGTCAACCGACTCCCTCAGCACTGCCTGACTAGAAATGCTGCTGCTACTGCCAAGCCATGGGCTTTAAACTTTGGGTGGAACAGGAATCGAATGGGGGTCCAAATGCATTAGTGTACCACCCCTGGATGAGCCCCTATAAAAGGTAACGGTTTCTGGGGATGAAGGGGAGGAGGCATAGGATTGAAGATTGTGAAATAGGTATAAATAGGGACCTACCAACATTGCAATTTCATGGAAATCATGAAACCTAGCATTGCCTGTTAAAGCGGGCACTGTCTGTGAGATCTGTTGGGGTGGGAGGGGGAAGCAAACTTACTGAAAATGCTGGCTCCCCAGAGGGAGGCCTCATGGCACTGGAGCTTCCGCCAGGGGGAACAAGGCACAGGGATGCCCTCACAAAGGGGAGCCAAAGATGGCTGCTTCCCCCACCCTTCACCACTGATTAGCTGAGAGGGCTGCATGTCATGCAGCCCCAGCCCTCTCCACCAATCAGTTGTGAGGGGTGCGGCCATATGACAGACGGCCGTTACAGCCAAACAGTGGCAAGGGGCAGAGCCACCAGAGCCCCCCCAGTCAGAGACATGGTGGGGCTCTACTGCAATCAGCCCACAAAAATGTTGCCTGGCTCCGCAATCTTCCCGCAAAACCAGGCAACCACCTTCTCAAGTTGGGTAGATCCCTAGGTATAAATAGAGCCTCTCCACTCTGGAAGTGGAGCCCATGTGTAGGAGCCCCTTTCTTATAGATTCATAGATGCTAGGACCAGAAGGGACCTCAATAGGTCATCGAGTCCGACCCCTGCTGTGCACAGGAAAGGGTTACCAAACCTGGGGTCATGTGATCCCAGCCAGGTGCTTGTCCTGTCTCCTCTTGAAGACCCCCAAGGTAGGGGAGCACCACCTCCGCTGGAAGCCCATTCCAGATTCTGGTAATCCTTACTGTGCTCCTTTTTAGCATTAAAGCAGATAATGGCACCTTGTGTGGGTTTGCTAGGGGTGGGAAGGATTGCTGCAGCTTCTCACTGCTCAAACACAATAGCGTAACTTGGGCAGGGGAGAGTAAGCAGAGCACCACTAGTCCTCTGTGCCAGAACAGCAGCCCCCAGGAGCCCTCTACTGCTGCAGCAGCAGCCTGCATTTGAAGAGCTTGCTCTAAGGCAGGAGCATCCCGCGCCACTGCCACAATAGCCCCTCATTGACAAGGTAAGGGCTCACTGCTTCCCACCTACACAACCTACCCCTCCTCCCCTCAGGGTGCCAAAATTAAATTACATCTCTGCTCATACATCACAGTAATGGAAAATTTCTGTGGAGCTGAAGAGGAGCAAAAAGGGTTCTATACATTTCCTTAAATAACCTACAGAAATGAGACGAGATCTGTGAGTCTGGTTCAAAGTCTCTTGAAGATAGTTGAAAGACTATCATCAGCTTTAGGGGGTTTCAATCAGGCATTCTTTCCTTGCTTTGGACTCCTATAAAAAAGATAACATGATCTGCTTAATTCTTCAACATTTTTCTTAAAAGGACTCCCACAGTGTAGTGCAAAATCTAGCTCTCTCTGCTTAGGTACAAGGAACTACAAACTAATAAATGGTTCTTTTTACTGTCCAGGAGAATTAAAAGATCCTTAAAAGTAGTATTGGTAGAAAAGAAAATTCAACTTTACTTTAGCAAATCAGTCGGGTTTTCTCTTTGCCTTTCTTAAAAGAGAATCCCAACACCTATGTTAGATATAAAGTAATTTCATATCATATAACAATGTTAATTAAATCAAGTGAGCACACAGGAAAAATAATGGCTCACATTATACTAGTAGACTGTTAAATATTTATCCCATAATTCATATCTACACACAGCTATTAACTGTGAACATTTATTTTATGCCTGGCTATTGAGTAGTCCACTCCTTACCAAGTACACTGTAAAAGAATCATTTTCTTCTTTTAGTGTACAGTATTCATTTTACTCTTGTTTACAGGCTGTACAAGGAAAATGGCTATGATGTTTCCAGAATGGTTTGCTACAATTAGCACTTGACATTCAAAATGAGCAGAATAATAAAGTTTGAAAACCTCAGAATGCAATGATTTCATATTTAATTTCTGGTTTGCCTCACTGGTCCTTTTCTAAATAAATTTCCACAAGCTTTTAGGTTTATCTGGGTTTTCTCACTGAAGATTTTATATGTTTATTCTCTTTGACAGTAGGACCAACTGGCCTCAATTAAGGATCACATAGCAGTGTATAAACCTAAGAGAAAAAGATATGCCTGATAAAAAAAAAAATATCAAACTAGATTTCAAATTAGAGATATGTGTAACAGACAGGCAAAGGCTTTTAATAACTCACAGCATTCAAATAAGTTTACCATTTCCCAAAAATTTGGATTAAATGAAATTTTGCATAATTTCCCTCTTTTAAAAATTGCATTTTTCACATGCCCTACATTCTAGAATCAACAACTTTGTACTTTTACAGTATAAAGAGGAATAAATACAAAAAATTCTAGTGAAGTACTTTAAAAATATATAATATATCAGTTTAAATATCTTCTTATGGACCATAATTTTTTTCATCTACCATAATTTTTAAATTAACTATCACTATGTAAAAACTCTGTTTCTTACCAGAAATACCATTTTTCCCTTTACTAGTTCATCTGTTTTTTAAAATTTGATGAATCCAGAACAAGTAGTGTTACATCTAAACTGACACATTTAAAAGCTCAATGTATGTTGTGAAATGTCATCCTCCACATTATCTTTAATCTTGTACCACTTGCAAGTCAGACTTCAAGCTGCATGAACTGTTTATTTCTTTTTCTTTTTTTCAGATAGCTTTGTAAGAAGATACTAGTTGCTTCAATAACATAGCTATTTCTGTTATCTTTGCCTTACAGTTTGAAAACATATACATAAAAATGCAAAAATATAAAATCCATTCTTCTTAAATTTCAGTACTTACAATTTAGAGTTCTCATAATTGAAGATGCTTCTATAAGATTAAAAAAAAAATCTCATATTTGAGCCTAGTTCCAGAAGTGTCTTAGCAACTCAAAATCACATTTTGCTTTGCTTACTCATTTTCTACCTTATTCCATAATGGTTTCCAGAAATCAGTGGAGGAACTTTCAGTGCGAGGTACTGCAGTGCATGATGAAGGGTTTCTGGCTCAGACTCAAAACTCAAGTACCATTCAGCATGAATAGAGGGAACAGAATCTAGTCTTTAGCTGTTTGGCTATTACCTGTAGTAGTCTCTGCTTGTTTTCAGCATTTGCTATTTGCAGTATTTCTGTGCAGCAAAGGAGGAAGCTGTCTCATTTACTGATTATAAAGTTCCTATTGTTTTACAATAGAAATTTGGCAACCTTGATCCTTCTGGATCATGGTGTATCCATGAGAGGTCACCCAGACCTCATGCACATGCCTATGCCTAAACCCATACACATGCCTAGACAAGAAGAGTTTTTTGGAGGAGTGGAGGCTGCCCAGGCCTTCCATTTCTGCTTTGGGCCACTGGGACAGAATCCAAAGGCCAGA
This sequence comes from Alligator sinensis, assembly GCF_000455745.1. NCBI lineage: Eukaryota > Metazoa > Chordata > Crocodylia > Alligatoridae > Alligator > Alligator sinensis. Next base: position 1,994,222 of record NW_005842022.1, on the reverse strand, counting down.
CTGAGTCCAGATGTTTGGTGCCTCTGTGGCTGTATTTGTATTAGCATCTGGGTCTCCTGTGTGGCAGACAAGGCTTCTACCACTGAACCACAGGGGACTCCTTTACCAAAGATAAGTACTTTAAAAATGTACACATTTTACTGTTTATACTGTATTAAGCTAAAACATTTTTAAAAGGCTAAAAAGGGATGAATTTCCACTAAATTTAAATGGGAGTTGCTATCAAATTCAAGTAAGGTCCTTTGAAAATCTCAGCCCTAACTTGTTTTCAATAATTTGCACACAATTAATTGGGTGGCTGCAGTGACCAATGAGGTATGTCGTTTTTCCGTTCTACCAAAATGAAGTTGAAATAAACAAAAGACAAGCAGAAGAAACATCTAAGTTGTTTTGCCAACCTTGCACAGACTTTTTACATCTTAATCCTGAATCGTAGTTGTGGGATAGCAAGAGCTTTTGGCTAGGTACAAACGTTCAAAAATCCTGAGGCAGAATCGATCTAAGGTATGCCTTTTTTTGTAAGCGGCATAGTTTAGATCGGTAGCGAACAGAACACACGCTCACCCGCTGGTGGGTGGCCAAATATTAGACTGGGTTCCACCATTTTTAAACCAGTCTGTGTGTGCCAAGCCTCTGTATTGTTATCGACCAGTTTTATAGGCCAAACTTCTGTTCCATTATGGGCATAGACCAGTTTCCAATCACTTATGCCAGTTAAAGTATAATGTCTGAACCTGGCCATGATCTGTAAGTTTCTCCATATAACTGAATCAACTGTGACCAATTCAGTATCAGCTTTGTGTTGGGGACAGGATAAAGATTTAGAATCAGAACAAACTCATGTTAATTTGAAAACTAGGCCATACTTTGAATCCTACTCTCCCACAGCAACATGCTACTGTGTTAATGCATTACATCAATTTGCCAACAGCAAGGAACTTAAGACAGATGCTTAGTAAAAACTTATGCTGAACACATATGAAATACGATTGCAATGTGGCTACTCTACAAAATTGCACTTACTCCAAAACTTAAGATAATGACAAAATTTTAAGTTCAATAGTATAAATAACCTTCTCTTCTAAACAAGTAACGGATTACTAAAACGTATAAGAAACACAATAAATTAAAAATAAGCACTTTTTTTGTAATGGTAAAGAATAGTATGCTATTTGAACTGAGGAAAGAAACATGATCATGACAAAAATTGCTTCTATGTGCAATGTATCTGCACATCAGAATTAATGAGAAGACATGTCCATGTACTGAAGAAATGAAGTAGCAAAAATTGATACCTTATTCATAAAGAGAATTATACAAAGCATTTAAAGCCATGCTAGAGACTCAAGACATAAGGAGAGCTTTCATATCCACTGAAGGATGGTTTGACAAGCTGTGTTTTCTATTTGTGTGCACGCATGTGTGCAATGCGAAAAGAGCTAGAGAAACACGCACCACCTTTGTATGAAAGACAGACCATGGTTTTAAAATGGCAATAATTTGATTAAAATGGGATCCTTGTTTCCTAGTCATGCCTAACACACAGGTATACACTCCAAAAGAGCTTGTAATTTCCTCAGAATTTTTTATATCTACCAGCTAGATTATGGGAATACTGTATTTGAGAGTACTCCTGAAGACCATCTATACTACAGAGGCTTGAAAGTCTTCCTTGGATGCTTTAACACACACTTCAGGTCATTCTGAGTAACTCACTTGCTCAATAAGGTCATACAATTATGGACATTACCCCAGCCCTCACTATATTTTGGCTTCTTTTCTGGATCCATGAGAGCAATAAGCTCTTTTTATCCAGATATCCATTTTAACCTAGTCTGTTCATGGACTTTGCAGCAGCAAGCCAATTTTGCTACCAGACCCACTTAGGAAGTTCAGTTGTAGGTTAGTAAGGTCTGAAAGCCATAATCTCTTCAGCCAAAAACAGTAGAAACAATACTACTGCTGCTATCCCTCCTTCTTATATTTTGCTTTTTCCAGTAGAGCAGTGTAAAATTTGGAGAGACACATGACAGAGACATTGTGCAGTTTTTAAGAGGTCATTCCATACCTTGTATTGTAACTCCTGAGGCAGAAAGCCCTAGGTACGTTATTGTTGTTTCCAGATACAGAGGTCCATCAGATTAATTCCCTGGGAGAGAGAAACTTTCTGGGTTTAGCTTCCACTTAGTTTAGCCCAGCTTCTGATCTGTCAGCTTGTGTTCATCTCCCCTTAATGGGCAATGCAGAAAGAGAGAGAGAGAGTGCAGGATGAAAACAGAATACAGAAAACGGTATTCATCCTGAACACAAGGGGTTAGTTTTCTTTCTAGGTTAAGACTGATCATGCTTTTTCTAGTTTAATCATTTAATCAGGCACAATGGCTGTCACAGTTAGGGCAAGACTGCTGCCCCTGGAAGGAACAGTGCTATAAGACTACAATGAATAACTGTGTTCTCTCTCTCTGGTATCTTGTGTGTGGAATTCATTTGGACATAAACAAGCCCCCTCCATTAGAGGGTCATTTGACATAACTTTGCCTGATTCACTATAAAATCAGGTGCTTTGCACTCAGCTGGCATCAGGAAGAATATCTAATAGGAACCTGACTGTCAATATATGGGATAGAGTGAGATATGGAGGGGATAACAGGAATTACTGGAAAGGTCTCATATGAACTTAGATTCACTGAAGCACATCTGTAGATGAGATCAGCATTCCCCAAAATATTCCAGAAAGAATTGGCTCTTTTGTTACAGTGACACCACTCATTTTCCTTTATGGCGATCTTCATCTTTTATTAACATTCATCTGAGATGAGACTTTGTACCCGATAGGATTCATACACATGCGTGCGTGTTTATTGTGAATCCAAGATAATCCAGAAACTGTATCACACTGTGTGTTTGCTTCAGCAGTATCTCATCAGAAAAAAACTGTCCAGGGAGAAAAAAAAATAAAGCAAATATCTTTCATCCTTAAATATAGCATTAAATACTACTAACATAATTCTGAAAAAAAGGCCACAAAAACACTTGTAAGATCAAACAATCTTGACTAAAGTTAGAAAATCTCTGTATACAATGCACAGTACTTATTTGTAAAATGGTTAAAACAGAACTGTGAAGATAAGGGGTTGTATCACTGCAACCTGAAGGAGATGATAGATGGTTCTTTTCACGTTCCGGCACGTCTATAATTTGGAGAAAGGGACAAACTGTGCCTATGATTTTTGCACAGCCTCACAGAATAGCTCTCCCTAGACAACATACATCACATTAATTTTAATCAAGGTATAGGTAGCCATTTGCTCCCAAACCAAAAGAACCTGGCAGTAGTCAGGAGTTCAACAATTGCCATGTGACCCTTACTGGTTTCTAGCATCTGGCAGGAGCCAGAATTGTAATCTGACTTTTCCAGAGATTCTGAATAGCCTCGGTTTTACATAAAGTTTTCCACTCCATCACTAAGAGAGTTGAGAACCGAACTGCCCACAAATCTGATTTCTAGGACAAAAAATGAAATACTTCTTGCAGAGAATGCATAGAAACGTAGGACTGGATTGTGGGCTACTCCATCCAGTCCCCTGCATTCACAGTCAAGCATTTCCCTCAAGATTCTGTAAAATCACTATTTCTAACCAAAATTGTCACCTCAAACCTTCCCAAATTTGCACAAAACTGGAAACAGAGGATCCTAAGAAGAACACTCTACCACAGCAGCTGTAAAAACAGGGGAGATAAAAGCATCGCCAATCCTCTGCCACTGCAGTAACAGGGAAATAGTTCATAGAGTCATAGATTCATAGATGTTAGGGTCAGAAGGGACCTCAATAGATCATCGAGTCCGAGCCCCTGCATAGGCAGGAAACAGTGCTGGGTCTAGATGACCCCCAACTAGATACTCATCTAACCTCCTCTTGAAGACCCCCAGGGTAGGGGAGAGCACCACCTCCCTTGGGAGCCTGTTCCAGACCTTGGCCACTCTAACTGTGAAGAAGTTTTTCCTAATGTCCAATCTAAATCTGCTCTCTGCTAGCTTGTGGCCATTATTTCTTGTAACCCCCAGGGGCACCTTGGTGAATAAAGCCTCACCAATTCCCTTCTGTGCCCCCATGATGAACTTATAGGCAGCCACAAGGTCGCCTCTCAGACTTCTCTTGTGGAGGCTGAAGAAGTCCAGGTGCTCTAGTCTCTCCTCATAGGGCTTGGCCTGCAAGCCCTTAACCATACAAGTGGCCCTTCTCTGGACCCTCTCCAGGTTATCCACATCCCTCTTGAAGTGCGGTGCCCAAAATTGCACGCAGTACTCCAACTGTGGTCTGACCAGCACCTGATAGAGGGGAAGAATCACCTCCTTGGTTCTGTTCGTCATGCATCTGCTGATGCATGATAAAGTGCCATTAGCTTTCCTGATGACTTCGTCACACTGCCGACTCATGTTCATCTTGGAGTCCACTAGGACTCCAAGATCCCTTTCCGCTTCCGTGCCTCCAAGCAGGTCATTTCCTAGGCAGTAGGTATGCTGGACATTTTTCCTCCCTAGGTGCAGCACTTTGCATTTCTCCTTGTTGAATTGCATTCTGTTGTTTTC
>NW_005842022.1:1959615-1989148 GCF_000455745.1 Alligator sinensis | reverse complement strand
ACTAAAATTTGCCCCGCCAGTGGCTCCCCAATGGCGTCAGCCAGTGCCTTCAGTACCCTCGGATGGAGCTCATCCGGGCCTGCCGACTTGAACGTATCCAGTTCCTCCAAGTGCCTCTGCACCATCTCAGGGTCTACGCTTGGTAGTCTGGCATCTTGCCACTGCCTCTACAATCCCAGTGAGAGCCTTGTCTTGCCCCTCGCTTAGTTGGCTGATATATGCTCAGAGGATCCTAAGAAGAGAACTATACCCCATACTATACATTCCAAAACCCACACATTCCTTACCAATCTGACTAGAGGAAAATCTTTTTTCCCTGACCCAAAAGATTGGACTATTGGAATGACACTGAACAGAAGATCAAGGCCTTCTACCCAGGAACCTCTTAGTTTTCCAAGTTCCAGACACCCCTGAGCCATGGGATTTTTAAATTGAAAGGGGCCACATTTGCAAGACAGTGGAAGCATCTACACAATATGCTACTGCACAGTGGTTACTGCGAATTTATTTAGTACATATATAAACAAGTACTAAATAAATGTGCAGTAGCCAGAGTTACTGCACAGTAGCACCAGTGAACACCTTTTTAGTGACGCTCCTTGTACAGTAGCATATTGGCACTGTTTGTGATGTGACGCACTACTGCACAGTATTATTCAGCTACTGCACAGATAGCGTCTCATATAGACACACCCAGTTTACTCGCATAGAGACAGTTAGGGACTCTGATTTAAGTTGGTCTGAGATGTTTCGTTCCTGGACTCGGCTACCTGTATGACAAGAAAGCCATTCACACAAAATTTCTCTCCACTAAGAGCACCATGGTAACTTGTGGTAGAAGCTGAAAACAACAGGTCAGGTATTAGTCCCAGTGACAGGTGGGAATAGTTTGGGGTCAATAGGTAGCATATGGCTGGTGACAACAGCATGACAACAGTTTTTAGGTATGGTATGAAATCTTCACCCTGCTGTTACATCTTTCGAAGGAAGAAATGGCTAAAGCTTGTCCAGGGTAGCTGTACACATTTTTAAGCGTAGTATTCAGTAGAGCTGGTTGGAAAATTTCTGAAAAACTGAAATTTCCATGCAGCTGAACAGCTTTGCAGAAACATTTTGTTTTCAATAAAGTCTTCCCAAAAAGGGCGTTTTTTTGTGCATCTTCCAGACACTAAGGATATGCCTACATAGAATAATGTATCACTGACTAGACATATCCAAGCTAACTTTGATTGAACTAGCTCTGGAACTGGATGCTGAGAAGCATGGCTAATTAAGCTTGAGGAGTGTCATGCTATTGTAGCTATAGGATCCAAGTTAGTATCTTTCCACAGCACTGCGCACTATGTAGTCACATCAACTTATTTTGAGCTAGCAGGGGATCTCTCTGTGCAGCACTGTAATGTGATGTTGGCACACTTACATATGCATACACAGAGACTGTAGAAGATGCCCCAGTTCTGGACTGGTTAGGGCGCTGGCCAGGAAAGGAAGAGACTGATTACCAAGTAAATGATTTGAAGTGATCCAGGATAAAAAGTACCCAGAAACAGGCTGAACAGGGATTTAACTCATCTGACCAGTGCTTAAGGACCAGATCATCGCATACAAAGGTGAACACATAGAATACTCTCATGAACATTACAACACAAGGATGTTTTTGTGAAAATATGACAAAGGTTTTGCTCCCATGTGGAAAAAACAAATTCTGAAACTAAAAAAAAATGCTGAAAAAAGTAACCAGTAATTGCTGAAAAAAGTAACTTAACGCAATACTCTCCTCTGTTTTACTGGAGGCTGGGGTGATTTGCTTTAAGTATATATACTTTAAATACACACACTTTATTTTCGCCCTAAACTCCATTGTGTATTTCAAATTTGGAGGGTTATCTGCATAATCCTGCTTTAGAGAGGGAAGTGAAATTGGGCTGTAAAAGTGCACCAAAGAGATTTCAGTTACCTAACAATCCTTCAGTCCCTCAAGAAAACTGGGCTTCCTTTCTCACCTCCCCAATATGGGCCTCTTCTAGGTTCTGCAAAGAAGGTATTGGTCTGGACTTTAGGGAGCAGCTCCCAGACACTTTACTCCTCTCTACTGTGTAGGATCAACATAGGTCACCTGGGTTTCCATTTCCCTGGACACCCTAAGTCTGAAATCTCAGTAGAGACCCCTGGGATAACCTGCTGTTAGAAGGAAGCCAGCAGAGGGAGGATGCTCAATCGAATGCTTCTAACTATAGTTGGTCAGTATTTTTTTAGCAAAATGGTATTTTTTCAAAACATAGCTGAATTGGTGCAAATCAGTTTCTCAGAAAAATATCGGATTTGATAAAACTTCTGTTAGGAAAGTTTCTCAGGTCCAGGATAGAATTTCTGAACATAGCCAGAGAGAGAGAGAGAGAGAGAGAGAGAGAGAGAGAGAGATCACGAGCAAGCATGTGTCTCCTTTAGAATAGCCAGTAGAACAAAGCACTTCTTAATTTTTCCCATTTTTTGTCCAGAAAACATCAAACCTTGGGTTTGTTAAAAATCCTGAAATCTCAATAATTGTTATGGGGCAGGAAAACAGTTTACTCCCTCTGCAGCCTGAGGAAAACAAATAGGGAGGTGACTGCAAACATGACCTATGGAGACTCCAAGTACCATCTTCATCTAGCTCTCCGTCCTCCTGGCATGACATGGGTGAAGAGGAGCTTTTGGCTCCAAGGGATGACCATTCCAATATTGCTTGGCTTATCACCTGCATACGGAAGATGGGGGCTGAGATGACACTGCACTACCTGGGACAAGGTGAGAGACTGCTTTTGCCTGGATGGGATCTATGCAGAACTAAAAGGCAACAATCTCCCTTAAAGACAGATGCAGTTCCGAGACTTGGCCGGGGATGAGCCAAACATTTAAGCCCTAAATCAGAAAGAAGGTTTGGAGACAGGAACATTTAGCACAGGAGGCCACTTAGGAGGAGAAAAATATGGAGGAAACTTCAGTAGGTTGGGCATTCTCTTGCTGCTGGAGCCTGAGGGGTCTGGTGTGCCCCTAGCAGTCAGATGGTAGAAGTGCCCACTGTAGAAGATGTGTAGACAAGATAAAGAAAAAATATATATATATTCAGCACAAATTACTAGCTATCCCTTGAAAAATAGTCATATGTATGGAATATTTTTTCAGCAAGTAGTTTTTTTTAATCTCCCAAGTATGTGGTGGGGCTATAATGACATTTGTTATGTCAGGCCAAATGCACTCTAACACTATATAGCAACACCACTACTAATGAAGATCTCTGAGCAAGAAAGGAAGTCATTGATGCTAGGAAACTTATTGAGCATTAAAAAATAGCCAATATAAAACTAAATCAGCTCTCTTTCTCTATTTCAGTTAGAAAAAAATCAAAACCTGGACTCATTTTCCACTGGATCATTATTATGCGTCTCTGGAAATTGTCTGGCAGTGACTTTCATTCCAGGAAATAATATAAATCTAGTATTAGAGCTGAATTCAGGAGTCACATGCACTTTAAAACTGCAAATTTAATTGGATTCTGGGATCAAAAAGTTATATCCGGGTTGCATTTGCCATTCTCTCAGCCTCCAATTGTCCTTTCCAAATCAGAATTGCTAATAGAAACTTTAACAAGTATGTAATAGCAAAAAAATCTTCCTTGGATAATGGGCTAGATTGTGCTAGCTCTGTGTGCAAAGTGGTAAAAACAGCACGGGAAGCCTACAATGCAGTTTCTTACATTCCTAGGTGTAGCCAGACACACTGCAAGACCTTATATTACAGGAGCTGGGGACAGCTTTCTTGGGGCAGGAGGAGCTTCAGCTGCACAGCTTCTGCCCAGTGCATGGAGCTCTGTCTCCAGCTCTGGCTGTCTTCCATCCCCTCTACCTGCCTGGCACCATGAGCAGCCCCTGTAGGCAGGTGCAGCAGCTGGAAGGCAGCCAGAGCTAGAGCCAGAGATCCATGTCCTGAGCAGAAGCCGCTAGACTGAAGCTCTCCACCCACCCAGAGCAGTGCGGTGCAGTGCGGCAGGGGCAGTAGTAGCCACAGCAGCAACAGCTGGAGGGGAGGGAGGAAAAACAGCCTGCCTTGCCCTGGACAGCCCACAGCTTGTGACATGGCTGCAGCCGTTGGGTGTTGCACAGGGCAGGGAGTACAGTGGCAGCTGCGTTGGGTGGCTGCCAGGCTCAGGGCCCACCAACGCGTCCGAGCCATCTGGCCAGCCTGCTAACCAGCCATCCCCCACCTGTGTTGCTGGGCCTCTCTCAGCCAGCTGTAGCTCCATGACAGCCCCACTTGGCATGGGTGTGGGGAGCTGGGAGCCATCTGGGCCGCACAGCCCCCATGGCCTTAGCCCAAGCTGCAGGCTGCTGGGAGGGGCCCAGCCCCTGCTGCCCAGCCCAGGCTGGCCCCTCTGCATCTGCTCAGCAGCACCCGCAGGCCAGCCCAGCTCAGCCCCAGCTGCTGGCAAAGTAGAAAGATGATGGGGCCATGTCAGCCGGCTCTGGCCATGATGCCTCCCCTGCCACTAGAGTGGGGAGGGGAGGAAAAGGCCGACAGGAGCTGCTCCACTGCTCCGCCCTGGCCACCTGACCCAGACGGCTGGTGGGACAGGGGATGGAGGGGGAGATTAAATCTCCCTCTCTCTCCCCGTTTGCTTCAGGCTGTGGACAGGGGGGCCTGAGAGGGGCTACTACACCCTAGCCAGGCAAAACTTGGCTGTGGTCCCCAGGTGGGAGAGGGGAGGGAAGGGGGAATAAGCCCCCTCCCTGCTCCTTTTGTCTCAGGGGGCCATGCCAGATGGTGTCTGGCCATGCCCCTGCTCTGTCTAGGGAGAAGAGGGGCATGGCTATGTTTGCTGTCTGGAACAGACAGCACAGCACAGCCCAGGGCTGAAAAGCATGCTGGGATGCTGGGGGAACTCTAGTTTGACTTCAACCAGGAAGGACTCTGAGACAGAACTTGCATAAACCAGTTTGACCCAAATCAGTTAAGTCTGATACTATATTCAGCCAGGGTTATCTTAAACCAGTTTCAGCGATTTTCAAACTGGTTTATGTGCACTGAACTTCTGTTCTGCTACAGTTTTAAACCAGTTTCTAATCACTTAAACCAGTTTATGTGTAACTTCTGTACCTAGCCACAGAGAGGAGATGCAAACATGGATTCAGACTTGGAGCAGCTGACTAACAACGCAGTAGATCCACTTTCAAAAGTAATGTCATATTTTTGACAGGGGCATGTTTAAGGTCTGGATCATAGCAATACATCAACACTGACTGGATCATAGCAACAAGGGTTTAGGTTGTAGCCATGTTGGTCTAAGGACATAGGCAGACAAGGTTCCTTGGGTGAATTTGATATCTTTTATTAGACCAATTGGATCATAGCAATGCATTCAACAAAGTTTCCCTATTAAAAAAGAGAGAAAAAGAGATTTTCTTCTTTTATTTTGTCTACCCTCTAAAGAATATGTCAATTATTTGCCCCCTTGCAAAATATCATACTTCCCTTTATTTGCAGCTCAGTTTTGATTCAAATTCAATACAATAATATTTTTTACAGATTGTATATTATCCTCAATATAAACTTCGGCCTAAATTTTTTCTAAAACCGAAAAAAAACCTAGAGGTAGTACATGAAACAATTGGAGGAAAAAAAAAAAGAGGTACAATAAGAAGAGAGAAAAAGACTGCTGGTGAGATAAGACCTGAAAAGAAATTGAAAAAGTCACAAAAAGACACTTTCTAACAGAAAAACTACAGGGTCTAACATCAACAGTGGCATAACACTGGGAAATAAGCGCTAGTCTTCCTTACAGAACAATACCAGTGTATGAATTTCTCATTAATATGTACTGATAAATATGACTCCTCAACAAGATCCATCAAGTGCAGATGCTGCTTGTACATTTAACATTGGTCACTATAGAAGAGTGTTTTCAATTGGCTCAGGAGGTGCACCACTTTTTCAACATGTGACTCAGTCTATTCTATTCTTTAAAAAAACATGCCCCAAATCAAAGAACTAAATCTTTTCTGAATCACATAAAAGGAGAGAGAGGAAGAACAGCACAGCAGCAGAATCATAGTGTTATTCAACATTATCATTACTTGTATGACAGTAGCAATTACAGATCCTGACTGACCTTGAAGCCCCTTTTAGCTAAGCATTGTATACCGTAAGAGGCAATCCCCCGCCCTCCAGAGTTTACACTCTAAGGAGACAATACAAACAATGGAAGAATATCTGTGGAGAAAGCTAGAGACATAAAGTGGTGTGTATAAAGTTACACAGCACATTAGTGGGAGACCCGGAATGCATAACTCCCAACTCTGAGTCAGTCCAATGCCCAAACCACTCCCCCACATTGACAATGTATCACCCACTGCAGTCTTTGGTACCCAAGGGAATTTTAATGACTTTCCCACATATTCATTCCAATGCACCATGTATTTTTCAGCAGCCAAAAGACTTGTTCTTGTTGCTAATTTTCTTGCATTGTCCCCTATCCCCTAAAACATAATATCATCAGGTGTGACCAAGAATTATATTGGCGTGTGCTGCTCAAGGTGCAAAACTGGCATATAGGAAAACCCTTCCTGCAGAAGGAGCAGTGCTTTGTGCAAGCTGTCCCTCTATAAACCCATTGCCTGCTTGGCACATTTTGTATGTCCTGTGACAAGATTCTAACATGTGAGCAGGCATCATGCCATCCTAACACATGGCCATGAGGCTAGCAGCCTGGAGTCTTTCAGAATTCACTGTGTACCACACTAGTAATTCCCCATTTATTGCAAAACTGTTTGTGGTTTTGATTTGGAGGGGGGAGGGGGGTTGGTTTTGCTTTGTTTCAGGATTTTTGTTTGTTTCTGTTTTGTTTTGTTCTTTTGTAACTGCATGATATTTCCATTGCAAGCAATGGAAATTACACATAACTGCAATTAATGCTGGTTTTATCTCCTAATAACTATGCAAACAACTTCTGACCACTGTACATCAAATATGTTGAAGGCAGGGTTCCCAGACTGGTATATTAGAACAGCTGCCTACACTGAGCCTTCATGCCTATGGTTACAAGAATGTGCCATGGCTAATCTGGATCTGAGTGGGATTAACTTTCCACAGCTGCAGGTGGTGAGATATTTGGCTCTACTTAATTAGGCAAAGAGCTGGGCAGAGGATGGAGAGATTTATTGTCATAATGAAGTTTCTACCATTTTTGTCTGCTTTGTTGACCCAAAAGACTCCTAATATGTGTGAATTTATGGGGGCACACAGTGAAGATGCACCTATTTTCCCCTAGGTTAAATTGTGCTTCAGTGAATGAAACTATGCTTCAGTGAAATGTTTGCACATTATAGTCCCACTATGGCTAGTTCTTTAGAGAGCCATTTTTGAAATGGATAAAATATCTTAAATGCATTGCCAATTTAAAATTAAATGATTTGGTCTGATTTGGTCTAATCTGCAACTAATTACTCCACCCATCTGTGAAATAATTTATCTAAGGCATTGTGCCCTCCTCAGCTTCCTTAGCATAAGGGCACACCATGACAACAATCCCCACTTTGGGCTCAGTTCAGTTTCATGAGAACAAACATCCACTTCTTAACCCACAATCCCCATCCCTACCATGTGAGCAGCAACACTAATTGGCAGCCCTTGCTTCCAGCCTCAGTAGAGATGCAAAGGACAGAATAAATCTAGAACAGAATAACCTCTGCATCAGGGTTGAAAAAGACTGTCAGAGAGGAGAGGTAAATCTGCGCTCTCGTGTTCCCAGTACCATGCCTGTTCTGCATTTAGAAAGTTTAGGTCTCTGGGAATGTCAACCTGACACACATCTTCAAGCTGATTAGTGCTGAAAGGGACTCCCTCTGGAGATCATCAATGCCTCTCCATCACCCAGAGGGGTCGCTGCAGAGAGGCCTGAGGTTCTGCCTTCCCTCTAGGGTCTATGTGCTCTGTCTCCACATTCAATACAAAGAAGTAAAAGATTAGATCCAGGAATCAAACTCAGATATCTCATGTGGCAGAGGATCACTAGGGCTGGCAGAAATGTCGATTTTAATCAAAGCAAATAAAAAGTGAGCCACGTGAACTTTCAGAAGGCTGTCAGGAGCAAAATATGTATGGCTTTGCCTTAGAAAGCAGGTTATCTTTTCTAAGATGTTTGATATTGCCCATATATATGACAAAAGCCATGGGGCATACTTCAGTTCCACTGATACATGGGTTGCAAACTGCATCCCACTGTGTAGCAAGACAAGCTAAGATCATGGGAAGATCTGCCCCAAAAGAGAACTGGCATGGCTACATCAGTTTTCATCTTGAAAGAGGGGGTCCTCAAGTGGACACAAGGTTTTATTTTCTGTTAGGGCTCCAAGGGAGTTCTGTCTACTAGAAACCGCACAGAAATATACATCTTTTAAGTTAAGCCACCTGTCAGTCAGCACCAGACTTCCTTTATGAGAACCACGGCTAGCCCCCACAGTGAACAGATAGTGCAATTACGTCCTTTTGTACCACTATGTTCCCACCCCACTACAAACAGATGTTCTTACCCTCCTGACAGCCTTTGCCAGCTTAATGATTCACACATAAAGCATGATACAATTTTAACCATCCTCTTAGGATCTCTAGAGAGTCCTTTATTTGCCAAGTATGACAAAAATGGCATTTGAGATTCAACCAAAACTTTCATTTACTAATGTTCACTTTCAGTTTTAAAAGAAAAGTCATGTTCTCCACATACAAGGGGCATCTACATGTGTGTTTTACCGCAGTTGACTAATTAGTTCTGCAGTAAAGCATCACCATCTACACATGCGGCACTATTAGGCCAGAGTAAACTAATTAACTCCACTGTAGGATAGTACTGTCTGACACAAGACTGTTTTATTGTGGAGATATTGACTCCACCGCAATGCATGTGCAGACAGTGACTGGGGCTGGCTGGGTCACAAGGGTGCTACAGTGCAGGGGATGCCTGCAAGCTAGCCCCATACCGTAGCACCCTTCTGCCCCAGCCAGCCCCTCCACAGCACGTTAAGTCAGGGTGGAGCAGCTCCAGGATGGCAGGCTGTAAACAAACCCAGGAGCATTAAACTCTGGCATGAACTGCACCAGAGTTTATTCAGATGCATTAATATCATATGTAGATGTGCCCACCGAGTTTTTGTTGGTGAAAGAGTTGATCTTTGAGCCCAATTCAGAGGCAGTAGGTAGGATGCTCTAAGCTATTTCTGTAAAAGTAGGTTAATTATCATAAGTAAAAACTGAGACAATATAAAGATGAAGAAATATGAAGGCAATGAACATCAAATCAAGTGACTGGGAGAAGACTGCTGAGGATCCAAGTGCTTGGAAACAGCCTGTTAAGCATGGGATGAAGGCTTTTGAGGAAAGAAGAGCCCAACATGCAGAGAGAAGAAGAAACCTCAGGAAGAATCCCACACCACATTCAGGATTGTTTGATACAAACTTCAAATGTGGTACGTGTGGAAGGGACTGTCACTCAGGAACTGGGCTCTACAGCCACCCTCACAGATGTTCAGTGAGCTGATGCCTCACTCAGCACAATTCTATAATTTTGCAAGACAGCCACATGCCTCATGCCTACTAAACTAAAGCAATAACCATAGGGTGCCTCCTGTAACACAGACCGTCTTATGTCCTCATTAGAAAAAAGGAAATAGCAGAAAAAACAACCCTGTCAGAGTAACCTTCTGCATGGCAGCTACCCATCTTGAATCCAAAGTATAGTCAGGGAATCTTGAATCTCTGTATAGTCAGGGAAGCAAACTAAGCAGTGATATTTGAGAAAGTACTAATAGGAACCACACAAAGACGCAAGAAGCTCTGTTGTGTGGCCTTTTGATTTTAGTTAACAAGTTACACCCTTGTTAAAAAAATCAGTAGACTGTTTTGCTCCCTTTTTAAAAAGCATAGCTGAAAATCATTAGTAGCACCTTATCTGTAAATTATTTTGTAATGGCCCAAATGAAAGATAAAAACAAATTGCTTTGTCATTTATGAAACATTTGTGATTTCATCACTCAAAACAGCACTTGTATGTTGGAAGAGAGAGACATGGTAGGAAGTCTTTGTTGATAAAAAAATTAGAGGGGTGCTTTTGCATTTATATAACTCCTGTCATCTGAGAATACCAAGCCTTTTAAAGATATAAACTGTATCTCTGAACACCTCTAGGAGATACAGTAGACTTCAGATCTGTTTTACAGTTAGGCAAACCAAGTTACAAAACAGTGACTGCATCAGCTCCCAAGAAGCATAAAAAAAGGTAGAGTGGAAAAAGAAAGTTAGCTGTCTTGTCTCTCTCTGCCGTAACTGTTCCTGGCTTACTAAATACAATATTATTTCTCCACTGACTTTATAATAATTATGCCAACACCAGAGAACTTACCAAAAATATTTAAAAAAAACTCAAAACAAAATGATCAACACTAAATTGTAGACTGTGATTTAGCTTATGAGACAATAAAATCTAGAGAGAAAAAGATAAAACATAAAATATATGAATTCTTACAGAAAATATACTCTACTACACGCTAAAAAATAATTTACAGTTACTTAATTTTCAGAAATCACTATAAGATTATATTTTTTCATATGCTACAGTTAAAATTTGCTTTAATTTAGGTTCTTTACAAGAATTTTGGGGTGTACATGAAGTTAAAAGCATAAACAGAGATGCATCCTAAGCCATTTAAATCTGGCAAATGGCAAAACATTTTCTGTAGATAGGGAAATACTTATATTGATCCTTGGCTTTAAGCTGGTTGTTTTACAGTAGATAAAACAGAGTGCTCATTAGCTATATGGTATGTTGTTGAAAAAGAACATAATACAAATTCACAAAGAAAATATAATGAAAGGAAAGCATCCAGGACAAATCATAAGTCCCACGTAAAGTAATGTAATTACACTTGCTTATGCTCAATTAGATGCCCTGACACCTTCTTATGGGCAACCTATTGTTACACAGGGGAATCTAAATTGTCAGAAAAGCTGTAAGCCAAACTAAATGGCTCTTAAAGTTATGCAATCCTACGCAGTCGCCTGTTAGCTTCTTTTCCTAAGTCACCCTGGCTGGTTTTCACCTTGTGATTTATTCTATCTAGACTCCTTCAGAAGCACTAGGCCTAGTGCAGACATAGTCCATAAATAAGCACAACTCTAAAGTTTATGTCTAAGTTTATGTCACACAGAAGTTGAGGATGCTGGGTGTGAGACAATAACTAGTCTCCTTGTACACTTAGATTCAAGTCTGAATTTAGCTTTTCAATTGGCTCTTGCAATTAAATTTGTCACAGATAAAAAGAATAGCTGCAGAGCTCCTACACCAAGATTTTTAAAGCCAAAAATGATCCATATGATCACACGGTCTGACCTCCTATATAACACAGGGTATAGAGTTTCACCCAGGAATTCCTGAACTAAGCGTAATAACTTGTGGATATACTAGGTCATATGTTTTAGAAAGACATTCAGTCTTGATTTTAAAGGCCAGGTATAGACATTCCACTTACCAGTAAGTGATTGGAAACCAGTCTATACCCGTAACAGAACAGAAGTTGGGCACACAAAACCAGTCTATATCTGTAATAAAACGGAAGTTCAACACACAGACTGATTTAAAAATGGTGAATGGGTGTTCTGTTCACTACTGATCTAAACTATGCCGCTTACAAAAAACTGAATAACTTAGATCGATTCTGCCTGAAGATTTTTGAACATCTGTACCTAGCCCAAGGCTTCAAGTGATGGAAAATATACCACTGATGATCTGGTCAAGTGAATATTACCCACACTGCTTGATATATCTCCACTTGAATTTTATTTAGCATCATCCTTCAATCATTGGCTCATTACATCTTTTTTTTGCTAGCTTAAAAAAATACACCTATGTAAGTACTTACTGAGGTATATCAAATTGCCTCTCAAACCTCTCTTCCATGTTTCTCCCATATTTTTTAGATCTGAAATCATAGAGAT
The DNA here is from genome assembly GCF_000455745.1 of Alligator sinensis. Taxonomy (NCBI): domain Eukaryota; kingdom Metazoa; phylum Chordata; order Crocodylia; family Alligatoridae; genus Alligator; species Alligator sinensis. Next base: position 1,977,130 of record NW_005842022.1, on the reverse strand, counting down.
CTTAGAAACAAGGCAAACTATGGAGCCAAATAGTTTTAAAGAGTTGCTTTACTGTACATTTTTATGGCTGTCCTGATAAAAGCCTTTAGTTGAACAGACCTGAAGACAAGTAACCTAGTATCTGATGTCTACAGCTGCTTTCTTTGTTTACTGGACTGCAAGCTATCTGATTAAGGCAGGACTCTAAGGATCTGAGTATTAATTCCACACTTATTACCATACTGTTTCAGCACAATGTTGGGAAGAGTTAGAGGGAGAAGTGACATCCTTGGTAATTAGCATTTGTGCAGCCTCCTCCAAGCATCTCTGAGTAACACACAGTCTTTCTGCTACACTCTTAAGACTCTGTCTGATCATACAATGACAAATCACACAGCATATTGAGGGTTCAGTTTGGTACAGTAGGAAGCAACAATGTGTGTTTCATATATAGAATCTGATATAGTCACCAAAAAAGCCATTTGGGGCTGCATTAACAGCTCAAAATATGCACTGTACTCAGCACTAATCAGGCATCAGCTGAAGTACTGTGTGCAGTTCTGGAATCTGAAATTTAAAGATATGTTAAAATTGGAGAGGAACCAGAGATGAAAAAAAAAAGATGTTGAAGTGGTTGGAATGGATGGTGTTCATGTTATGAGGGACCTAGGTATGTTTAGTTTGAGGAAGACGAGATTAAGGGGTGGATATGGTGGCAGTTTTCAAACATTTGGAAGTCAGCCGTAAAAAAAAAAAGAGGGAAAATAATCATCTTGCTGCACAGGGTGGGGTTCAAAGAAATGGATTTGAACTGCGGCAAAACAGCTTTGGATTAAATATCAGAAGAAACTTCCTTACTGCCAGACTAGCAGGACAGTGGAACAAACAGCCCGAGGAAGCTGTAGAAGCTCCTCCACTAGAGGTTTTCAAGAATAGGTAGAACAGGCATTCACAGGGATTGTTCAGAAATATCATGTCCTGCATTTACACAGGGGGGTGGAGTAAGAAATCCCACATGGGATTTCAACCTTATGTGGCTATTAGAAATGCTAGTGACAGTGATGTACAGTAGTATCACCTGGTTGTCTTTTGAGTTAAATCCCCAACTCAAGGGAAATGTCTGGGTTTAATGCTCAGGAGAGGGTTGGCTATAGTTCAGTAATATGCAGAGAGATTATTGGAAATAGCATTCTGGTCTTGTAGCAACAAGTCCATGGAATTATCTAGAGTAGGATGTATTGCACAGTTCGAACACTCATTTCTGACCCCTATTAAAGGATGCATTAGAGAGTCTGCAGCATATCAGGACCCTGCATTTAGTCACTGTGGATGAGAGTGTTTGATACTGTCTGTGTCAATTGAAAGGCTATTCATGGGTGACTAAATCACGGTTTATGTCTCACATAAATGAAATGGCTAAAGCCCCAAGTACTTTTCTTGTGAGAGACATTCTACCTCCTAGCAACGTTAAAATCTTGCCACTATACAAGATAAGCAGTTCATTTCAAGCACCTTTTGTAAGCAAAATTGGGCCTTCTACCAAGCGCATAATATAGTCTCACTAGAAAGTGCATCACCAGAATGAATGAGAACAGATGATTACTGAAGTCTATACTCTCAAAAACCGTGGCGGTTTACACAATCCAGTAAAATCCTGGTTTCACAGCAATTGAAAAAAACACTACAAAGTGGCAACAAATAAAAGATAAGGGAGACTATCCCAGACCTCCCCTTCAAATTGTTGAAGTCATTTCTCTTTACAAAAGTGTGCTCATCTATTTGTACCTTTTATGATGGTGGTATTCTATACCATATGTTTGTAGGAGAGAAGTTACAAATGAACTAAAGGTCATCTTTTGTAATATCAATTGACATTTGAAATGGCATACAAATTAAGTTTCACGGGTATGGAGCCAGTACATTTTATTTGTAACAAAAATGCTAAAAATCCATAGACCTTAACTCATGACATGCAAACTTGTTCCTGATTCTTGATGTGGAGCACAGGAGCTTTTCATGTCCTTTCACTTTGCTTTCCTCTCATCATGAGATGGACTTATACAACTGGAAGAGTTGTTCTGAGATGATCCAATTCTTCAGTGCTCCTCTACGTTTCCATATACTACACCAGGGTTCGGCAATGTTTTTGGCCAGAGTGCCAAAAACACCCCAACCTCAACCCACGCCTTAACTTGACATGTCCAGGGCAGACAGCAGGAGAGAAGCAAGGGGCCCAACCACCATTGCTGGCAGTGGGTACACGCATGCCTCTGAGCGGACAGCACAGGAGGGGCCAGAGTTGTGCTTCCCCCGAACTTTCCCTCCCCCATGCCCCAAGGTGTGCATGTAGCTGCTGCCAGCCACAGAGCCTAGGCTGCTTGAATCAAGTGGTAGGCAGGCTGCAAACAGCTTCACTGGGGTCTGGAGCCCCAGGCCACCTTCATGGTGGTAACAGCAGCTGCATGCACACCGCTGGGCACATCGTGGGGAATGAGCCAGAGCAGCACCACCATGGCCTCTCTCCCACCATCTATGCCACTGCCACAGAGCTGAGCTGGGACTCCGCAGACCTCGGTGCAGCAGCTTGCAGCCTCCCAGTCACCCAACACAGCTGCCCAGGGCTCTGGGTAGGCCCCTGGCACCTACCACTGAGCCTGGGCTGCTCACAGCATGCAGGCTGCAAACAGCTGCATTGAGATCTTTGGAGCCCTGACCTGGCTTATTGCTGGCAGAGACTGCATGTACGCCCCGAGGCTGTCAGTGGTGGAGGGCTGGGTTGGTGCTATCCTGGCCCGTTCCCCACCATGCACTGAGGTGCACATGTAGGAACCACTGTCACGGAGCCTGGCTAGGGCTCCAGACCCTGATGCAGCTGTTTTCAGCCTCCACGCTGCCTACCACAGCCAGCCCTGGCTCAGGGCAGCTGCAGCAGATGGCGGGCAGGCTGCCAACAGCTGCATCAGGGTCTGGAGTCCTGGCTCTGGCTCCGTAGTGGAGGTTGCATGGTAGGAAAAGGACTGGGGTTGCACCGTATGTCCCAATGCATTCAGCTGCTGCCACCACAGAACCAGTGCTGGGGCTCTGGACCCCAGTGCAGCTGTTTGCAGCCTCTCAGCTGCCTGTCACAGCCAGCACAGGCTCTGGGCAACTGCTGTCTGCCGTGGAGCCCGCCCTGCCTGCTTGCAGTGTAGCTTGCAGCCTCCTGGCCACCTGCTTCAAGCAGCTGAGGCTCTGTGGCCAGCGGCAGCTGTGGTGTGCTGAGCAAAATGGTCTCACATGCCATGCTCTGGCATATATGCTGGGAGCTGCTGACCCCTTTGCTACACCAATAAATGGGTTCATCTTTAACTACTCATTCAGTTTTGGTCTTATGGCATATTTAAATTCTGAGAGCCACTGGTCATACCTTTTAATTCCATCATCATATTAGCACAATGACTTTGACTATGCACTTTTTAAAATTGGGATTTATATTTAAATTAGAAGCAATGGGCTTTGCCTTAAAACTACTACTCAGTTTTTATTTACTTTATACGATTAACAACTAAGTGAGCTAACCAGATCTATCTGTGCTGAACTATAACTCAGTGTGAATTCCCCAGTGCCTTTCACTCTGTGGTCTCAAAATGTTGAGCTCTCAGCTCAAATGTAGACCTCTTCCAATGTAGCTCTGTCCTCACAAATTCCCAGCACAAAGATTTGCTCTTTCCACCTACTTCAAATGCATGCTGACTCAGAGTTGCCCATCACTCATTCAAAAAGTATAATTAAGTTCAGATGTATGGGCTACCTATAGAAAAGTTTGTGTACAAATGTACTCAATAGATTTTTCTACGACAATAAGATACACACATATATTTATTCATTACTGTTATTTTAATCCTAATTGTCATATATTGTAATGATTTTCCAGAGTGCTAAGTATGGAGTGGCTATCATTGATTTCAGGAGATACTCAATATTTAAGAAATCAAGGAACATATTTAAGTGTCAAAAACAGGAATATAGGAGATAAAATTCAGGCACCCACTGTAAAAAAAAAAGTATTTTATAGTATATAAATATTACATCTGTGAAGAGACTAAATAGTTACCACAATAGCTGTAGAAAATAATGCATTTTATTTAAAGCCATACTATTTTGTGATCATTTAAAACATGAAATTGTCAGTTATATGTTGCTTGATCTCCGTAGTTCAATTTATCAGATTGCAAAAGCATTGCAATGCTGCCCTGGGGAGTTGTGTTTTGTGCTGTGTGTAAGCAATACATTCACAAGCATTAATGGTTTTGAGAAAATTCCTATTAAAAATCACTTTCTCTCTGCTTAAACAAGTGAATGGATAGTTTTCAACAGAGATCAAATTGGGGGGGGAAATGAATTGCAATATTCTACCAAGTTTTTCCCACAAAATAAATTTGTGTGACCTACCAAAATGAAATTGCACATGCTGTAGGCTGTTCAGATATCAAAATGTGACTGTGCTTTGCTGGGCTTGAAAAATATCTTCCACAGATGGGTTTGAATATGCCTATGCACTCTGCTTTGGGCCTGAGTCCGTTTGAATGGGGAAAAATTATGGGATACCAACATGAAATATCACACCAAGTTGTCCAGATCTGTGATTTCTCTTTTCTTCCTTACATGAGGAAGAAATAGGTAGGAAAGCTGATTTCTAAGTTATCATCACCAGGCCCTTAAAATAAGATACAACTGAGCTTGAGACTAGTTTATACCTTTCTGTGCTATTGCTCCAGGTTCTTTGAAGATCACACAATCTTGCACTAGTTGTGTTTAGTTCACATTTTGAGGTTTTTTTCAGAACTGGAAACTTGCTTTTTTGTTAAATGAAAGCTGAGATTGAATAAAAGGGGCCAGTACAACATATGAGAATAAATCCAGTGCACCTCACTTATGATTCTCATATAGGTTGTTTTTTTGTTTTTTAAAAAGGAAAAAGAAAAAGGCTCTGCTCCTTTAATTTCCATTTCAGAAATGGACCGTCTGTAGGACTGGGACGGATTCAGACACTTTCTGAAAAAGGGTGCCTTCTATCTAAAAGCTGCTCTGAACCCCTCTCAACCACATAGTTGATCAATAAAAGATATCACCCACAAAAGTCCTTGCCTCTTGCATTATTTCCTGGAACATCACAGCTGCAACATCATTCCAGCACTACCATTTCAGAAATTCTATTTAGCATTAATTCTTCCTGACCATATCCACAAATTTAACTGCCATACCATCAGTGACCAGGATTTGGTAATAATATAAAGAGTCCAAATCAATTTAAATATTTTTATAAGTCAGTTAAAAAAAAATAGCCCCAACTTCCCCAGCCAGTCTTTGCAGTGTTTTTTTGGGGGGTTGTTTTTTTTAAGGCATATATTTTTTCTCTTTTTTATAGCTGTATGAAAGGCCAGCACAGAAGCAGGGCTAAGTGACAAATGACCATATTCTAATACCCTTAATGATAAAGGTATTAGAATATGGGTATTTATCCCTTAAAATATTACCCGAAGTTGACTGTAAAGGGAAACAGTCAAACTGATTATGCAGAGTAGATGAGGTGAAGCAGAGTAGGGGAAAAAAAGCAGGGACAAATGTTTCTGTGATCTTTCTAAACCACACTAATCTTAGCTATTTTAAAAGACAGTAGGTAAGAAATTTCTGACAATCATGAATTTTAAGTTGACCATGTTCCTTTATTCTCTTTAGAAACTATCATAGGAAGGTACGAGTAGAAGGGACCTCACGAGGGCATCTGGTCCAGTGCCCTGTCTAAGGAAGGGTCATCCCTGACTAAACTATCCCTGCCAATTGTCTGTCTACCCTGCTTTTGAAAATTTCCAGGGATGGAGACTTCAAAACTTCTCTAGGTAGCCTGTTCTAATACTTAACAACCCTCATAGTTGGAAAGTTCTTCCTAATCTCCAACTTAAATTTCCTCTGTTGCATGCCATTGCTCCTTGTTCTGTACCCTATATCCACAGAAAAAAGGCATTTTCATCCTCTTCAAATATTTGAAGCCTATTAGACTCCCCCGTCAGTCTTGTCTTCTACAGACTAAATAACCTTAGTTCTTTCATCCATTCCTCATAATTCATGTTTCCCAGGCCTCTAACAATATTTGTCATTATCTACTGGACTCTTTCCAATCTGTTCACATCTTTTTTGAAGGCTAGGTACAGACAGTCAAAAAGCCTGAGGCTGAATCGATTCAATCTTCACAGGTTAGTCTAAGCTGTGTAGATTGAATCATAAGCAAGTGAACAAAGATTCACTTTTGATTCTGAAAATATAGCCACATGCCTGCAGTGGCCCAGACCAGAAGTGAGGATGCTAAAGCATGCCTCCCTGGTTAGCCGGAGCAGACAGCTTGGGCCAAGGCTAGCCCACCTATTTGCGAGAGGTGGTGTTGCGGGGAGGTACAAAGCACCCTGGGATGCTGACAGACTGTGAGTTGACTTGAATCTGGAGGAGACCTGGGGCAGAAGATCAATGAACTGATTAACCTAAATCAGTTAAACCTGGATGGATGTAGTATCAGACTTATCTTAAGCCAGTTCGGGCCATTTTGGAAGTAGTTTATATGCACTGAACTTCTGTTGAGTTACAAATTTGAATCAGTTTCTGATCACCTATAGTGGTTTATGTTTAACTTCTGTCCCCAGCCCAGGTATGGGACCCAAAACTGGACAAACTAATGATGGAAAACATCTGACACAGATGATGCCACACATCTGAAAAATATTCTATCTTGTACAAAAGGAGAAATAATAATTTGTTTAAATTGTATCAAAGAAGATGTAAATTAGATAGGATGGAAAAATTGTATAATTATAATGGTAGTGAAGCAGTGGTGTGTTGTGGAATTTGTTCATTTTTAAGGGCAGGTTAAGCAAAAATCTGTCAGGAGTAGTCGAGGTATATTTAATCCTGACTCAGAGTAGGAAGGAGACTAGAGAGGTCTCTTTCAGCCTTGAATTTATATGAAAACAGCAGTCTGGCAATATAGCAACATAGGTCAGTTTGAGTGCACCCTTTCGAGATCTCTGTTCCATGTACAAATTCCCCAGTAGCTACAGAGATCTGATCAAGGTCTCTGCTCTAATATGCAAAGCCTTCTGTTAGATTACATCTAGCAACCCCTAAGATTGCCTCTAAGATTCTCAGGAACCACAACATTTCACTAATATGCCAAAACATTGGAAGTGGCATGTGCAGAAGACAGAACATTCATGAGTAGAGTGCTGAGACTGTAGAACTCAGGCATAGATAAAATATGTATGATTGACGAGCTCATCATTTTTAGAACTAACCACAGGAGTCATGGCTTTGACTTCAGTTTCTTCAATAATATCTCCACATACACAATCAGTCTAGACACCCACTCATACAAACTAAGTATAAACTAATCAAGCTATTTCTCTGACAGGCTGGAGAAAAAGAAGGAAAACAGATTGTTACTTTTAAGTATAGTCGCAATTACTTGGGAAGAACTGAGACTCTACAAGAAATAACTTGATTAGACAAGCAGGCAGATTAGGTAGTTTGTAGACATACAGATAGTTAAATGACACAGCACTACCATTCAATTGTACAGAGCTCAATATCCAAGCCAGTTGGCAAATCCCCAGTTATCTTCTTGTCATTTTAAACTCATTGCTTTTATTTATATTTCAGAATCTCTTCTTGTCTACTGCATTGTTTTAAACATTTATTTAGCTTTAATAAAAAATATTTTTTTTCATAAAACACCATAGGTTACTGCTATTAAGTTCCCATTACTCTGTATCAGACATAACAAGTCAATATCATTTAAATATATTTTCAATGTTTGTGACATCAAACCATAGACAAGAAAACCTCTGCTATTTGTTATTTAAGGGAGCATGTCAATATGATTATCAAAGCAATGTTTTAATGTTAAAATTTTAATTCATAATTATAAATTTACAATTTGTAATTTAATTTATAAATTCAAATGTTAGAACATACAAAATTATCTCTTAAACCCAACATACTACATCAAAATTGAAAAACAAACAAGATTAACCTAAAACAAACTCTTAAAACCTCTCATTAAAGCCTTAATAGAGTAAAAATTAATGCTTTTTTCTTTAAGAAATTACTCACATTTTTTATTTTAAAAAGAAAAATCCTATGCCAAAAAAGAGATTTGCCAGAGACATTACGTAGTGCACTAGGGACAGCACTGTTGCTATCAATCTTTATACAGAGGGCACTCAGATGCTACAGTGATGGGAAACAGTATAAAACCCTAAGAGAGAATACAATAGATAAAATGCCCTGAGGAACAAATTTCTTCCCAAGAATATTTCTAAAGGCAAGGCATGATTTGAAGCAGGCATTATTTTTCAATGTAGTAGCAATGTTTTACCCTCTTAACTCTCTATAGTTTTCAATATTGTCACAAAATGAAATTTCTTTCTTAGGGATCAGATTCTACCTCTGGTATTCACATTGAACCATTCCTTATTGCATATGTAATCCCAGTGATTTCCAGAAACATATGGAGTATGAATCTGCTTCATGTGAGTAAAGGTGTCAGAGTGGAACTCTAAATGATTTTATTAAACTGAATCCTAAAATACTGTCACCCTGATCTATTCAATAAACCCCTTCTAACAAAAACATGGGAAGGAAGGGAAGAATCAGACCATTCACAAAATCTAAATAAAAAAATACCGATATCAAAACCAAGAATATTTATCCCCCCAAAAGGAGAAGCATTGTTAACCCTGTGAAGTCCACCTGAGACTTTGCTACTGATATCAATTTTATGGCTAACGAAAGATTCTATTTTGCTGGGTAGAAGTGTAAAACCGCAGATAGATATGGAATTGAAATTCTGGATAAATAAGAATTAATTAAAATATTAAAAATTGGAAACCCGTTAATTGAATTTTAACTATGGAAGCCACTTATATACAAAATTCCTAGGGCTGGATGAAAAACAATAAAGAAATACTACTACAGTCTTGACAATAAGAAGCTGTCAAAGAATTAGTCTCCATCCTTATTCCCTTTACTTCCAAACAAGAATGGTTTAGAATTCAGTAGCTTTTTGTTTTTATGTTTTTTGACCACCTGGTTTTAAACTTCTAAGGGACACTTTGCTCAGGCTCTTCAACATGATCAAGGCAGCTAGAAACTTTATATAAAAATGACAGTTGTAAGTCTTGCAAATAACGTGACTCCAGGAATTGGATATTAAAGAAAAAGCACTAATTCTTCACCCATAAAAATCATGAGTTCACTACAGGGGAAAGAACTGACATTTTCCCTAAAATGCAGGTTCTCTTAAGAACAGAGCAAAACAAACAAGTTTTTACAATACTTTAAAAAGATCAGACCTGTTTCTACTTTTTTCTTAATCTGAGCAAATTATAATTTTCCTACAGTCACTGCAACCCAAACACTGCAATATTCTGACAAATGTAAAACATATGACAGTGAAATTGACAGCTCTTGTCCCATTACCAAATATGACGGAAGTAAACCATTAAATGTAAACTAGGTTTTTATTATGTGCGTGCTGTTAATAATATAAAGTTTCACCAGTAAAAATGATAAAACCACTTGTTTCTGTTTTGCTAGTCAATACATTACTTTTTCTTAATATGACAGCATATTTGTAATGTTTTCTACCTTTTAATTTATTTATTTTTAAGTAAAACATACATAGAATCAAAGGAGCTTCCCCCATTAGTTTGCAACAATTAGGATAAATTATATTAAGGCCCTAAAGTGTTAAGTAAACACAATTCTAGATTAAACTAATGGGAACTGCAAGTGACCAACACCTTTATCCCTTGGGAAATTTTCATTTAACATTTGTCACTGTCCAGCTTGTCTGGGTACATAGCATAAAAACTACTCTCCCCATATATAACGAACAATGTTAACAGCAGTGAATAATTTCAGAGGTGATTATCCTAAAATATTTGAGTAGTAGTAAAACTGGGAACAAACATGAAAAAACCCAAGCCAAACTCTGGTAATTGACTTGCTGATTTGAGCTGACCTTCTCTGCTCCTCCCAGCAAAATTTGTTCAAAACACTAAGCCAGTTCAGAAAAGTTGACTAAAATGCTTATTTCTGAAGGGCTGGCATACTGACATAAAATGCTCCGGAGATCCAGATTTTAGTTAATTTCACGTGGCTGCCAGTTTTTGGTATTCAGCCAGGCTACAAATTATGGGAGACATAACACAAAAATGAGTAAAAATGGAAGGAGAAGCACAAGAGAAGTTTCAAGAAAGGAAGAATGGAAGCAGCTTTGGAAACAGAGACACAAAACACAAGGTCCAAAGGTAAAGAAAGAAGAAGGAAAGAAGAAAAAACCTCCTCCTTGCATTTCTACCCACCCTACCCCACCACACCCTGACTTTCATTCTTAGTTCCCAGCACTGGCGAATGCCAATAAAACTGGCACCAGGAGTGGCTTGTGGGATGAGGGTGGGGGGGCTGGCTGATTGTCCATCAGGAGGGGAGGGGAGGGGCCATGGGGCTAAAAATAGCCTGATGCTGGGTGGGAAGGAAAAGCAAAGCTCTGGGGCTAGGGCTAGGGCCAGGGCTAGCATCTGGGCTCTCTCAGCCCCTGGGCTGCTCTGAGCACTGTACAGAAGTTCAATTAGATAATGGTGGACAAGACTAATCTAAGTTAGACTACCTCCAAGGTACAGTTAACTTAGAGTGAGTTGGCCATTTTTAGACCTATGTAACTGTCCTGAACTTCTGTATAGTTCGCAATTAGATTGACCTAACTAGGGATCTAAGTGTAAGGTCCACACCTGGGCAATCTAAGTTAGTTTGGATAGCTATTTTTAACACGGTCTAACCTTCCTAACCCCCCTGAACACTTGTATATACCCTAAAAAGCAGCAGAACAAGCGAATCTAGATGGGACTTCAAAAAGGAGGGGGCAGAAAAACCCCATAAAAATTTGCCAAGAAGCTCACAGAAGGTAGACTTGTTACCATATCACTCAAGAAGCAAAGCTGCTGGGTTTCTGCATCTCGTATGTTAAGGAGTGGTACACTGCCCTAATCTCTACACTCCCCACTGCGCCTTTGGGTCAAAGCAAAATTTTGAAAGTTTATACTCCTAATGGACATTACCTAGTTTGGGTCTTGCTCTTAAAAATACAAATCTTAGGCATCAGATTGCTGTAACATTGTATAACAATTGATCCCCCACAATGTTCAATTGCTTTGAAATAGAGTACAACAGCCCTTACTTGGCAACAGCAACACTAGGGAGTAAAGAAAAGGAAGGCTCCCATTATTTCCCTATTTGGATTGTGTGAATCTGCCATGGTAGCTGACAAGGCACAAACAATTAAGCTGTTCTACCCAGAAAAGGTAGCAACTAAATGCCTCCTTATGGCAGGGAGATTGCCTGAGTCACAATTTGTTTCCTGATCCAGTGCTGAAGCATTGCAGCTAAACACTACCCATTCCTCAGGGCAAATTGTAAAATTACAATCTAGTTCTTAGTAATTCTAGTTCTTAAAGGTGGCACTGCAGTCCTGCTTTAAAAACAGCAGTGAGCTACACTTGTCAACATTATTTTAACATAACTATTTAAAAGGGAAAATTTGGCATACATGAATTACAAACATCTGTGTTACAAAATGTATTTCCCATCAGTCATGGAATGCATGTTGTACCTATTCTCAAAAAGCTCAGTCTCAAAATTGTCACTACTTTGAAACTGGCAATATTCAATAATAAGTTTAGCATATACAATACCAGAAGCCAAAACAGGAGATGTGGGTGGTAAGCAACATAAAGAACCTAAAATAAATGCTGGCAAAAAGCACTGTAATTTGGGTGTGTGAAATGCAAGACCAACTGGCTCCAATAAAAATGTAGTTACCCACTACTATTTACCTAATACCTACCAGTCAATAGATCCTTTGCTACTCCTAGATGCCCCACTTATGAAGAAAGTATTGGAGACAACACTTATTATCCTAAAGTAAGACTCATCTATTGTTAATGCAATGTAAAGTAAACCTCAAGATTTATATCTACTGCAACAGATTTCAAAGCCCTGTAGACTCAACATGGGCAAGTAAGCAGAGTATGGGGTGGTAAATCGGTAATTTCTGTGGGTGACATTCTCTGCTGCTTCAGAAGATGATGTGACCCATGGCATAATTTAACCAGAGGTGTATCAACATTAGAGGGAGCTTCTGAGCTTTCTCTATGATCTGCAATGTAAGCAGAATCTCTACCATGGCCCTGCCTTCAATATGTTAACTACACACCAGGCAAGTCCCTGTTTGAGGGCTTCCTCAGGGCTCATTAGATAACAGTAATACAACTGCCATCACCAGCAATTAACTGTAGCTATTCTCCCCTGGCTAAAATTATAAGCACCTTCCACTGTTCCATCATTTCTACCTGGCATAATAGAGCCAAAGTAGGGATAATGGTTTCGCCCCGTAGTCTGAACCTTGCTCTCACAGCGACTCAGTCTCTGACCTCAGATGAGTTATTTAAAGCTGCAATTTTTTAAAATCTTGGATGCTCCATCTTTTTCAGTGCCATTGAGGCATCTTGGGTCTGTTTTCAGTTTTCCAGAACACTTTCCTTTCATGTTATGAGTGCTCAGTCACTCTGAGCAACCAGTGAACTAAAGGCCACTTCTGAAAACACGGTCCTTAACTGCCCCAGCTACTGCTTCTACTTCTACTATAAAGTGGAGACAACACCAATTGCTTATTTAAAAGCTCTCTCTCTGAATGGGTCGTTAGGATTACTTCATGTTTATACAATTCTCTGAAAATTTAAATAACTGTTTCATACTAAGTATAATCAATGTGGACCCATTTAGGTAAAAGCAAGGAAGAAAATGAAGAAAACTAAATTTATTTCTCTTTCTGCTCAGCACAATTATTGCTTGAATACTACTTGCAAAAAAACACCGACAACCCACCTATCACAGTAAATTAATGTTTGTGCTATTAGATTTAGACAATCTTGTACTAAAGGCTTTTCAAACTACAGAAAATTACATGTTGCTCGGAGACAACTGTATACAATTATACTAATTTTGGGAAATGGCTGTGTTGAATTTGACTGGCCAAGAGTTCTGAATCATGAGGATAATGAGTACTCTTTTGGGTCAGGATTCTGGAACGCAGGGCCCTTATTTATTTATTCATTTATTTTACAAAATAAAGATGCGTGTTGGGGGGTGGGGGTGGAGAATGGGCAAATACCAAACAAAAACTTTACCATTTCAGCAATGATGAAGTCACATTTCTGTACCTGTGAGGTGATTACAAGCACTTGGGCTTGCAATGGCAGGCAAGATTCTTTGGGTAGATGTGATATCTTTTATTAGACCAACTAAATAATTGGAAAAAAATGTTCTTTGCAAGCTTTCAGGCACAAACACATTTCTTCAGGCATAGGGAGAATCTGTTGGTGTTTTGCATTATCCAAGGTAGAAAAGAAGCCAATTTACAACATACAGATCTGTGAAAATGCAAATGAGTGGTAGTTTGGAAGAATAGGTAGAGATATGAGGGGAGGAGGTGGGGAAGGGAGACAAATGTGTGAAGGAATGTAAGTGGTCAGCTGCTGGCAGGTACCTGGGGTTATCAGATAGCTGGCAGATTGTAATGTGTCATAAATCTAATGTCTATATTTAGTCCATGATTTTCTGTATCCAGTAGGTATATGAACTGAAGTTCATAGACTCATCTACAAAAGCTGTTTTGTAAATTCCCTTTAAGGATTAGAACTCAGAGATTAGAAAGGGAGTGATGTCTTGTGAGAAGTGTGCCCCCATAGGCAATTGGATATTTTTGTCTTTGATGGATTTTTGGTGTGCGTTTATTCTGGTACGCAGCTGTTTTGGGGGCATTTGGTGCACTGGATGAGATATATTACATTTCTGGAGGTGCAGGTGTAAGATCCAGGAATGGTGATGGTTTTGTTGTGGGGTGTAGTTATTGTGGAAGTGGTGAAGATGTGCTGGCAGGTTTTACATTTCTTGTCCTGGCATGGTCTGAATCAATTTATAATGGTTTGGGCCATAGGAAGTTTGCTTCTGGTGATGAGGTTAGCAAGGTTCAGTGCTTGGTTAAAGGCTAAGATGAGTGGTTCTGGAAAGATCTCTTTGAGAATTGGGTCTTCTTCTAGCATGAGTTGCAATTTTTTGAGGATTTTCCATATATGTTCCAGAGAAGGATGGTATGTCATAACTAATGGTGTGTGTTTTGTGGGGATTTTCTTTTTATATTTCAGCAATTCTTCATGTGGTATCCAGGTGGCTCTTTCAAAAGTGTGCTCTCTCTCTCTGGAGCAATCTCCTTGTTGGGAGAAAACATGTTTGAGATTTGTGAGGTGACGAACACGGATATTCTCCTCAGTGCAAATGTGGTGGTATCAAAAAGCTTGGCTGTATATTGCAGCTTTTTTTATGTGTTTAGGGTGATTGCTGGTTCTGTGTAGATATGTATGTTGGTCTGTGGGTTTCTTGTGTATGGTACTTTTTACCATTCTGGATATTGATCATGGTGTCTAAAAAGGAAATATTGGTGTTGGACTATTCAAGAGACACTCTGATGGAAGGGTGATGATTGTTGAATTTGTGATGGAAATCAGTTAGAGATTGCAGTTTTCAGTCCAAATGATGAACACGTCATCTATATATCTTAGGCACAGCATGGGTTTGATGGTGCAGTTCTTGAGGAATTCTTCCGCCGGGGGAGGGGCATAAATAGGTTGGTATATTGTGGAGTCATTTTGGTGCCCATAGCTGTGCCCATGGTCTGGAGGAAGTGTTGGCTGTTGAAAATCAAGTTATTATGCGTGAGGATGAAGTATATAAGCTTAGTAATACCTTGAGGTCTGTACTCTGAGTTGTAATCTTGATCTTATACATATGTGAGGCAGGCTTGGATGCTATCCTGGTGTGAGATGTTGGCATATAAGCTGGTGACATCCACAATGGCTAGGAGGGGATTGCCAGGAAGGGGGCCTATGTTTTTGAGTTTTTGCAGGAAACCTGTTGTGTCTTGGATAAAACTCAGTCTTTGGGTGACAAGAAGTTTTAGGATGGTTCCGATTAAACATGATATTTCTTTAGTTAGGGTTTCATGGTTGAAAATTATAGGTCTGCCCGAGTTCCCTTGTTTGAGGATTTTAGGGAGCATGTAAAATGTCCCTGGATTGGGTAGTGGAGGGATCGGGGTCTGGAGTTTTTCTTGTAGTTAAGATGGAAATGCTATGATCATGGTTTTGAGTTCTGTGTTGAAAATGGGAGTTAGATCTTCCTCTAGTTGTTTGTAGTAGGTGGTGTCAGAGAGTTGTCTGTTGGCTTCTTTTATGTAATCTTCATGGTAAAGGATAACTATTGCTCTTCCTTTATCTGCTGTTTTTATAACTATTTGGTGGTTGGATCTTAGAATTTATATGGCCCCCTGAGAGGGAGAGATTGTTATAGATTCATAGAAGTTTGGGGCTGGAAGAGATTGTTTGTTGTTGATTATATCATTGTTCATTCTCTCTCTGAAGCAGTCAGTATAGGTGTCAAGGTTTGAATTTTGTCCACTGTAAGGTGTCCAATCTGATTTTTTTTTTTTTTTTTGGCATTAATTTTTTTCATCAATATTGTCACAGGATGAAGTTTTGTTGAAAGCGGATTAGTTTTGGTTTTGAAAATATTCCTTCAGATGGAGGCGACAGAAAAACTCTTCTAGTTTTCCATATTGTAGTATCTTATTTGGGTATCTCTCTCATCCAGTGCGTCAAATGCCCTGATGGAAAATATGCAGGAGAAACCAAACAACAGCTGCGTACCAGAAAGAACACACACCTAAAAAGCGATCAAAGACCAAAATATCCAATTACCCGTGGGTGCACATTTCTCACAAGACAATCCCACCCCCCTCCAATCTCTCAGTTCTAATCCTCAAAAGAAATTTACAAAACACCTTTCATAGATGTGCCTACAAGCTTCACTTCATAAATCTACTGGATACAAAAATCATGGGCTAAATATAGACATTGGATTTATGACACATTACAGCCTGCCAGCTATTTGATAACCCCAGGCACCTGCCTGCAGCTGACCACTTACATTTCTTCACACATTTGCCTCCCTTCCACCACCACCCCCTGCCCCACCTCTACCTATTGTCTTCCAAATTATCACTCAATTGCATTTTCACAGACCTGTATATTGTAAATTGGCTTCTTTTCTACCTTAGAGAACTCAAAAGACCAGCAGAGTCTCGCTATGTCAGAGGAAGGGTGTTTGTAGCTGAAAGCTTGCAAAGAACATTTTTCTAACTATTTAGTTGGTATGTCAAGAGATATCACATCTACCCATTGAATCTTGCCTGCCTATGTCCCTAGACCAACACGGTTACAACCAATAACCCTGGACTTGCAATGTACATTTTGGCACACTGTTGGGATTCCAAAACAGCCACAAGCTAGCCATGTGGTTATTTTTAGTTCAACCAGGCCACACACTTGCTGCTATGTATATTACATCTTAGAAATTTCCCTGAAAAGTACAAATTTATTAGGAATCTAGTTTACTCTAGTGTTTCTTTAGGAGGCAAAGTTGCAAAATAGACAGGAACACAAACATAACATCCTGCAAGTCTGTTGCTCTGCCAGACACAAAGCTTCCATCTGTTTTGTTAAGGGCCACAACTGTATGCTTTATGGCTGTTTTCACAAAAGACTGTTTAATAGTAGTTACTGCAGCTGTACCTTGACACCGCGTACACTGCCCTAATACAGCATAGGTGAGATATTTCAGATTACTAAGCCATGCCAAATGCTTTGTCAAACATCTGAAAGACTGCAGTGCCTCTCTGTCTTTTTTCTAATGCCTTTCAGTTGCTGTACTTCACTCTTCGAGTACTAAAGGTACTTGTACTAAACAGAGAAGTAGACAGAGTTGTTACAGTCCTATCCACTGTTCTTTTCATTACAAGTGTTTTTTCTCTAAACTATTTCAGCAGTGTCACTTACAAGCTGAACAAATACAGGCATATTGTATGGTTCAGTTACAGATGGTACATTATTGGTCTCTGTTTATCAGCAAAGAGAAATACAGATAGTTGTGAATATGTAGTTCATGAATTCTTTCAATATTAACTGTTTTAGGCAAACTCTACAGGTGTGATCTTAAAGATATTAACAATGCTCAGTTATAATTAGACTAAAAAGTACATTCTAGAAAGGAAAAGAAATGAATGTGGCCAATATTTTCCCCTTTACAAAACATCTTGTTTAGTTTTTATTATAAATATAAACTTTTTCAATGGCAAAATATAATTTTCTGTCCACAAGTACAAGACACTTTAAACAAAATTTGTATTTTAAGCTGTGTACTATGCTTCATTAAATATGAAATCATGATCCTGAATCACAGGCATTTTAGTAGAGTTCCAAACAATCTAATTTAATTTTTAATATTTCATACTTGGTAAAAGCTAAAACAAGAGATCACTAACACAGCACTGACATCC
>NW_005842022.1:1935135-1959584 GCF_000455745.1 Alligator sinensis | reverse complement strand
AGGGAAAAGGTCATGGACTTACTCCCTGGCACCAAACCAATTCATTGCCATAAAATGAGAAAATAGAAATAAAATCCATCTCTCCCATTATCTTTCCCCTTTGTAACAGCATCCATCAATTTGCATGTTACCAACAAGCTTAACTCATTTATAATCATGCCCTCCAATGAAAGGTCAGACAAATTTGAGGCAGAACATGGTAGAGCAGAAATAATAAGGATTGCAGACTTAGCCTTTGTAGCGAGACACACTTCCTTCACTATAAACCAAACTCAGCAGAAACATCTTTTGAAGACAAGGAAAAATAGAATCCCTGCCCACACCCGGAAACTAACAAGTATCTTATACATCTCAGAATTCCAAAATCATTTTCTCCACTCTTTGGCTACCATTGGCTTTCTTATTCGCCCACAAGGCATCTGGGGGAGGGGGAAAAAATCAGGACAAATCTCTAATAGCCAGTCCTTAAAGCACAATGGATTTAATTTAGACACATCTTTTTTGCTTTAAAAGCCATTAGTACTTTTTGCTATCAAAAAAAGAATTGGACTCTGAACCAGGTGAGTTTTTGCAATCAAGACTTAAACTTGTGCTGTAATTATGCAACTACTATTTTATAAATGAGTCCAACAGAAGTATTTTAGGTTCTCATGTCCCCAATGCCTTGTGGAATCCCCATCCAACAGATATTTCTTAACTTCAGCTTGTTTTTCAAGATTGTCTGATTCAGGACCTCAGCGTTTTACAGGCTTCTGAATTCTCTGTCAAAAAAACATCTTGTTCATTGATAGTTATTCCCATATCTTTGATATACCTCTAAGCTTCCTGTAGTCTTCCTATAAACTTACCAAAAAACGCAGCTGTAGACAATCGCCCCACATTTTGTTCCTAATACCCCACAGAGTTCATTTTAAGCAAATTAAAACATTAGTCAGTTGTTAAATTCTCCACCTGTTGGTGGTAAGTTGATGGAAGAAAGGTCAGAGGCAGCATCAGTACTGAACTTTGAATAGCATCGCCTGGCTGATCTTCAGATACAGTTTGTAAAGACAATTCATTTAAAAAAAAAAATGCATTTTAGCCAATCACAAGAATCTCTTCTCTTTTACACAAATTAAGTTTTCAATAGGGAAATCATTGTAAGGATTTAGTCTGTTATATATGTCAATTCATAACATTCGAATAAAGTAATATTTGATTCATAGGTCATGGAAAAAATCTGTTCAACAACTTTCTTCTTAAATAAATTTTAATCATACAGGAGTGAGGTCACTTCTATTACATAACAGTCTATAAATCAACACCCAGCACATAGTACCGTCTATAAAATGTGTGTCGTGGTGAAATAAATGACTCTATATGAAGAACAAAAAAATTAGCAAGTTCTACATAAGAACAAACATGCAATCCTGCATATTTTCTGATTTCCATAGACTAAAAAAACGTATGAACCAGGTAGGTTTTTTTATAGTCACCTTAATTTAAATTATAACAAAATATAAATTCAGAAGATAAGCATTGTAGCAACTTTAGAGCACAGAGATTTTATCTGCTGAATTTTATTCTAAGTTCAACATATTATGTATTTATTAGTATTTCAACATGTTTAAAAAAATTAATCACATATGACACGTAAATCAACATCACTGACTGAGTCAAAGAGGGAATTTATTCACATTACTATTTGTAAAAAAAATGGCTGATAAAAAAAAATCATCAGTTATTTCAATTTTATCCTTTTGTATTTGAAAGTGAGAAGAATAAAACTCCTCCATTGTTTTACAATGCCCTAGCTGAAAATCTTCCAGCTAATAAAAGCTGCCACATCAAGAGACTGGAATTCATTATAAACCAACATAATCAAAAAGACAATAAGGCTAAAGAATCCAACTGGAGACTCAAACTTGCAATTACAGGTAAATTGAGAAAGGGCTTAGAAATGATCATATCATCAACCAAGATCCTCACAAGACGAGTGCAATGTTATGGCATTTTCAAAATTGTTATCTTGAATTCCAATTAAAAAAAATTATGTAACTATAAGTTAATGAGTAATTTCCAATCTTCACTTTTTTTTTTCTTTTTTTTTTTTACAGTAACTATGCTTATTTTCTCTCAGAAAATAATAAAAAAGCATTTTAGGTATTTCTACCAGGCTATATGCTAGACATCGTGTACTGTAATTAGACTTCTACATGTAAAAATTGTATTTCAATTGTGAGAGACAAAAGCAGACAGATACAGTAAATGAGAAGTACAACCAGAAACTACACAAATATAAGTTGATTAATATAAAATAAAACCATACATATACAAAAAATCCAAAATGTATGTATTACGTGCTTCTTTCTTTATGTGCTTGTAACTTATATTTCAAATATATCCTTGTATATTGGTTTTATGCTGGACCATCCACTGGTTTTCTTTGTTATTAATTTGTATTTTAAAAACTGGTTATGGGATTCCACTGTACAATTTTAGTCCGAGAGCATTATGCTCTGTATGGGCCTGATGCTTCCAGTAATAAAATTTCCACTGACTACAGTGGGCAGTGGAATTAAGCCCTGTTGTTGTAAATTCCATTCAATAATATATAATTTTAATCAACTGCATAAAATACTCATTATGCTATTTTCTGCATCAGCACACATAATTCCCAATCTGATACATTTTTGTGTTTGTGCTGAGGGGGTGGCTCTCTGTAGAAAAATGTTTATGTCTAAACTTTCCAACACTCAATATTGCCTGTGTGCATGTGAAAGCAATCACAAAATATATCTACACAAAGACTCACAACACGCACTGTGACAATATATGGGTAAATCACTGTTCATGGTCTGCCTTCTCTGCCCATCTGCAGTCTTTTGGTATGGAACAACTATATCATAAAAGCTCCTATTCACACATGCTTTTGATATTACACTATTTAATCACATACAGCTGTAGCTTACATGAGACTGTTACAAAACAACATTTTAATGTAGCATTGGAGGGAAGTCCTGGAGAGAGACATCAACCATTTTTCTCTACATGAAATTTCTGACATTAAAAGAGTTTGCTTTATAAATGGGTGAAAATAAACAATATTAAAAAAAAAAAATCAGTCATCTTTAAAAATACACTTTTCTTATTGGAAGCTTCATAATGGACATGTTTGTAAGTGAACTTAATGTCCCTGCCTAAATGACTAGTAATATCAAAGAAAGAAAGAATACTTAAAAACATATCAGTGCAAAGCAAACATTATCCAGGCTGCTTACAGCAAGACCTGAAATGAACTCAAGCATTTGGTACCCACAAGTGGTTTTTAGGTATCTTGTTTTTAATTCATGGAAAATCTAGCTGCCTGTCTGATAAATTTTCCAAGGTATCTGAGATAACATACATACATCATCTCTTCTCTCTCGTATATAAAGATCACAAAAACATGGTAAAAATAATTCTGTCTGATCTTCCACACCACTTTTCACTTTTGAACATGCCCCGTGTCTGAAATACTGTAAATGCTAAATATTAGTACACAATATTGCCTGATCTGGAAAGCATTTACATGTGTGCCTTTGCTTATGAGAGTAAAGCCCCTGTTTATAAAATACAGCCATATAGCATACAGTAAAATGTAAATATTTTACAAGGAAAAGGCTAAACTTCCCTTCTCACAATTCTGTTTAACGTAAACAGATTCACACTGAGACAACACTGTGAATGAAGATTAACTACAAGATTAAAATAACTACAAAAAAATCATAACCTCCTTTATAGCAACTGAAGTATTTTTAACTGTGTGTGTAAATATATCTGACAAGTAAAAATGGAAGACAAATACTATTGCTTTGTTCCAATAATAGAACATTAAGCACTCTTATTATTTAAAACAACATACTAGGTTTAGATATCAATTTAATTGCTAAAAATTCAAAGTCTACCATTTTTTTTTTAATTTCATTTAAGCAAAGGCCTGTTTCTTTCAGATGACACTTGGAGGCATTAACAAAAAATGCTACACTGTCCTGAACCAAACCAGGGCTAAGTACATACAAACTTCATTCCTAGAAATGCACTGCACTGTTTGCAAGTGTTTGCTTTTACCTTGGCACTATCACATAGGCTCCAGCTAGACTTTTGAGACCTGGCAGCAATCCAGGCTGCAGATGGTTGGAAATGCAGCCTGAAATCAGTGTGTGGTTGATGAATTACTCCTTACACCTGACCCCTACTTCACACCAGGCACCAAACACAATCTGAACACTGCCAGGCAGAGAAGCCCTGTCAGGCATCTCGGTATCTGGAACTCTTCCTTCAAGGCCTTCTGTATGGCCAGATGGCCAAAAGTGGGGAATGCAGTAAATTAACTAAACAGCAATGTGAGCAAGAAAAGAGCACGGATTGGTTAGTGCAAGGTGGTGGAGAGGAGAGAAATGTGTGTGGGTTCCAGTAATTTTATTTTTAAATGAGGCTGATACAAGGGGAGTGGAAGTAATTTGGTCAGAAATAGCTGATAGGACTTTTTGACCTGTCATATCAAAGAATGCTTTAAAAATGTTGGTAAGGGAATGGAAGAAGATTTCAGTTTTAAAAAATATTCAAATTATTTTTGTTTTATGCTTAACAGCTTCAGCATTATAACCACTTCCCAGGGTTTTCCTCACATTTGTGCAAACTCTGTTACAGATCTATCTCACTTTTTAATCCACTCTTGTTCACATTCCAATTTGTTCACTTTTCAGTTACCATCCACCAACAGTGGGTTTTTAATTCTACCAGAAGCTGGGAAATTGCTGTGCTTCCTATTGCACATACTCACATGTGTAGCAAGATGCTTATATACAAACAGAGGTATTCCTTATTGGTGCTGCAAATGCCTGTTGCTTGGTTATCATGTTTTAGCCAACCAATCATAAAGCAGAGTCAATGCCATGCAAGTTAAGTGACCAAACACAAACCATGATCATAATAGTGAATTATCTGAAGATGTAACAATGTAAAGAGCATGGGAAGAACTGGTAAAATGAAATATGACCATATAAAAACTTGGACAAAAACTGCAAAAATAGAAATTGGTAACAATCAAAGTGCGTCCACAAAAAACTGTGAAGAAAAAAAGGCTAAGTTTATTAAATGGATTGTTTACCAAGAACACTTCTCCAAACTCTAATTCTAACTTAAACAATAAAGCACAAGGACAAGACACAGCAGTTCCTACTTAAAGAGACTTTACAAATTTATGTAAATAATTAGGTTGACATTTTTTTCTGATGTAATTTCTAATCATCAAGAAAAATGTCATCTCTCTCAAATCTTGTCTACCTTTTTCCAGGGGCAATAATAATTCTGTTATTTCAAGCACAGAACTGAAGAAATTCAAGGAATAGTGCAATATTTGTTAACATGATTTTATAAGTGAGTATTTACAACACAGTTGCAGAAACCAGGTGTTTTATTAGTTGCCCATCAATAAAGAAACATACTAGTAAAGTTTCACTGCTTGCAAATCAAAATAAAATCAAAGAGTGCAGTAAATCATAGGTAAGCCCTGAGATAGCCGCATGTGCATGTGATAGGATCCTATCCCTTTGTAATCGTCTTTGTAACAAAGTATCCTCTTTTTAGTAATTTACAGCAATGCAAAAAAAAACTGCCGTGAAATACAATTCTTATTATGGCTAGAATAACTAGGTTCTGCTCCCAGGACTAAGCTGGGACAGTCTATGCAATTCATTCTAAGTTACAATACTCAGCTGGGTCACACAAAAATGGGGAAAAAATCCTTCAGAATTTCCATTTGTCCAGAAAGGAGATACTAAATGCACCATGAGTTTCTTTAAAAAGTGGAATCTTTCTTATTTCTGGATTATACAGTTTGTCCGAACTTGCCATTTAAGTTTTAACTTCAGTGGTGGCATCTTACAATTAGGGAATACATGTAAACTGAATTATAACATTGCACTTTTCATGTTCTACAAGAGGCCATGAAACATTTTAAAGTATAAAGCAATCAGAAAAACATATGGATCTTATTCTTCTATGTATAATTCTATAGGCCATAGAGCTATTAATTTGCACCATTACTGCTTAACAATATGTTAGCTATATTACAAGATATTACAGCAGATTGTATACCTTGTGACTCTTATTGTGTCTTGAACTCCCCCAAAGGCTGTGCTACACAGTGAAATGGTACTTCTTTAAGAACAGCCAAAATAAATTTACAATGCAAACAAAGAAAAATAAATACTTAATCTGAAAATGATTGGAAGACCATTACATTTCAGAACTTTGTGGTTTGTTTTAGATGTTATTCAAAAATACCCTGATAAAGCCTAAAAAATCTTTATATAGTTTCAAATTAATGCATTCTCCTTCACTGTGTACGGCTGTCCACATATGAACACAATTTACACAACTGAATTCAAGAATTGTGCATAACTCCCTATACCCAACACAGTGTCCAGAAAACAAAAAAGAAGTTGTGAACTTCACAGCACAGTTAAGCTAATACAGTGGTATATTAGCATGCTTTGCTTTGATAGGCATGATAACTGATATAGGTCTGCACCATAGTGTTATCTGATTACCTGAATATTAGCTTTAGACATACAATGGGTCTAACTGCTTTAAAATGTCCCAGAAGCTGATGGCTAGCTTTAAGGTAACAAAATCCAGATGCTGCCTGTCTGCACTACTCTGAACTCCTTAGGACTACAGCAGAAAAATAAATATATGTATATACGTGTGCATGCTATTTTTTTTAATTTAAGTTGTGTGTATGCGTGTGTGTATATTTGTGTGTATAGAGAGAGGAGAAATTAATACAATATGAAATATGTTACAGATGTTACTATTATCTTCTATTACTAAAATCGTGCATGTGTTTAATCCTAGACAACACATGACTTTTCACAAGGGTAGATAATTTTATATCACTATAATGTGGATTAACTGGTATTAATCTATTTTTCTAAAGTATCCAGTAAAAAACCACTGTGTAGAACGCAGTTGTCATTTTAAACTCCATCACAAGATTAATTTCTTCAAAAAGCATATTTTACAAAGTAGAAAAAGGAGTTAAAAAAGAAAAGACTGGAAAAAATCAAGCTACATGAGTAAAAGAGATGGAATGTCCAATATTTTTCATCCAATACTTGAGGCTATTGTTCTTTCAAAAAAATCCCATAAATTGTTTCATGTCCTTGGCTTGCCAGGTTTTGAGGAATGGCATCAGTCTCCATCCCCAATCCCCCAAACAGTTAAAGCTATAGGCAATATTGCAGTCAAGCTAGCGACGGGCTGCGCTGCTGCTGCAACAGCAACAATACAGACTAAATGGTCTCAAAGGTAAAATGCAATTTGAATCGACCTTGAAAAAAAATGGTGAAACAATTCCTCAACCCCCTCCAACCAAACCCAAACCCTGATCTCTCTCAAAAATGCTGCACATAATACTTTGAGAAATCATGTAGCAAACAAATGAAGGGTTACTCTGTTATGAATTACAAGACTATAATCACATTGAGTGGTTCTGGTGTCATCAGGACTCAAGCCAGCCAGTTTTCCCAATTAGTTAATTTATATACTGCAGGGAGCTGTCTATAAACATTAAAAGAAAAGTAATTTTATTAGCAAGGAAATATAACTTAGCCCTTCAGGACTGTAACTAGCTCAACGTGTCTGAAAGCAAAAGTACAGCTAGTCACCTCCCCTGTACGAAAAAAAAAGTCATATGCCACATGTGCTTACATTAGCTGCTGCTTTTTTATTTTTCTTTTTTTATAATGTAAGTGTATTGACTTAAACTATTAATCTGTGGTTCTGAGGTCACGCTTCAGAACAGTAATTTGTTTCAGGATGTTCTAACGGGTTTGCAAAGTTTTGTTTTGTTTTGTTCTGCTGTTACTGCCCATTGGTCACGTAAGAAACCTTTTTGGGCAGCGGAGTATGGCACAATTGTATTGGGAAAATAAAGGATTATTTAATTAACCCAAGTCCAGGTGGCATTTGCTTCATTCAGAATAGTTACAAGATGCAGGCCTGCCTTCCAAAGCCACTGACATTGGAAAAGAAAAAAAGAACGAAACCATGTTTGGTGCTTTTTTCTGAAAGTAGCCACTACCATCTACTTCCAGACCGTTTAAAAGCAACAGAGTGCAGCCAGCTCATCCTCAATATTTAATGAAATATTAAGAGCAGTTCAATATCTTGGAACAAACTCCCACAGATTTACAGGAGGTTAGCTTCTTGTCCTTCCCAGATCCTCGCAGCATCTCATACTTTGCTGATTAAAAGTTTGAGTATCCACAGACATCTTTTCTAATGGCTCAGTGCTTTTAAGCTCCGCATAAATTGTACAGATCACTGAAAGAGCCACTGAGACAGCATGTTTCCATGTCTGATGCTGTCCAGTGCAATCTTCATCCAATGTCATAATAATCGCACTACCTGCATACTGCTGCGATATTAACCACATTAATCCCCCCCAACAAACAACAAAAGGGATTAACTAAAGCTAGTGGTCCTTTAAAAAATCCACAGTCTTAATCTTCCTGTTTCTCCTATGCCTGGTTTTGCACATGATATTGAATTCAAGGAAGAAAAGAAAAAAAAAACCCCAAACCCTGTAATTTACGCCACTCCACTATCCATCATCCACTAAGTGCATAATGATATCATACTGAAACTGCTGGACAGACATGGAGCTGCTGTACCATACCTTGGTTTGGAGATAATGAGGGTAGTAGTAAGCGTACTGAGGGTACATTGGTTGCTGTTCCAAGCGTTTGCCCATGTAGCTGGAATCTTTATCTCCGATGCAGGGAACTCGTTGACAGGGTGTAGTGCCCCAGGCCTTCTTCCTCTTAAACCACTATTCCTGACAGTACTGATGACTGATGAGGCTTTCGAGACTTCCTTGCCTTCTACCGCTCACTAGTTCCAACACAGCAAGAATAAAAAATATATGGATTTATAGATAAAAAAAAAAACCAACAACAAAAAATCTTGCTTGGCTCCCCCACTCCCTCCTTCACTCAGGATACAGCGTTTTCTTGTCTAACCAGCTTGTCTGTAGTAATGTCAATTGCCAGTGTCTGTAGAAAAAAAGTCCTGTTAGAGAAATCAGGAAGACAGTGTAACTCCAAATCTCTGCAGACCAGCTTTCTTCCTCTCTCTCCTCTCTTCTCTCTCTCTCTCTCTCCCCTTCTCAAGCTCACTCTTTTTTCTTCCCTCTCTCCTCCCCACCCCCCCCTTTTTTTAAAAAGAAAAAAAAAAGCCTTTCCACAGCCTAGTTGCTGCTGTCTCCCTCACGGAGTGACATGGTGCTTAAGGCTTGTCTTGTCTTTCATTCAAACCCCCTCCTTCCAGCCGGTGGGTGGAACTACAGTGAGCCTCTCCCTCGAGAAGCAGACGCAGTCCAGAAGGCTGCAGTATTTCCTCCAAGAAGAAATAGCCTGCTTCAGCCCTTCTGCAAGCACAGTCCCGATTCCCTCTGCTGGCTATCTCGGAAAGCAAAGCAATTTTAACAGCAACGCTGCCGGGATAACTGAACCAGGGGACTTGCAATACTGGCAGTGGATTGCTTCTGATCAGGACCACCACTTCACAAAGTCGCAGCCCAAACAAACAAATGACCAAGAAAAGGCAGCATCTAGGGCACAAGAAAGAAATCCTGCAAAGAATAACCCCATTTCTTTTCTTTTTTTTAAATAAAAATAGACATCACAAGGGCTCAGCAAAAGAACCAGATATGATTTAAGCAGAAAGCTAATTCAGGCACTAACAGCATTTCACTGCACAGAAACACACAGAGGCTACAGACACCTCCTGGCCACTTTGCCAGATTTACTCTTTCAAACTTAGTTCCTTCCTGACATGAGTTTATTTAGATGTATAGCAAAAAGGGAGGAGGGGAAGGGAGTAAAGACGGAAATCACATCTCCTGAGCTCCAGGTGCGTCTAATACAGTTTTAAATACTCTAATACATTTTTTAAATACAAAGATGTTAAAACTACAGGCAACAATCCACTTGCACAATCCCCTAAGAGCAGCCCATCAGACCCAGGACTGCTAAACCAACCCTTACTGTGCCAATCTTTCCCCCAGAAGCTTAGGTAAAAGTGCTCTACAAGAAATCCAAGGTGTTTTGGAGCAATGTAAGCAAAGGTTTTAAAACACTGGTCTGAAGTTTTACAGGACAGGGTTCTGTCTTATTATATGTG
The DNA here is from genome assembly GCF_000455745.1 of Alligator sinensis. Taxonomy (NCBI): domain Eukaryota; kingdom Metazoa; phylum Chordata; order Crocodylia; family Alligatoridae; genus Alligator; species Alligator sinensis. Next base: position 1,949,372 of record NW_005842022.1, on the reverse strand, counting down.
TAGAATGTATCTGAAACATTCCCGGGCACTGTACAAATAAGTACATATTTCCTTCTGTGTAAAAATCCTAGCATTTATTTTACAAAATCATGTATTCCTTTAACATGTCATTTAACTAATAGATCTATCTTCAGTGGCTTTGCTATTTATAAATTAAAAAAAAAATACCGGGCAGTAGTTTCTTTTGTCTTTATTTAAATCATATGTAGTACTGTAGCAGGATTGTCAGCTGCTGTATTATCAACCAAATTGCTTTATAAAAAAAAATGTATTTCTTTAAAGGGACAGTTTTCAAGGCTGGAGGGGCTAAAATTAGACTTGCCAGCTGTGTTTTGGTTTGTGGGCACATGCGCGCACGTGACATGGGCTTGCAAATATCGCACTCTGCCGTACTTTTGTCAGTTTGCTGTTGCTTGTATTAAGGAGTCACATACGTCCCCCTAGCAAGTGGCAGAGCAAAAGTTGAGTACATGTTTGAACCAATGAAAGATGTACCATGGTTTTGTTTCATCACAGGGCTCCATTTAATATTAGCATTTAAACAGCATCTGACAATGGGAGCTGCAGCACACTGAGCTCCTCCAAAAATCTGGCTCGAGTTGTGGGCGCATTTAAAAATCAGGCCCCGTATCTCTAAAGCACTGCAAAGACAATAACTAACTAATCCTTTCCCAACACTCTTATGAGTAGGATAAATATTATCATCCCATTTTACAGATGCAGAAACAGACTGAGAGAGGCAAAAGGCTTGACCTTGTAAAGTTCTGAGCACCCTACAAAGTCACAGAATTCACTAAATCAGCAGCATAGGGATTCAGCCAGACATCCAGGGCACAGGGGTAATGGAAACTCCTGGTTACTGCTATGAACGCAATTGCAATTGCATAGCTGCTGGCAGCAGCCACCTTTTTTCATGCCTCTAGCCCAACTTGTTAAGTGCCCAATACCTTGAAATATAAGGCCATAATTGCCCAAGCCAAGAAAATCACACAGAACCAGGTTGAGAAATCTGACGTTCCTGGTTCCCAGTCCCATGCTCATTTCACATTGCCTCTGACCTATTACATGGTACTTAGTTTAATAATATTCTTGATTATACTATGTCTTTCTGTGTGTTGGGGAGAGAGGATGTGCATGTGTGAACTATATTGTTACAGGGGTTCATAGGTGTAATAAATACTTATTAATGATGCACTCTATTTTGAGGCCTGATGCATTTCAGATGATTCCTTCTTCTCCAGTCACATTTTACTCAGAGTTCTCTTTTACAGAAAATGTCAGTAGCCAGGGTCTAGAAAAGAATGCACTGTATATGTAGGAGGAAATAATCAAAATAAAAAATATGCCTAAACACAAAAGAAATAATGTTCTGACAAAGTTCTATCTAAAAGCATAACCAATTTTTCTACATGTGTAGATGTTATGATCATCTCTGGTATATGTAAGTCACAGAATTTCACCAAGTTGTTCCTTAAAAGAAAAGTTCAGGAAGCCCCATTACAAACATTGACAATTATGCTAGATAATATACGTAGTAGCAAAGGAAAGAAATCTGCAGTAGCAAAAAAGATGGATATTCTACTACCTCTCACAATAAATCTGAAATAGTTTCATATATAATCTGCATAACCTAAGCAAGCCACTACTTACATACTTCAACGCCTGCTAGGTTGAAGGTATCTCCTTAAAAATAGAAAGTGTTTAATGTCATTTTTTCCACTTTGCAAATTAATGCAGCACTTATATATTTTGGATGAAAGAATATTTTTACTAGGCATTCACTGAATGCATATATCTTTCAATTTAATACAAAGATGGTCCAAAAAAGGTTTCTGCAAGCATGATGGCTATAAGCCTATAGAACAATATATATTATCAACCCTCTGCCTTCTTTGGAAATATTTAACCCTTATCCTTCCACCAATATCCCTTCTTCCTGCCTCTTGGCAACATCACCATCCTACCTGTCACTCAGCCTCATAACCCATGCATCATCTTCAACTCAGACCTCTGGGTTCTATATGATATCTAAATTTTGTAGATCCCTTCTCTAATACATCTCTGAAGGCAGGCATTGTTTGCATCCACGCAGCTAACACTTGTCCAGAAATCTGTCTGATCATATCCTGATTATAAGAGCATGTTTTTCTGCCGTCTTGACAAATACCATCCTGTCCTGCTCACATTAATTCAGGAAGCTGATGAAAAGATTATTCTCCTAATCCAGAGGTTGACCTGTGGTCTGTGGGCTGGATTCAAACCCTGAAGAGGTCCAATCTGGCCTGTGAAGACCCAATTAGGCACAGAGGAGCTATGTCATGGAGCTGCACTATGCCACTCATCCCCTTTGCTGCAGAGCCTCCTGCTCTGCAGCATCTGAGTTCACCCTTGCTACCTACAACAAGGTTGGGTATCTGGCATCTGGGTGGTTGGAGTGGGGGAGGACAGACACTTGCAGCCTGCAGAAATGGCGGGTTGCCAGTAGGGGTGCACGAAGCGGGCCCTATTTGATTCCAATTCAGCCCTAATCAGGGACAGTGATTCAATTTGTTGATTCAGATGACTGTCCCTGGTTTAATTCAGCCAAATCAAAATTCAAAGATTCGATGCTGATTCAGAGAATCAGCAATTTTGACATAGAACAAGCTTTAAAAGTTTTTTCTACATACCTCATGGTACCAGCATGGCTTGTAAATGCTACAATGCAGAAGTACTTGGGGAGGTCCATTGGGGAGCATGTAGGGGGCCCCCCCTGCACTGCCCTGGCTCAGCAATCAGCTGTGGGGGAACCCCAGGAGCCCCCCCAGACCCAGGAGGCACCAATTGCCAAGCTGAGAGGTGGGGCCTGCACACTCCCCGGTGGACCTGGAAGTGGACTGGAAGTGCTCCTGGTTCACTTCCAGGTCTGCTGCCAACCATGCTGGGGAGCCCCCCGTGCTTGTGTGGGACACTCCATGTGCCCCAGCATCACAGCATTCATGAGCCACCTGCTACTTATCAGTATGTAGAAAAAACATGTAAAGCTGTGTCTGTGTCCGAATGGCCAAATCCTTCCAAATCGATTCAGAGGGTTCAAATTCAATTCAGAGAGATTAAAGGGTCCTCTGATTTGATTTGGATTCAGAGATTCAGCCATGAATCGTGCCGCATCTCTGCCGAATTGAATCAGGGACTGAAGCTTTGCGCAGCCCCAGTTGCCAGTCCCAGCCCACACCAGCAAAATGTTGCCAAGCACATTGCTTTGTACCTGGAACTTTTCTCTTCATGTCCTTCCACTGGCTCCTCCTTTTCTGTTACAATCAACTTAGACCACCTGTCTTGCTTTCAAGATCCTTCTCCTCAACATATCCATACCCTACTTCTCTCTCATTTGCTGTCAAAATGCCAACACTTACCTCCATTCAGATCGTGATGCCAGGCTTCAGTTTCCACTTGTTAATTCTGAAACATGCACCTTTGTGCTTTCTCCCATGATGCCATTTGCAGTTGGAAAGAGCTCCATTATACTCTTTGAAATCCTGCTACTGCTGCCAAACTTTACAATACCCTTGACCACATTTAGACCACCAGCATACTGAGACCACTGTCAAACATGCAGACCAACTGCCTTTTTCTTATTGGTTCCCCATCTACCCATTTCTTTTCTTATCTTATATGTAAATTGAAAGCTTTCTTGGGCAGAGGTGTTTTCCCCGCTGTGTTTGTACAGTACAAGGACAATGTGGCCCTTGTTCCCAATTAGAGTTTTACATTTGTTAATACAAATGACAATTAGCCTACACAGGTCTAATATAGTGTCAGCCAAAACGCAGTTAGTTCTTCAATCTTTTCTGCCCTACTGATCAAGCACTATTTTCTATGGTTATAGCCAGGTTGATGAATATGTTAATTGATTTTATATACCAACTAGCCTACAGTAAAGTTTTTCATAGAAATTAAATAGCAAGGTCAAACCTGATTGTGTTTTATTCATAGGCCAGTTCTGTGACACAAATATCAAGTGTCCTGTTCCACCACACTCTTCCTTGGTGACCTTGGACAAGTATTTTAGACTCTGTTTTTCAGACTATCCTCAAAATGGTGTTGTGAGGATTTGAAGATACCATGGCAGCAGATGGCCATATAACTACCAGAGAGATTGAGAGAGAGAATTCCAAGCAATGCAGTAAATGGTTTGGTTGAAGCTGAATCTTAGGCATGTCATTCCTGTAGAGGCCAGACTCTCCAGTCTAGGATACTCTAGACTAGGTATAGTCTGACTAGGCTAGAGCAGCCAGTCTAGGATAAACTGCTCCTGTTGAAGAGAATAGCTAGACATTCATTGACTTGAAATGGAGAACTCAGCTCTTACCATTTCACTCTCCCTGCATGATTTCCAAGTAAATCATGTACTTGTTTCCCTAGTTCCTAACTATGGATGAAAGCCTCATATAATACCTAGAAGTGCAGTGCAAGGGAGGAAACAGGGAAGAGTCACTACACTGAGATACCTCCCTCCTGATTCTTTACTACTGGTTTCTAAAATGGGCTTACATAGACCAGCTCTAAATATCAAAATTAGGATGGTCTGGATAATCTAGAAGGGAGGACCTGGTATCCTTTACAAAGACCAAGTCATTTGAATAATCTGCACAATTTGGGCACAGTAATATAACTACTATTTCAAAGGATGCTGGCCTGGCAAGAGCCCTGTTAAGTGGTTTAACAGTAGATTTCAGGTGCCCGGTTCCTTTACACTCTCTGAGCATATTCAGACTTTATTCAGATGGAGTAGATGTCACTCCAGTGTAATTAACATCTCAAACTCTTACTGCAGTTAGTTTGCAGGAGGTGCTCAGCAAGATTAGGCCTTAAATGATGTGATATAGAAATGGAGGAAAGAGAAATGAGAATTAGATGCAAAAGCAGAAGAAAGGTAGAAAATATGGAATAGCTAGGAAAAATGCAAATGAACGGCCACCAAATCAGATTCAGATAATACTACCTCTGAAAAAAATGCTGGGGCTGGAAAATGGAAAATTTCCATTTGCAAAATACAGACATCAAAAAGATCAGCTTTGACTTGGGAGCACATTGTTTAAATAGAATCCCCTTCATTTTCTTGCCAATGCATTTGAGTAACTGAATACACTTGCAAGCTGAAATAGCAGTTCCCCTGCTGGGTTTTAACTATAAATGTTCCCCAAAAGAAAAGACAAGTTGTTCAATTTCAGTGAGCAACAGCCAGATCACTTCACAACTTTCTTTTTTCCTATTAGGGGATGCTTGTTATCATCTCAGGAACAGGGCCACTCTTAGTAAATTCAAACATGTCAAGTTTCAGGGCACCTGAAAAAGAACCACTGAGTTAAGGAGATTAGTCGGTGAGGCACTGAGGTCCTGGAGGGGTCACACCAGATGATAAAGCTGACCTCTTTAACAAATTATTTGCCTCCATTTTTCTGAGCAGGTACTGGGACGTCTTCCCCCACCCCCCACCGGGATTCCAGACAGACCCAGGGGAGACACAGCCAGGCTCAGGGTCAGTGAGGACCTAGTCAGGGAACTTCTGGTGGGACTGGACATGTTCAAAACATCAGGTCCAGATGACCTCCACCCCAGGTTGCTGAAGGAATTGGCAGAGGTCATTGTGGGACCCCTGGCACAGCTTTACAAGTACTCATGGTGCTCTGGTGAGGTGCCAGAGGACTAGAAAAGGCCCAATATGGTCCCCATTTTCAAAAAAGGGAGGAAGGAAGACCCAGGAAACTATAGGCCCATTAGTCTTACCTCAGTCCTGGGGGAAGCTCTTTGAAAAAATTATCCAGGAGCACATCTGCGAGGGACCACCAGGGAAGGTTATGCTTAGGGGCAACCAACACAGGTTCATTAGAAGCAGGTCCTGTCAGATCAACCTGGTTGCCTTCTACGACCAGGTCACAAAATCCTTGGACGCAGGTGTCATGGTAAACATAGTCTTTCTGGACTTTAGGAAGGCCTTCGACACTGTCTCTCACCCCATTCTCATTAAAAAATTAGGCAACTGTGGTGTCGATGCCTACACAGTCAGCTGGGTCACAAACTGGCTGGAGGGTTGCACCCAGAGAGTGGTGGTGGATGGGTCATTTTTGACCTGGAGGGATGTGGGCAGTGGGGTTCCCCAGGGGTTGGTCCTCAGGCCCGCACACATCTTCATCAGCGACTTGGACGAGGGGGTGAAAAGCACCTTGTTCAAATTCGCAGATGATACTAAGATCTGGGGAGAAGTGGGCATGCTAGAAGGGTGGGACAGGCTACATCTAGATCTAGACAGGTTACAGGGGTGGGCAGATGAGAAAAGGATGGGTTTCAATACTGACAAGTGCAAGGTACTGCACCTAGGGAGGAAGAATCAGCAGCAAATCTACAGGCTGGAGAACTCCCTTATCATCAGCACAGAGGCAGAAAATTATCTTGGAGTCACTATTGATTCCAAGATGAACATGGGCCGCCAATGTGAGGACACGGTCAGTAAGGCCAACCGCACCTTGTCATGCATCTACAGATGCATCACGAGAAGGTCCAAGGAGGTGATCCTCCCCCTCTATGCGACACTGGTCAAGCCACAGTTGGAGTACTGCGTCCAGTTCTGGGCGCCACACTTCAGGAGGGATGTGGACAGCATGGAGAGGGTCCAGAGGAGGGCCACTCACATGATCTGGGGGCAGCAGGGCAGACCCTACGAGGAGAGGCTAAGGGACCTGAACCGGTTCAGCCTCCACAAGAGAAGGCTAAGAAGGGATCTGGTGGCCATTTATACACTTACCAAGGAGGACCAGCAGGGAACGGGAGAGACCCTGTTCCCCTGAGCACTACCAGGAGTAACTAGGAATAATGGCCATAAGTTGATTGAGAGTAGGTTTAAGGTAGACATCAGGAAGCACTACTTTACTGTCAGGGTGGCTAGGATCTGGAACCAACTTCCAAGGGAAGTGGTGCTTGCCCCTACCCTGGGGGTCTTCAAAAGGAGGCTAGATAATTACCTAGCTGGGGTCGTTTGCCCCCAGCATTCTTTCCTGCCATGGCAGGGGGTTGGACTTGATGATCTACGTAGGTCCCTTCCAACCCTACCAACTATGAAACCACCATGCACCCAGCCACACAGCCTAGGGAATAGGAGATTTACATAGAATACAGAGAAAGCGGAATATACGTAAGAAGAAATTTAGAAATAAAGGAAATTGTTACAAACAACTATAAATTAGAGAGCTAAATACATTAATAGAAAAGCATCAGAAGAGGTACAAGTTACTGATACCAGCAGTAGTCGAAGCCATGTCTGGGAAACCAAAAGCAGGAAAAAAGTAAGTGACAGAAAAGAATGAAAATACTCTTCCTGGAAGACCAGGATAGCAGAACTAACTTCTTATTTTCAATTTATATAATATATTTTTTCCTCATCTATAAGACAAACAGGTGAAAAAGAAGGAATGAACCCACCAGGAAACACTAATTCAGCAGATCTCTTATTTTCTTATTTACTAAGATGCAATAGTGAACATGCCCTTTAAAACAAAAGCTCAGATTTGCCAGCCCATTTTTAGTTTATGCTATGAAACTGTCCTGGATTCACATCTAACTGAATCAAGGAGGAATTCAATGAAATTCTAACTCTCTGCTCCTTAGAAGTAGAAATGTATATTCTAGAAGCATTAACTTGTATCAAAATAATGTCAAAACTGTCTAGGCGAGGACTAGAGAAGAACATTCTCATTTAGACACAGAAATATAGCTGCCAACACCTAAGGAAATATAATAGGTTAAAAAAAACCCCAACAGTTATCTTGGGCTTATGTTTCTGACACTGTATATCTGCTTTTATTCTTCTCTATTTACTCATTAAAACTATTTTCAAAGGAGACTATAGTGATGGTTGACAGCTTGTTTACAATGAGTTACAAGAAGAATACTGATTTTATTTCTAGATCTGTCAACTTATTCAGTCCAGAGACCTTAAGACTATGTTTATGAACACAGAATCTTGCTATTTAATAGTTCATTTATCAAGATAATTTGCTTTAACATTGCTGAGTGAAATTCTAAAAGCAATAAACCCAGTTGCAACCTATCAGTAAAACACAAGATAGAACACTAGCAAAGAAAGGAAAATTTCCTTTCTTCCCGGGCACCTAATCCCACAATAACCTGAGACTCCCAGGCCGCGTCCACATGAGTGTGGACGTTTGGTTCCCCAGGGACAACTAGTGGAAGTACACCTTGTGTTGCCACCAGCTGTCCCTGGGGAACACCTGTGCCACATGCCCTCTGGGCTGGCCCCAGTAGCCTTACCTGAGGTCCTGGGCCTTCCAGGGCTGCTGCAGTGGTGATCATGCTGTGTAGAGCCTGGCCAGCAGCCAGTGTATGGCTCTGGCCGGTCAGGCTCAAGTTTTGAGCAGCACATGCTGCCCCAACATGTGCTGTTCTGCTTTTTTTTCTGCATGGATATCCAGGGGTCAATCCCACCGCGACCCCCCCCCCCACACACTGCTCTCTTGCAGTGCAGAGAATAGTTGAACATGTGGTATGTGGCACCACAGACATGTCTGCAGTGTCACACACAGCATGGCCGTGCTCATCTGGATGTGGCCCCATAGTCCGTTCCCAGAGGCACCCTTCTATGCATACTTAGACTTCCTCTTGTACAAGGTGGGCCCACAGGCCAGCACAGTATTACCCCATTCCTCTTTTCCATAAATTTCTATCGCTGGGGCTTGTTGCCCTCATAGTACTGTTCTGAAAGAGAAATCAGATTTTTACATTGCCTTGGAGAACCCCATCCCAAAACCTGGAAGGGAAAGAAAAGGTAATCAGAACTCTCCTCTTTACCACAGGAATGAGGGAGTGTCAGACTGCATTTTGTAAGTGGTGAGCAAGGAAGCAGGAGGCACAAGCGTCCGGCAGCTTGGCATGGCTCACTCACCCCTCCCATCTTGTCCTCTGCTTTCTGATTCTCTTTAGTTCTTTCCCTAACAGGAGCCCCAGGAAAGAGACAGAGAATAATCTGTCTTGGATCTATGCAGGTCTCCTGGTCTACGATAGTTTCAAAGTATGCCAGTCCTCTGGAGGAGCAGACAGGACAAATACGTGACTGTAGGCTAGTGGTTCTGAACCTTTTTTGACTCAAGGCACCCCTTATTAATCTTAAAGCACCTCTTTTGTGGTCAAAATGTTATTTTTCATGATGCACAGGCAGCACTAATAGTCAGATACACTTTGGATGTGATTTTAAAAATGTCAGTATTTATTTATTTTTCCAAACCCTTATCACCAAAAATGCTGTCTAATCTCAGGATAATTTGAGTCTGACTGGATTTTTACATTTATAAGGTTAAGAATATTGGAAAATTCTCAGATTTAATTTTGGATTGGCCTGAATGCTTCTATCTTTTAATATGTTAGACATTTAAATCAACACAACTCAAAGATTTCCACTGGCTGTGCTAGTCCATTTTTTAATAAAGTTCCAGAACTGCAAAAGGACAAGCCGAGGACCTTCAAACTGCTTCATGCTGGGAAGTTTCAGCTACAAGTATACACTAGACACGCTCTGCTTGTACCTATTACTGGTAGTTCTTGCTTCCATTTATAGTGGATTCATTCTTTAATATGCAAATCAACTTATGCAAACAACAATTGTCCATCCAGCTAAAAACATTGTATATTAAGATAATAGGCAAACACCCTCTACCGCTAGGATCTAATCAACAAAATAAAATATTACATGATACAATAATGCTGCTTCTAAACATTGTCTATAGCCTTTTCAACAATAAGGATCTCTAAATGCCTTACAAATATTATTAATTATAATACATTAAGAAATGATCCATTCCTGATATTTTCTGTTTTATGGATAAAAACTAAGAAAAAACACTACTACCATCATAAGCCCAAACAATGTAGTGTCACTGCAGAAAATATAGCATATTATGCCTACTGTAGAATATCACAGAAATATTTTATAATTTTATGATCATCCAATTCCCACCTGTTTACAGTTACTTACCTGTTCATTTACTTAAAATTGATCTGTAAATTAGGAAATGGGAGATCTTTTTTCCTTAAGAAAGTTTACTGCTGAAGGTAATGGGAAGATGTAAATGTGCTGCTTGTTTACTGAGACTCAAACATGTAGGAACAAAGACAATTAGTTGTCACTGGGTTGTACGAACATGGAAAACCTTTGATTTTTAGCATGCGTTTACTACATGTTCACACATCGTGTACAGAATCATTTCATAAGAAAATAATTTTGACCTTCAATGGAGGCCTATCCAGAACAAAAGGCACTTGAAGAGGGAACCCTAAGAAAATGTCTCACTTGGGGGAAATGACAAGGTTATGAACTGAAGTTAACTAGAGTAAACAAACCTCCTGATTTAAAAGTACCCATCTTTTCTCACAGTCTAAGCAAGGCTTGTATTTTTTTCTCCCCTGTACTAGACCTGGGTTTGTTCAATTTCCAACAATAATACTTTGGACACCAGCTTTTTCATGCAGTGTGGTCTAGTGGTTAAGGACCAGGATTGGGGGTTTGTTGACATGTGAAAATTTAGTGGCATAATTATACCAATCTAATTCTCCTGCTACGGTTATCATAACTCCCTGTGTGAGCACTCTTATTCAAGAATAATTATGTCGGTAAATTTCCCTTTATATACAACCCTAGGAAGTGCCCTCTAGGCACTGCCACTAACCTGCTGTGGGGCAAGTCACCTCCCCTCTGCCTTTCCTTTCCCACCCTTTGGATGTCTTATCTATTTAGGCTGGAAGCTCTTAAGGGCAAGAGCTGTCTCTTCCATCTGTTACAAAAATTATACATTGCCTAGCACAGGGGAACCTTAATTTTGGTAGGGCATCTAAATGCTCCTGTAATACAAATTAACAATAAAGTATATAAAGCATACGCTGCTATACCCTACAAGGAGCTTATAGTTTGTAATTCCCCAAAACATTCAGAAAGGAATGCATTACAGGCAGGATCATTAGGAAAAAATTAGCAATGGGTACAAACAGAGGGTCAGGTTAGGCTAAATTTCATCACCACCAAATGAAAACTTTTTAAATTCACCGCACATGTATCTTCATCTGCTATTAATACTGCTCAGTCAGACACACTTCTCCCTCCATCTTTGCATTTCTACAGTATACCATACACATTTGTCCAGCAAATGAAGTATTCACACTACTGTGAAAATTAGGCTAAAATGAGATTTCCCTGGCAATGACCATTTTACTTTCTTCCTTTGACCTTTAAAGTGAAATTTAAAAAGAGGAGTGTTTCACACTGGGTTCACAGAGTTGGTTGAAAAAGCATCTTATCTGAAAATGAAAAAAAAAGGTTCCCTTGAATTTGTGGTGGAAGGGAATTATTTTTCCATTTTTTGATGAAATCCCAAAATATTGTCTTGTTTGTTTAATTTTTACTTTGTGGTTTTCTTTCCTGAATTTTTTTCTCCCACTCTTTTCAAATTAAAAATGGAAAAAGAAATAGAAAAAATTGGAAAAGGAAGTAAAATAAAAAATTATAGAATCAAAAGCGAAGAGAAAAAAAAGAGAATTCTCTAAACCAAAAGCAGCTTGAATCAATACTTTTTCTCAAAACACTGAATAAAAAGTCATTCCTACAGAAAAAAAAGTGATTTAAGAACTGGAAGAAAAAATTTCTTCCTTTAAAAAAAGGCTTAAATCAAAACACTTGTTTAAATCTATTACTACTAGTAGTAATCCGTCTCCTAGGTGAAAAGTTACATTTTGTGTTGTCAAATGTTCTACCAAATAAATCTTGTATTTATTTCAAGTTCATTCAGCATACACAAAGAGAAAATTCAAAGAATGGTTAATTATAATACCAAAATGATATTCTTCTCTTTTCTTTCTAAATGTAATCAAACACAGAAAACATACGCCTGAACCTCAAGAGCAATGCTATCAATATGTAAGCCTTCTCCCTCTATTAGAAGATAAATTGTTCATCTACTAAATATGGAATAAAAAGCTCACATATAATTAAAAAACAAGAAAAAAGGTAAATGAAAAGGCAATCTCTCAAAATTTTTTCTACCCAGACAATAAAAAAGCATCTTCCTGGACAATGCAAAGGTCAAAAAAAAAAATTAAGTTTGTGTTCAGCTAAGCTGGAAGCTAGAACTAATCCTTCTTTTGCTCAAGCCAGTTCACCCTTTGCTAGGGATAATGGCATTGTATGTACTAAACAGCTTCCATTTACCATAGGTCCAATGCAACCTGCCGTGCAAAATCAAACTTTATGTCACGCCAGATTACTGTCCATCATCACCAAAGAAAATGTATTGAAAAGAATATGTTTGGTTTGGGAAATCTGTGTTTTGTCAGCTGCAGTATAACTCCTCGTCTATTATACAGTATCAAGCCCATTCTAAGCAGGGTGCACTACATAAATGTTTAACCTCCCAATCCCATACTTGTCAAGTTTCCAGAACAAAAGTGAGGGTGATACATAACATCGAAAAGGGACAGAACAAGAACTGTCACTTTCCTGAACAAAGGCGAAGAAAATTCAGTGGACGGAGGAGAGAAGGGGCTTTGAGAAGGTTTATTTACTATTAACAGGCAAGTTAATTATAGTTCAACATTTCCTATCTTTTTCTTGTTCACTTCTTTCCTCCCTCTCTCGATGCAATCTTCCCTCAGTCTTGTGCATTAAATGTTCCGCCTCCAGATAGATTCCTCAAATCCCTTAAATCCTAGCTTTTCTTCCTCTAAAACATATCCATTATTAAGGCATCCTTTTTACTTTTTTGGTGACTCTGCCTTCCTTCCCTTAAGTACTTAGGCTGTGATTTTCAAAGAAATAAGGGAGCTAGGGGCACAAATTCCCCTGAATTTCAGAGTTGGATGCCTAACTCCCTCAGGAAGTTTTAAAGATTTCAGCCTTATTCTGTTATTCATGTTCAGCATATCCTCTTCCCCACAGCATTACCTGTCTTTCTACTCCACACCTCCCAGAGCCTTCCAGTCCTATCCCCTCTCTGTTCTTCAGTCTTCCAGTCTCCTAGTCTCATACTCCACAGATCACTCCTGACTCCGCCACTCCTCCTGCTGTTATTCTCTTCTCTTTTTTTTTACCTTCTCTTCCTCTTTCTTCTCTGTCCCCTAATGCTAGCCTTAAGATTTATCATTATTTCCTCCATGTATATACGTTTCTGAGGTTAGTAGGAAGTGAACAGGAAGAGGAGCTTGCAGAGGGGGACAGATGTCAGAAGGAGGAGATGGTAATGATATGCAGCATTAACCAGCTGGCACAACCCATTCCAGGGAAAGGCTGTATTTCAGTGGCGGGTGAAAGGTTCCAACAGATACAGTAGTCTGTTTGTAAAATACTGCACATGCTTATGTGTAACCTCTGTATTTGTTCTGCAATTCATTCATACATTTGTGTCATATATACACACACAGGCATTTCCCTTGTGCTAATCATTAGAACATATCTGTAGTTCTGGGGACTAGTAGCATCATGCCATTAAAAGTTGCCTGACACTTCCTATTTTTACATCCTGTTTTCAGTTCCCTATAGCTTTGCCAGGCTACCCTCTTGGAGTAAAATTTTCCATTTGGGATGGCTGTCTTCAGCTGATTTTTTTGTTTTTATTTGAATGTAAATAGTATAGTCGTTTCTTTGAATAAAATAATGGGGAAAAACTTTAGATTGCCCATGCTAAAAAAAATTATGATATTTTCTTGGGAATGATCTAGGGAGTGGGCCCTGGGATTAGATAAGAAACCCAAGGAGAAAGATTATGGTGGAAGGCCAGGACTGGGGAGAAAAGTCGAGTAAGTCGCCTGAGGAGGAGGAATTGGAAATAGTTGGGCAGGGATAGGAGGAATCCAGAAGACTAAGGTTCAGATTATACCCGTGCGAAACGGCAAGTATTCACTTCAGATTTGGCCAATTCAGAGGACAGTGATTTGATTCAGAGATTCGAATCACTGTCCTGATTCGATTCGGCTGAATCAGATCAAAAGATTTGGCACCACTTTGGAGATTTAGCCATAGACCAAACAGGCAGCTGATACAACTGCCTCCAGCTGGTAAATCTGTTGGGGTTGGGGGAAGGGAAGGGGCATGAGGGAGGGAGGGAGGGAGGGCTTGGGCTGGCACAAACTGCCCAGCTGGGGGGTGGGGGGGCATGGGATGTGGGTGCAGCAGTGCTGGGAGCAAGGGCTCTGCCCTGCTGCCA
>NW_005842022.1:1916723-1935090 GCF_000455745.1 Alligator sinensis | reverse complement strand
AGCAGGAGCTATGCCCTGCTGCTGTTTGCCCCCTTCAGCCTGGAGCAAGCCAGGCCTGCAATGTGCCCCTGCCCAGCTGGGCAAGCAGCAGCAGGGCAGAGCCCCACTCCAAGGACTGCCGCACCTGCATCAGCGCTGGGAGTGGGGACTCTGCACTGTCACCACTTGCCAGCCAGCATGGAGGGGGTGCAAGGGGCCGGGTGCTGCTGCTGCCTGCCAGCCAGCAGAGAGTGGGGCAGGGAGGGCTGGGTGCTGCCACTGCTCGCCAGCCAGCATGGCAGGGTGTGGGATGCGGGCACGGCAGTGTTGGGAGTGGATGCTATGCCCTGCAGCCACTTGCCCCCTTCTGCCCAGAGTAAGCCATGCCCATATTCCACCTCCCCCCCACCCCAGCTGGGAAGCGGCAGCAGGCCATAGGCCCCCCAATCCAAGTGCTGCTGCGCCATATCCTGCATACCCTCATCCCCCTCCCTGAGTCCCATGGCCCCCGCCCCAGCTTGGCAGCTTGTCCCAGCCCCAATCCCTCCCTCCGCCATGTCCCATCCCTCCCCCCTCCCCCAACCCTTACCAGCTGGAGGAAGCTGTGTCAGCTGCCTGTTTAGTCTATGACCAGCTCGCCAAATCTTTTCTGAATCTTTTTCCAAATCGATTTGAATGCTTCGCATTGATTCAGAGTTTTTAACTGGTTTCCTGATTCCATTTGGATTTGGAGATTCAGTCCCCGAATCGGGCTGAATCTCCTCTAAATTGAATTGGCTACCGAACCTTCACACATCATACTTAAGATGTTTTGGACAAAGAGGAAGCAGCTAAGATAAAAATGAGATGAGGGCAGGGACAAAAAGCAAGATCTGGGGATGAAATGATGAGAGAGAGAGATGTTGGAGGGCATGGGGTAAAGAGACCATGCTGTGGAGAAATAAGTGGAAGTGTTAGTATCCATTAGGGTGCTCTTCTCTCCAGAATCCAGAATGTAACCCAAGATTCTGGAGTCTCACTACTTCTCTGTTGACAGCAAATAGCCATGAAACTCTGTAGCACAGTATCCTGTCCCCTCCTAGTGTTGACTATACAGAGAATGACTACTGAGTTTTGCCATCAGTTTGTCTGCTGTCTCCTGTGGCAGAGGACTATGCAATCAATTTCAAAGTTCAACCCTGGAAAATTAAGCCATTTTGGTGTCAATAAGATACCACATGATAGAATTTCTGCTTTTGTTTTAGTATGTTTGTTTTAAAACTCCTGAAAGTTTCACTTCTGAAAATAACTTAATTAAAAGAACAAGAAATAGTGTATTATAACTAATGTCCTACAATTTTCTTGTCTCCTTTCAGTCTTCTTTCACAATTACACATGGCAGGGGAAAGGTGATGAGCTCATTCATTGACAACAAATTGACAGAAGGATAGGTTTAGTCTAAGGTTTCTCCTTTCAACAGATTTGTCCCCAGGTGTAAATTCCCTTGTGTGATCAGCAGAATCTGAATTTTCTGTGGGAACTCCTTCACTCTGGAGTTTGCTTCACTGGTCTAAGAAAGTCCAAGTTAATAAGGCTTCCATAAACAATTCAAGGCTCATCTATTCAGTCAGCAGAGCATCCATTCTCTTTTGAGTCCTTTTAAGGTTGACACTGGTCCTTTTAAGGTTGACTATCTACATGTGCAGTTAATGAATTTTCTGCACAGAAAATTCAGGCTCATTAAGATTCTTCTGGGTGTCTACATGTGTACCCATGTCAGGAGCAAATTGTGCCTGAAAGGAACAGCCCAGTCCAGGAGTGCTCCTGCCTTGCTCTGCCACACTGCAGCGGCCAGGGGGAGCTCCAGGCTCCCTTGGGTACTATTCCCAGGCTGGCAGGGGCCATTAGGGGTCAGGCCTGAGCTCCAGGAGGCAGGAGGAGCTGTACACACTCTGGGGGCAGATTCCAACCATGTGGAGCTCAGGACTACAGCTGCTTCTGCATAGGCAAATCCTGCTTGCCAAAGCCACCCTTTTAAAAGTGAAAGTGTCAGGAAGCTCCCTTCTCCCTGCTCCCCTCCAATCTCACCTTAATTGCTAGTGCCACCACAGAGCTGCTCCAGGGACGTGATCATGTGCTTGATCAACTCCCCTACTCAGGGAATGCCATGGAGTGCGTGGCCCAGCTTGGCCGGCCCTTACAAACAAAAAAATTCCTTTGCAGAAATGTGGCATGGAGCACTGCAGCTTCCAAGCACTGACAGGACCAGGTACTAAGAGGGCAGTGGGGCTTCAGCAGCTGCAAGGACAGGGGGTGGTAGAGGAAGGGAATCCCTGATTGCTTTCTCCCTTGTGCCCCCTACCCTCCCAGCAGCAATCTGGGCAGCAGAGCAGCACCCCGACCCATCAGGGTGCACTCACCTCAGGCACCGATCTGCTCTGTGGCTGTCAGGCAGAGGGTGAGTCCCAGTTTGGAAGGCTTGCTGTCATGCAGTGGGGAGGGCAGCAGCAATCAGGGATCCCCTTCCCCTAGAGAACCCTGATGGTGTAGCTGCTGAAGGCCCATTGCCTTCTGAGTGCCTGGCCCTGTTTGTTCTCAGAGGCCACTGTGGACCACGCTGCATTTCTGCAAAGGGGATTTTGTTTGTGAGCACAGGCCACTCTGTGCAATCCCCTAGGGAGTGGATTTGATCAAGTGGGAGATCACGTCCTCTGGAGCAGTCCTGCAGCAGTGCTGGCAATTAAGGCAAACCAGAGAGGAGCAGGGTGAAAGGAACTTCTTGATGCTTGTCCACTTTTAAAAGGGTAGCTTCAGCATGTGTGATTCGCTCATGTGGGAGCAGCTGTAGCCTTGAGCTCCATGTGGCTGGGAGGCATCTGCCCCCAAAGCTGGGACAGCTCCTCCCCATGTCCCTGTCCCCCCTTTCCCGCCCCCGACCCCCAGCTAAGTAGTCATTGTGACTCCCTGCTGCCTCAGCTGACTGGAAGTGATTTGTTCCTGGTCAGTGTCTATATGTGTGCTAGTTAATGCGCTGTTTTTCTAGTACCTGTATGTATTGGTACTACTAAATGGCACCTTAGACTAATACACAGTAATTGCTGCACACATGTAGACAATTATTCTTTATTGCACTAGGTAACTTACATTAGATTAGTCTAATGTGCAGTAAAGCATCTGGTGTAGATGCACCCCTTTTCAGTTATTTCCATTATACTTGCTGTCTTTTACTGCTGGACAAGTACCTAGAGAGGATGGTAGGTACATTTTATAATTTGAAAAAAAATCTGTTGCAAGTATGCAATGCATAAATTACAAAGAGGATCATAATATTGTAAGTTTATAGCTAGGAGAAGCCACAATGCATAAGGACTGCCTTTGTGTGAGTACAAAAATGTTGGATATTGTAGCTGCAAATGTCAGTTTTTAGCCATTGCATAGCTGTTATTCCTAAATTATCATAATATTTATAGATCCCCTGTATGAATGTCCCAATTCCTTGTCATTCTAGCTACTCTGGGTCACAATAAAGCCATTGCTAGTCTCTAAGCATCTACATCACTCAGATTAAACTCCTAATGTGAACTGTGCAGCAACCTTCACTATGCTATCTGCATGCTTATATGCAGATGCTTCTCTTGGCAACTGGGGGAGAACTGTCTATCAGCAAAATGGAATAGTCACTTCTTTGGGGACGTCCAGTAACTCAATGCCCTGCGCAATGCTCCTGTGTCAGATCCAGGTTCAAAACTGACTGCCATTTCCAAATGCACGACCCTTAAGCAATTGTTATAATCTTGGTGGAGAAAGAGAGTTAACTTTTAGTAAGAGCCAAGCTATATGCTCTTTTAATAGCAAATTAAGTATGCCACAGATGTAATCATGTACTGTAGGAGATCTAAAGGAGAAAATGATTGCCAAGAATAATGGTGCAAATGACAGGCCTCTGCTCTCTGAATTCTTCTTTACCATTATAACATTATTGGTTGCAAGAAAAAGGTGATAGAGATTCCATGCTCTCACTTAAAGAGACAGTTTCTTGTTCTTTAAGAATAAAAGAGTAGCGTACGAAACACACATTATTTACTACTGTAATTTCATGCCATAATTTAATTTGTTCCATGCATGAAAGAAGAAACACAATAACCCCTAATTCAAGAGCCAGCCTTTTAAAAAGAACTAGCAGCTAGGGGAAGAATTTCAATGTGATGAATGGGTACTCAGCTGTGTAACTCCCTGTAAACACGGATGGGAGCTGACAGGGTAAATCCTACTTTACTGTCCTAAAAACATCCATCTCCTGAGTTGAGATGATGTACTTGCTTTATTTAGTGACATACAATGACCAGGTCCTTGTCCTATGATGCTCACACTGAGCAGAAAGAGTGCAAATAAAAGTAGAGGGATGGGATGGAACAACAAGCAGCAAGACTGGAATGGGGCAGGTTCAAATGCCTACATGGTTTATTTTGAAGCAATGTGCACTACAGTATTGACATTTCTATATAAACCATAGCAAGTGTCTTCTCATCTATATATTGAAAGTAAAAGAAAGAAGATTAGACTGGTTGGTTCCTCAGAAATTGTTGAAATTTTTGGTGACATTTTCTAAAAAGATCAGTTTGAAGGACCTGGACCATCAAATATAAGCTCAAACAGTTACATTTTAAGTTAGACACAACTGAAATAGGGATGTGATGGGGAATATTAATAATAGGAGGTTCAAGCAACTGTGCCATTAATACAGAAAACTGGTAAAAATATTTTTTATCAAACTTTCATACATGCACACACACACATACCAGCACGTATATAAATAAATATATGAGTTTTAAAATAGACACGTAAAGGACATCCATGAAATGAAAAGCTGGAGGATTAATATCTACATTAATACACACTATAGTATTAAATTGGGAAGGACATGGATTTTTTTTTGCATTTAGTGAATTATATGCATTTACCTCATACAGGAGTTTGGGACATTGGTTTTAAGGAGAGTCTAATTCTTAATTTTATCTATGCTTCCTTTTGTTTTGCTATGTTTTATGGTCATGCGAACATGGACATTTTGAGTGACAAGCCAGGCATGTGTCCTTAATGAGATATTTTAATATCTTGGGGAGGACTATATAGTCCATGTGCAGTCTTTTTGAAAGACTCTCAGCTGGAAGTTGTCTTGTCACTGGTGGAGTACTATAGCATCCTGCTCCACTCACATCTTGTGTGTCCTTGGATACAGGTCTCTTGTGAGAATAATTTCATTTATGCGTTCATGTACAAAGTAATGAGTCTCACAATGTATATTAATATAATCAATTAAAATATTTTTAAGGTGCAACATTTTAAATTCCATGAGGGTTTCATTTCTCTTTGGGAGTGGCAGAGGTATCTCCTTAAACTCACAAAATGAAGCTGCATCTACTCTGTTTCTGTGATGCCTGCAAAGGCAAACTTACATAAATGTAAATTCAGTGTGGCAAACTGTCATAATAAAAGACAACTGACTTTATTTACAAGTAATTGATTGTGTTTTCAGAGACTCAGATACTGAGTCATGATCTAGAAGCTGGAAGATACAAACATGTAGGAGATGACATTTTTAAACATGCACTGACTTTGTGCCAGTTTACCAAACCTCAGGCTCTGAAATATACTGCAAGAATCTGCATGCTTATATAACTTTTGTAATTATTCACGGAGACACCACTGAAAATTGCAAATAACACTTGTATACCCCTGGTGATGGCACACTGAAACAGACACTGTGCATACAATTACAGTTTGTAAGCAGACCACTAAAGAAGTGGATCCTGTGGTTCTAGACCTTACTAGAACTTGATTCCATTTCCAACTCTGTCATAACACTTTTGTGACTCGGTGCAAACTAGTTGAATCTCTCTGTATCTTAAGTCCACCCCACTTTTCACCTAGAGCACAAGTTCTTTGGGGTATGTTACCTGCATTAAAAGAACTGATCTAAGTCTGTAGCAATGGCTCAACGTCCTATGCTACATCCAGCCAATGGAACTCCATGATAGTAACATGCTGTGGCCTTTCTTTTACTATGATTTTATACACAGTACTGATCCTACTTAATAGCTCTAGACACTGCTATAAAGCAAGTAAAAATAATAATGATAGCAAGATCTGATAGTCATATCTAGACAGGCACTTATGCATACAGGGCGCGCTTACATGTGTGTCCACTTGCACAGTTGTTACTGCATAGTCATTTAGTACTTGCTTTAGCTTTAGCAAGTACTAAATGACTGCACAGTAATGGCCAGTATGCCACAGTCCCAGTGCTGCATGGTTTGTTTCTGACCCTACTGCACAGTAGCAGCTGCATCACGGTTCGTGCTTACTGACACTATGTCACCGTAGCAACAAGCTATGTTGCCTTAACTTATTGCTATGGTGATGTAGTATCTCGTGTAGATTCACCTATATTTACTTAGAGCACCTTTATATGTTCAAGTAAAGCACAATGAAATCTAACGTGCATCCCACACAATCACACCTCCTGTGCCGGGCAGGAGGCACAATGGTGGGGTCATGCATTAGATCCCATCATACCTTACTGCAGGTGTAGGGGAGCCCAATCCTGGGCTCCTTAAGAAAAAATTAAGGACATGAACAAAAGCCATCTGCTTTAACTGCCAAGAAAGATCTGACTATTTTGATCAGATGTAATAAAGCTAAGAAAATAGTAATGTTGATTCTACAAGGACTGATAATTAAAATTCAATTACTTATGACAACAAGAAGCTTGACTATATGGCCAGTATTTGAGAGAATTCAAATTCAGGTAGGAGACATAAGGGGCACATCCACACATGAAATTAATACAATGCGATAAATTCATGCTGGAGTTTACTGCTCCCAGGCACAATGTTTACATGTGCACTCAGGACCACAGCTTGTTGAGCCAAGGCACTGTAGCCCTTGCTGGCAGGGGGCCCTGGGGATCAGCCTGCCAGCCCAGAGCTGCTCCCACCCAGCTCAACATACTGCAGGGGGACTTGCTGGGGCACGACGCTGCTTCAATGCAGAGCTAGCTGGCAGGCAGCCCCTGCACTGAAGCATCCTTGTGCCCCAGCCTGCCTCATCAGTGTCTACATGTGTGCTTAGGAACAGTAAATAACTCCACCATAGGACAGCACTTGTGTCTGGCAGTCCTTTTTTATGGTGGAGTTAATTAGTTTACTCCATCCTAATAGCAATGCATGTGTAGATGCTGACATTTTACTGCGTTGCTAATTAGTCAGCTCCACAGTAAACTAAGGCCCTACCTCTGATGTTTATTTTCCTGGAGAATTAGAAGTTTATTAATTAGCAACAACACTTTAGCAAGCGGCATCTTTTTGTAGAGAAAAAGCAGAGCAGAAATGAAGTGAAGATCTACTGCTACCTTTCCTTGTAGTAGCAGACTGGTTTAAACCATTAACAAAATGCCTAGGCCCTAGGATGTCTACAGTAAGGCCTGTGGTAAAACTGTAGACTTGAGACTATAAAAGACTTGTTAATTTTGACAAGTAAGTTATGTTAAGGGAGCTGGAGTGGAGAAAATGAGGGTGCAATAATACTTCAGTGTAATATTATAACATTATGAACAACATTAATAATGCCATCAGATACTTTTCAAAAGAATGCTACAGATACAGCAAAAGAAAATATTGGCTCATATTTTATTAAAGCTCAGGATACAATGACAGCTCAACAGTAAACTGTATGAAACAATTACTCATAACAGTTTTTACAGCAGCCTTGGATAGTTTCTTGCTTGTATCCTTTTGGCATTCACTATTTTTTTTAATGTAATGACAAGGGCATAGCTCAACATTGGCTGCAATACCTCCTTTAACTACACATGTAAGCTATGTTTCACTGTCATATTCACCGTGTCTCTGATTTTCCCTATACTGGCACTTTGTATTTCTCAATGAAATACATCTAACACTAACACAAAAAAGTAAATCAAAATGAGCCTCAAATAATCTTGTTCAGGGCAACAAAGAATAATGACCGTGTCTTCAATCAGGGGTATAATTACAACAAGCTGTTGAAAGGAACTTTAAGAAGGTTTGGGGGCAGAAGGAATTAAAAACTATTTACCTCTATCAAAGCAGAATGAATAGGGGTAATGAGTAATAACCCTGAGAAAATGACAACAAAGGGGAGCATTCTTAGCACCATGAGTGGGAAATTAATCAAATCCCTCTGTTGTTCACAGGTGTTAAACAGTAAATTCCCTGTGTTCCACCCTGAAAAACCATCACTAAGATAAAAAAAGGAAAAGTTTATTAAAAAATAAGCAACAATGCTACTAACATTGCACTTACACAGCATCCTTCATAAATACCCCAAGGCATCTCTCATTCCAGTGGAGGTAAAAATCAATGTCCAAGTTAAGTATCTTATCACATTTTTGTTTAAAATCTTAAAAAATGGGATTCCCCAAGTTAAAATGTAGGCATTGATTACAAACTACGAAATGTGAATATCACATTGATTTACCCAATACCAAATGATCTTCAGGCAGTTTTATGTAACTGTTAACATTATACTAGTGTCTCCAACTTGAGATGGGCAAAGACACACATCTTCATTATACCTCATAAGATGTACCTTATCTATAAGAAGGAAGGAAATAGTGTCAGATGAATTCAGAAGTAAATGATGCCGTTATGGAAGGAGAAGACTTAGAATCAGGAAATTTTTAATTCTAAAACCAAACCCAGTTTAACGCCATTTTGGTGCTGAGGAACTTGCTGAATCTTTCCGTTTAACAGTCCCCATCTCTAGTCGGGAAGTAATACTAATTATCTACAAAAATCAGAAAGGTATTGGAATTTAATGTCTTTAAACCACCTTGAAGAAGGAAATTAGTTACCTGAATTTATCCTATATTAAGATGACCCCCTAAGTAATTAGATTCTATGCATGGAAAATTTATAAGTTCAATAGTATTTTCCGTGTATTGTCTGTAACTATTGGAGAGTCATCTTAAATTTGTCCCCCACCCCACCCACACTGCTACAGTGGGGAAAGCAGCAGCAGGAGGGGCTGGCCCCCTTGCCTGCACCCCCCCACACAGTTCCTGTGCCTCCTGCCACCCCCTCCCACTTCCACCTGCCCCCCACACAATGCCTGTGCCCCTGACACCTGCTCCCTGCCTTGCCTCAAAGCCTCTGCCTCTCTAACTGCACCCTGCAGATTCTGCTCCCCGCCAGCCTCTGCCCCCTGCCTGCCCCACTGCAGCCTCTTTCCCCCTGCAAATTCTTCCCCCCACCTCTATCTTGCTTCCCTGCCTGCCCCATGTTGCCTCTGCCCCCCTGCAGCCTCTGCCCACTCCCCTGCTGTTTACCATTACTCATGGCTTAAGCCCCATTCCAGCTCAGACTATGGAAACCCTGGTAGTTCTGCAGCTGCAGCATGGCAGCAGCTCTGGCATCTCATGGCTGCTGCAACCACTGGAGCTTGGTCCAGTTGAAGATGGAGCTACTATGTGCTCCAAGCCCTGGGCCATAATGGGTCCAGAACCATGACTGATGCTTGGTGCTAATCAGTGACAGGAGGGGGGAAGAGAACAGAGGTTGTAGGAGGCTGGTAGTTTCTGTGGCCCTGACTCTGGCCCCAACTTGGGCTAGGGGCTTGAGCGGAAGTCACAGCAGCTTGCTTGCTCCCAACCCTCCCCCCTCCCCCTCCCCAACTTGTCCTTGAATCCAAGATGAGGCTTTTTTCTCCCATGTTTAATGGGAAAATAAACCCTGTCTTGAATTCAAGTAAATGCAATAAGTATTATTACTGGAATAATGAACAGATTATTTACCTATTAAGGCATGTTGTTTCTCAAGAGAGAACCATTATTTTCTCTCCCTTTATATATTGATTACTCATTAATGCAGCAAACAAAGAAAGATTAATTAAACTCAACAGCTCATTGAATAATAATAATCATTATAGATGCTCTTGATCTGATATTACAAACTAAAGGAATATATCTTAGTTACCCATTCCAGAGGCAATCACAAAGATCCCAGATCCCAGTACTGATTTCAGTACAGATTGTCATGACCCAAAAGGCATGATTGTGTGTGTGTGCTTTGGCACCAGAATTATCCCCGTCAAGTTGCAGAGCATTGCACGGGAGAGTTTCCTGTAGCAGAGGAAACCCCGGTGCAGGGACCAGTTTCCCGCCTTTTCTGCAGCTTCTTTTGCAGAGTGCATTGCTCATGTTGCAAGAGGAATGCACGGTGCAAAAGAGTTCCCACCACCGGTATGCAAATTTGTTCCCCGTAATTGGCTAGTGCTAAATTATTCACACGTGGTGGCTAGCGATTGGCCTGTTAGCCATATAAAAGGCTTGAGCGGTTTCCGCCCAAGCCGAAGAGGACTCCACATCCATCTCGTGGGGACTCTGGGTACACGGCAGGGTAATAGAAACCCTGTGTGAGATCCAGAGGAGCGTGGCGGCCTGATCCACTGCCCACCGCTTCCCGTCTTCGAACGCAACTTTTATAAGACGTATTTACTATTCCTATTTTGGTGGCTCGTTCACCCAGAGCATCTGGAGCTCTGCACCGTGGAGCCTAGCAACCTCCACGAGACCGTCTGTGTTGTTTGTCTGTAACTGCAACTTAATCAAGCTTTCCAGCCTGCACCGCTGCCATCTCGGTGTAAGTAAATAATCTTTTAAACTACCGCTACGCGTCCGTGCCTAATTCCAGCTCGAAGGCCTTCCCTCTCCGCCCCGGCGTGCCCGGGCTGCTGGCCACAGCCCGCGTGCAGCGCGAAAAGGGCTCGGGTCGCTCCCGGCCCGCACACAGATTACCTTCCATGATATTCCTTCCAATTTTGTTGGACATTTAAGAAAGTTGGCTTAACACAACATCATATTCTTTTCTCTTTGTAAAGTATTCCAAGACCACCAATGCATATTCCCTCTTTTTGCAGTGAAAAATGCAGGACAATTGGAATATAAAAATAATATATTATACAAATATTAACAAATAAGTCATTTCCATGCAAAATATGTAAGTCTCAAATGTTACAATATAAGCAGGGCAGTTAACTTAAATGTTCAAGAGATCTGCAGAAAAAGTTAGGCAAAGGTCAATTTTTTTAATCGATTAAATATTATACAACCAGCCAACTGCCCAACAAGAATGATGGGGTGGGGGGGCAGGTGGGGAAGGAGTACTGCCACCCACCGCCCCACGCTGCCGCCACTCTGCCTCTGGCCCCTTGCACCCCACCACTCCATGGCACAGCTGCCTTCCAGACACAGAGGAGGAGGGGAAGCTTGCATGTGGCAGCCGAAGGTACCACCCAGCATCCCGTACTGCTGCCACTGTGTGTCCAGCCACCCACAGCTCCCCTCCCTCACAGCTGTTCTCAGTGACTGGCGGCAGCGGCAATGCACCACAACTGAGCCCCTGCCCTTCCCCACTGCCTCCCTCTCCTTGCCAGCTTTTGTTGGGGTCCAGTAGTAAGGACGGAGCAGCACCCTGCAGCGCTGCCTCCAAGGAGCAGGGCGAGGGGCGGGGGATGAGGCCATCACTGGGGGCCTCACCCCCCTGCTCTGTCCCCTCCATCCCCACTGTCATGGTGGCACACTGCCATCCCAGTCTGTCCCCGCCATTGGCCGTCATGACTGACAGGGGGGGCGGGCAGGGACAAATCACCACCACCCAGTTCCCTGAGGTGCTGCCGCTCTACCTCCAGCCCCATGCACCCCCCCTCTCAACCCCTGTGTCCAGCACCATGAGCCAGAGTGGGGTGGGGGGGCGAGGCCAGCACTGCACTGCCATCACTCCGTGCCACCACCATCTCCAAGTGCTGCTGGCATCGCCCCCCACTCCATCCCCTCCATCACCGCAATCATGGCAGCGCTCCGCCATCCCACTGTCCCCCTTTGCCTCCAAGGAGCAGGGTTGGGGAAGAGGCTAAGCCAGCGCTGCTGACCACCCCCGCGCTCCAGCCCCTCAGTCCCTGCTGTCATAGCAGTGCTCCGCCATGTGTGTCTGTCTGTGCAGAGCACTCTGATTGGTTGTTTCAATCAGCATTGTGACTGGCTGCCGAGACAACCAATCAGAGTGCGAATAAAGCATTACAAACAGACAGACCTACAGACTAAGGTTTTTATTATATAAGAATAATAAAAAAACAAATCTTCAAATGACTGTTTTGCCTTCATGTCACTATTCAAAACTGTCCCAATATCAGCACTGTCTGAAAGTTGCTGTCATTAAAAAACTGTTCAATGGTCTGAAAAGTATCAGTCAAGTTTCTGGTGGACAGATGTCTATGATGCTACTGCCAATTTTGATTGTAATAAATGGTCCATTCAGCTTCACTAAAACAGATGAAGACTGAACTGGCCTGTGTGGTCCTGCTAGCCTGACAAATTAACTGGGTGATGCAGGGACTGTACTTTACCACCATACTTGTTCCATGGAGAAAAAGAATTCAGCTTCCTATAGTAGCAATGCTCAAACAGGTCTATGGACTAGCTATTTGTGTCCCACTGAGCAACACTAATGGTCCATTGAGAGCTGGTTAGTAATATATGGCACTGCTCAATTCCTTGTCCCCAGATGATAAATTACATTTAACTAAGCTAAAAATCAATTAAATGTTTTCCCAGTATCACTTTTCCATTTAAGCAACTGCTACAAGGGATACTGTACAATTATGATTGAGAGGCAAGGTGGCCAGTAGGACTGTGACTGAGAGAAATGATGGCCCCAAACCCTTTCTCTAGGCTGTCAATTTGCCACATTCTAAAAGGTACAGTTACCTTTCAAAATAAAAAGCATATTTTTATTGACAGAAATCAAAATAATTGGATAGTTCATAAATAAAAGGAAGAACAATATTGAATTTTATGGGGAAAGTTCTACAATTCAAAAAGTCCAACTGACTTGCAGTGAAAGCCAGCACTTAACTTCTCTCTTTTCCTGTGTAAAAAAATTGACTCTAAAGGCTTTTGCACCATTTATTTTATGTAGTTCATCTGCTTTCGCAAGAAATTTCTTTAAAACTATTGGCCCATAAATATGACAATCATGTGCCTCAGCTAAGTCAATGGAGCTATGCTAATCTACTCTAGCTGAGTATTTGGCACCATTTTCTAAAGCAACATTTCACATGAATGTATACAAGTATAATATTGCATATTAACTTGCTCTGCTAAGAATATGACAAGAATACTGATCTAGCACCACTAAATTTTAAAGGGCCAATTTGTGTCTTGAAGCTCACTAAAAAAAAAAAAAAATCTCTCCTCTATTCCAGCTGCATGCTTAGAATACATACAAACTTTATGTTTGTCATTGGTCATGCTGAGCAGGCAGGCCTATGCTTTCTAATCTAATCAACCTCAGAGTGATTGTGAAACCAACAGCTGTGTCTGAGCAATTGGAAAAATAGATTCAGAACAAAGGGGAAGACCCATCTCAACAGGGCTTCTCCCTCAAGTACATAAACTCTGCTTCAGCGGAATGTATAAATATTTCATTCAGTATTTTGTACTGTATTCCTCCTGTGATTTATGCTTCAACCCGTTTCTTTTAAAGGTGCATTAATGTTCTCTTTTAACAGCATCCCTTCTAAACTTTCCCCCTTGCTTAATGGGCCTGAAGGGATTAAACCCTTAGCAAAAAAATGCATCTGTTGTACATAACATCACAGTATTAGACAATCATAATACCAACTCATTTATTTTCATTTTGTGGAAGCATATCTTCCCTTGGGAATGACCCTTTGGGTATATTTTCTTCCTGTTGCTTCCTTTCATGTACAGTGTGATATTAAGAAGGAACATTCATATTCAAACATCATAAGCACAAAGCCAAGTTTTGCAATGCATTTTTAGATCCTTTTGCACGGAAAAATGCAGCAAAAATGAGCAGTGAATGAGTTGTAAAAGTTCTCTTTACTACAAAGAGCAAGTTAGATTAATTTTTTGCAGGCATCTGGGTTATGGACACCAACAAGACAAACCTGCCTCAAATAAAGCTGTTCTTGGCTTGGGTAATTTTTTCATTTCCAGTCAGACAAAGTAAAGCCTAAAATTCAGAGGGATCAGCTTTGATTCTTCCATTGGGACAAGTATTAAAACAATTTTCACCATTTCAAATAATACTTTCATTCACCTTTCTCATTGACTAAGTCTTGCAGTCATACTCAGTTACAAATGATGATGACTGGATGTAGGTTTAAAATGTAATTAAGTTATTACTTAATTTAGTTATAGTAAAAGGTTATATCTTTGGGCCTGAGGTAGAAATTTATACAGGTAAGTTTTATGGCCTGTATTATATAGGAATTCAGACTAGATTGCCATAACGGCCCCTTAAAATCTATGAGTCTGTTAGAATAGCTCTGGTTCATCTGATAAGGAAAATTTTAATTTGGGTGAAAATGGAATTACATTTGGGCCTACATCTTTCACATAAGGGAATCAAACTGTTTTGCTTTTCAAAGATAGATGCCCACTGGAATTTTCAGAAGTTCATAGGTACTTTAAAAAATCCAATTCCTTCTATTTAATCAGAAAATATTCAATATAGAGCATCTTACTAAATTAGCCCATTTCATAAGTATGCCCCAAAGCCAATTTGACTTTCCAATACATTTCTTATGATTATAGTACTGTAAAAATTATAGAATGAGGTAATGATCAATGGATACGGTTCTTAACCACACCTGTTGGGGGATTTGGTTGGTTAGTTAGCTGGTTGCTTGGGACTTTTTGGCAAAGCACAGACCTCTTGCTAGATCACTTCCTAGAAATAGGTACATGCAAACTATGCTGGGCTAATACATGTAAAATAGTAGCAATAGCAAACCATCTAAAAATATTTTCTCAATGGCAAGTAAAAGCAGCCAACTTTGTCCTCCCCTTGCTGCAATAAACAGCATGGAAAATAATGCTTCAAAGGGACATGCAAGAATGCAGTCACTTTCATTGTTTAAAGTGATAATATTATGCACTGGAATAGACAGCTTTTAGGATTCAAGTAGATAATAGAGAAAGAGCATAAAATCAAGATATGTCCCCATACTCTTTAATATGAAAATAACAGTAGAGTAAAAATTATAGCTTCTAAAATTCAGTGTTCATTTGAGACATGTCTATTCCCTATCCACTAGCTACAATGTCACATAATTTAAAATAATTTACTTTGTATTCCCTGTTTGATCTTTTTAATACAAATTAACAACACTATATAATAGATTCAAAATGAAATGAAAATTTTCAGTGTTAGAAGATATGTATGCTTATATCTAGCCCTATTTGCAGAGAGCCTTACATTCAAGCATGCTTACTCCCCTTAATACAATCCCACAAGTAAAGATTAAAGGTGGGCATTTTAGTGTTTTGTAAGCCATTTGCACTTGAAGGGTAAACATTCTGGATTGCTATCTTCAAATAAATGCAAAAAAATCAACAAGGACAGTTTGCAGCAAAAGGTGCCAGGAACAATTTTGGAGAGTACTTTAAAAAACTGTACAAAGAAAGATTTTCTTAACTTTCATGACTAACATCAGAGTAACATGGACGTTTTCTGAACTAGAAAACAATATGCTGAGACAAATCTCAATGGTTCAGATGGTGGTGGTAGCAAATAAGCCTTTGGGGAAGAGATACAAATCTGCAGTGCTGTCATTATTTTAGTAAATCCTGAACTGAAAATTCTTTGTGCTGGAAGGTGAAAACCAACCAATGTCTCCTGAAAATTTCCTCAAAATAGTCCTCTTGAGGAAGACTGTGTTGTCTAGTGTCAGACCATACTAATTTGAGGGAATTTAAGATGCCTGGTAAATGACACATGCAGGTTGGAGGAAATGCCAGTCAGAAAGTAGACTGCATATCCTGTGGTATGCCAGCAACAAGGCAGATTGCCTAGAATTCATGAGTATGTTAATCACTGGTTGCTATCCATCTAAATATATAGCAGACTTCACCTTTTAATAAATCATACTGTTGAAGAAAGGAGCTATAAATGCTACCAGAGAATGGACTTATGGTTGTGAAATCCTAACATGACTGAAAGGAGAAAATGAGAGCCTTACAGCCAGTGCAAGATAAGACAGTTACATTAAATGAGAATTGTGTGATCCTTGTTGACTGAAACTAAAGATGGGCTCAAGCCACAACATTTCCACATCAGATCCAAGGCTCTTGTCATCCTCTTCAGGCCTGGACAAATGAGTTTCTGCCTATTTCTCATCTTGATTTAGCTTGCTACTTCTACTCTGTCCAGTGCAAACAGTGGCAGAATATGTATTGTGTAACATGCTTCATCAGTGAGATTATTCCATTAACACATTTCTATAGCTTAATTATTTGATGTTGAGTCCAACATGAGGAAGAAAAATAATTAAATTACCCTCCATTATACAGCCTCATATAACCATTATATGGCTGCATAATATTCTAGGTGAGCCAGCTTTCTTCTTTCATCTTCCTTGCAAAACACCTGACTTTCAAAGACTGTATTCTTCTCTGTTCATTTAGACAATTACGGTATCTGCCTTGATGAAGGAACTACTATGAAGATTTATTTAAATCACTACCAATATTTTCTAAGATGCTTATAGTATTTCAGGGGCACAACATAACTGTATTGTATTGTAATCTTCATCTGAAAAATAATGTCTTGGTCTTCTTGCTGGAGGACAACCACTGCTTCTGTGGCACACGGGAAAATAAACATTCAGAAGGTGGATTCAAAAATCAGCATGTGGCAAGAGTAAAAGCTGTTCTAATACTTAATAAGATTCAGAGCCTAGAAATGCTGTGGGTAATATGTTATTGAGCCTGTTTCGCCTGTGGGCACAGTTGTCTTCCCTACAGTATATTTTCCAAGTGCTTTTTCCCAGGAAAGTTTTTAGAAATCTAAAGAATGGTGGGGGGCGGGTGGGGGTCTGCCACTTCCCTAGGAACCCATCATACTCTTCCCTGGGATCCCATCATTTGGGATCAAATTCTGATCTCAGCTCCATCTTTATAAATCAAGAAAATTCCATGAAACATGGCAGAGCTACTTTGGATTAACACTATTACAAATGAGATTAGAAACTGAATGCTGGGTATACTGCTACCCTGCATTAGTAAAATTCAGTTCGCTAACTTCTAATAGTTTGTGGAAAGTATATCAAACAAACAGATTTTTTCCTCTACCATAGTGTCTTGAACTATAGTGCAAACCAAAAATACACAACCAAGCTGAAAAGATGGACCTAGGATCTACAGTAGTGAATCATGCCAAAATGGGCACACTGGCATCCTTCTTTTTCTTTAGCAAGACTCCTTAGCCTATCCATAATTTTACAATAGTAAATTTTATCTTTACTATTTAGAGAAAGGAAAGCTTCTTTAGAAATGGTAATATTGCTCGTTTAAGCTGTCCACCATTAGTAATTCACTTGGATCCTTCTCCATGAAGTCAAGAGCCATTGATTTTCTCTAGCACAAATTTCTTTTAAGTACTG
Source organism: Alligator sinensis (assembly GCF_000455745.1). NCBI lineage: Eukaryota > Metazoa > Chordata > Crocodylia > Alligatoridae > Alligator > Alligator sinensis. Next base: position 1,917,627 of record NW_005842022.1, on the reverse strand, counting down.
TTTGTGTAGCGTCAACAATCTTACTTCTTCCAGAATCACTTTTATTGAAAATGATCTTATATTTTCAATATTCAGGGTTATGCCAAAGCTTCAAAATAACTTAATAGTAGGCAATCATCAAGGTCAGTGGTCACAAGAAACTGTTTGCAAAATTCAGAAGCAATAACAATTCACTGTTGCTTTAAACAGATTATACAGCTGAGCTAGTACAAAACAACTTCAATTATTCCCCAAGGAGTAAAATAAAACTCCAGCTAAGGAACATTAAAAAATAATGAAATAATGTATATACTCTATAAATAGTAACCCAAAATAAAATGCATTAGTAAGTTTGTGCTAAAAATAAAAGACCAAAACATGGAAGGTCTACCCAAAACCCATGCATCAGTCCCATAGAGAAGATCCTTAGAACACCAGTATTTTGCAGTCACTATCATACAGCCATTACAAATAAGTCATATCCTGAGATTGGTGAGAGAGAAGGTGGAAAACCATGACCATAACAGAAAGCAAAGTAATTAAGGTATTTATTGACATTTTTTTTCTAGTGGTGACCTAACCACTCAATTTCTGTTGTTTTACTAAATATCCAGATAGATTATAATCCAGTTCCCAGTGAAGTGAATGAGAACTTTTCTATTCATTTCAGTAGGAGTTTGTTTGGGCCCTAATGGAATATTTCTGCATAGTTTATACAGATTACTGTGTACTTCATTCACTGCATATTTCTCTACAGATTAAAAATACTGGGACAATAAATCCAGGGAAAAGTCTCATTTTAAGCTTTCTATCTCTTGATCTCATGCCTTCCTTTATGCACATATTATAAATTCACTGGTGAGTAAAGCCAACATTACAGTAAATAATACTTTGAATTCCCAATGTTTTTCCCATTATATTTTAT
>NW_005842022.1:1858211-1916713 GCF_000455745.1 Alligator sinensis | reverse complement strand
AGAGATTTAATAAAACCTTGGTCCTTAAATATTAACTGACATAAAACCAATCTGTATACATATACTTGGATGCACTCTTTGTACATGTAACTTTAGTGAATGCAACCTTCCTGTACCTTAGAGCCCACAAGGACTGTTCTCTATCCCATCTGGTGGCCACCTAGAAACTTGCTAAGGGGGACCAGCAGGCAATGGGAGAGACCCTGTTCCTCCGAGCACTACCGGAAGTTACAAGGAATAACAGCCATAAGCTGACTGAGAGTAGGTTCAGGCTAGACATCAGGAGGCACTACTTCACAGTCAGGGCAGCTGGGAGCTGGAACCAACTTCCAAGGGAAGTGGTGCTTACCCCTACCCTGGGGATCTTCAAAGGGAGGTCGGACACCCACCTAGCGGGGGTTGTTTGACCCCAGCATCCTTTCCTGCCCATGGCAGGGGGTCAGACTTGATGACCTGCTTAGGTCCCTTCTGACCCTACCAACTATGAAACTATGAAACATTGAAAACTACCATACTCTAAAAAGAAAGAGCAGGAAGATGAGAGGTAGATGTATTTTGGATAGGACTCTGTATAATAATATAACAACTCATATACATATTGAATGTTATCATATTTTGATATCATGATCACTGGTGTATTAGAACAGGACATAACCAGCACACAGAATTTTGCACTAAACAAATTTTCGTCCTATTTTAATTTTAGGATGACAATTTTTTTCTTTTTAGTTGGAAAAAAGTAATTGGAATTATAAATATGAGCATACTTCAATTTTCAAAAGTACTTTCCAGCCCTAAATTATGGATGGAATTGATCCCAATTTTTATTATAATTTCAGAAAAAAAAAAACTTTTCTCATATTTCAAGATATGATGTCACCTTTTCTGAGACTTTTTTTGTGAAAACGGTAGAAAAGTTATGAAAATGTATACAAAGATTAATTTATTCTCTGATTAAGTAAATGCCTTGCTGAGCAAAATATGTACACGCAGTTATTTTCAATTAGCTAGTTAATTTAGTTGAGTGGCTTCAAACCAGTTTATGGCAGCATTTCTAAAATAACAAAATGATCCTGAGTAAATGTATGGTGACAAAAATTTCTCCTTCCTCTCAAATCTCCCTGTTCAGTTCTTAAATCTGCAGCGTATGGGAAGCCTGGCCTCAGTTTCTGTTCAATTACTGGGATATAACAGCCACTGCTGCTTGGGGCATCCTCAATTAAACTCCAAAAGCTACAGGGAGGCTGGTATTAGGGCTGTGTGAACCTTTGGGTGCTGAATTCAATTTGGAGAAGAATCGGCCCAATTCGCTGGCCGAATCTCTGAATCCAAATCAAATCAGGGGACCGGTTAAAAGTTCTGAATTTATTTGAAGCTCTCTGAATCTTTGGATTCCACTTGGACTACGATGCACTAGCAGCAGCAGAAAATATTACTTGGAGAGGCTGAGTGAGGAATGTGTGGCAGGGACATAAGTGGGGCAGTGGGGCACTGGAGCACTGGGGCACGTGGGGATCTGGCCTGGCGGCACACTGAGCTGCACCGGGCACTGCAGGATGGTGGCACTGTGGTGCTGCTGATGTCGCTGGCCACAGTGAAATTAGTTGCGGGGGGGGGAAAGCCCCATTAGCCCCAGCCTTCTGCCACCTACACTATGATGCCAGCTTTTAGTGCTCATTTATTCAATTGTTCAACAAGCACCTTTGTGCTCTCTGTCCAAATTCCACTCATGGAAACTGCCTATGGGAAGAGGTCCCCATAAACATCTGCAACACCACATGTTCTCCTTCACATAAACCCTTAAACTCTCTTTTGTCATGATACCTACAAAAGGCTTGGCAGTAATTAGGCTGTTGGTGTGCTGCAGCCTTCACCCAGTGAAGTGGTCAATATCTTGACCAATATTATTGTATTATCTTCATGCTCCCCTTCATCTTTCTCCATACACTTCTTATGTTTTATCATGCATGTCATCATACGTGATACACTATTACAGTTCCTTGGGGAACAATCTGCCTTTTTGTTCTTTGATTATTTAGAGCTTTGTACAAATGAGGTCCTGACTAGAGCTCCCAGGCACTATAATAATACATATAATAAACAGTAACTTAAGATATAATCTCCCTGATGTAAACAAGATAATTTGTCACCGAGATAAACTACATAACTTTGTGGTACAAAAATATTAAGATTGTATGCTGGCAGATTTGAACTCAAGAATAGAGAGTAAAGCTTTAACACCTACATGTATCACTTCAGGTACATGCACTTATACATGGGGAGATAGCAGCCACTCTGTTAGCCAGTCAATCCCATACAATCAGTCACCCAGGTTACATCTGGACAACCCAACCCCTGCCTCATCCCACATTTTTCCATGGTAATAATCTTCCATGGTAATAATCTCACTAGTCTTTTGGCTAAGAAAAAAATGTGTTACACATACTAGAAAACATTGACACAGTCATAGTGTTAATATGTAGTCAAAGGAGCCTTAATGAAAAAAAAATACTAACATATTATAAGTCAGCTTTTTATTATTACAAACCTATTTGTCATAACCACCCTGGAATAGACTCCCAGCAGGTGTGGTGCGGGCACCTACCCTGGAGATCTTCAAAAGGAGACTGGATGCACACCTTGCTGGGTTTATTTGACCCCAGCAGTCTTTCCTGCCCAGAGCAGGGGGGCTGGACCCGATGATCTCACAAGGTCTCCTCCAGCCCTAAACTTCTGTGAATCTCTGAATTATGATGCCTAAGAAAAAACAAACCAGACTTAAAGCCACAAATTGTAGGTGTCTTGGTGTACTGTCCCTTAAAAATGTATTTAGCTTTCATACAATGTTTTGTATGTTAAATATATATAGCATTAGATAGTCTGCTTTCTTAGCATAAAAATATCTGATCCCAAATTTATAGAGATACCAAGCTCAAGGGTAGATATCTATCTGGAGTTCTCAGCACCAACCACTCAGGACTTCAGCATTTATGTTCACTTAGCTTTGAAATAGCAGCTATCACTGGTGGCAGATCCATAGCCTATTATTTTATTTACACTAAAGCACCTAAGGGAGCTTGTTCTTGTACTTTTGATGTTACATTGAATCACCAATGATAAGTCTGGGTTATTACAATCAGTTATCTTAAAAACACTGCTCTCCAAAATGCATGCCCTTCCTCTATTTACATCATTAATAATGACGGTGTACATGTGTGCAGAAGTAAGTAATGAGACACAGATCTTCTGTTGGTGTGAACTTTCAAGTCAATGGACACACAACAATTTATACCAATAGATTATCTACCCTCCAAGCATTTACATTGATTTCTATGGTATTTTAAATACTATAAATCACATTTGCAATAATAGAGACAAAAATCATTTGTGAAATTAGTGTTACCTTTCAACCTCTTTCTATTAAAAACAACATGTAAAAATCTGAAATTAAATTCAAAGAAAAATAAAATAAGCTGATGGTAGTTTTTGTGAATGGAGAAATCAGAAAAACATGTAAACAATTCAGGTTTTTTTGTTCTTTCCATGAAAATAAATTTCAGCTGTTGGTTCAGTGCAGGTCTATAAAGAAAAATCCCATTTTTTTATGTTCTACAGATTACCAATTTATAGAGCTACTTTAATATATTCTTCAAAGATCTCAGTTGTGATCTGTGCTGAATTCAAATGAGATTCAAATGTACTGAACTATCACATCACAACAAATTACTTATCCTGAATTATTTTAATATTTAATTTGGTGCTACTCAAAATTCTGCTCTCTTCTTTAGCTTCATATTTATATACATAATAAACTTTATGATTTGTTGTACATACTACCAACTTTTGATTCTGACTTTCAGGTACCTTTCCCCAAGTAATTTTTCAATAAATGAAGAAAATTCAACCACCACAACTTGCCTTATTAATTTTGTCATCTTATTTTATTAAGAGAATGGATACGCCCTGCTTTTTAAAGATTAATGTACAGTAGATTTTTTTTTCAGAGTGTAAGCTTCAGAAGTTTTCATTCTCATACTCTAATAATAAAAAAGCCAAAAGGAAGGGGAAGGGGACTAACTACATCAGAGATTTAATTTATCGAGGCTTCTGAAAATCTATCACAGAGATACCTGACCAGGTCAAACTCCACTGACTTTTTTTTTTACTTTCAAATTGAATGTACGTATGTGTTTTCAATACAAAGCCCTAATCCTGGTCCCCCACTGAAGTCAACGTGTTTACAATTCAGTACTGGATTTGGACTAAAATTAGTAATAAAGGAACATGACAACTATTGGAAGTGTTACTCTATCATTTTGCTAAGTGGGTGATGGATAAAAAGATTAAGTGATTTAAGAAAGGAAGATAGGGTCCACAGAATTGCATGGGGGGGAAAAGGTTCTACCCCTGAACCTCCTACTGTTTACTATGCAAGTGTAGAAAATCACGTAGCTTCAATTTTCATTGTTCATTTTTATTTTACTGGGGTTCTGTGAGACAGTGCTGGTATTTGCACAGTGCTACATAACAGTATAGTATTATTAAGTCAGTGGTTCAATGGGGGCAAAACATAAAAATTCCTGAGTGATGATCATTTGGTTATTCCATCAGCCCATACTGCCTCAAGGGAGACAAGGACATTTACAAATATAAATTTGGGTGCAGAAACTAAATTTCCTCACACATCCATGTTCCTCACATTTCGGCATGAGAAGTTTCCAAAATTTTACAGAAAGAAATGAAGAATCCCTGTATGTGAAAGTGCACAAAAAGAAAACAATGAAGAAGTTTCCAATCATTTTCTATGAAATGGAGGCTTTTTCTGGCTGTGTATAGCTCTGCAAGTGACTGGCTATGTTAAATATACTTATCCTAGCATTTTTTTTAAAGAATTCAGAGGACTTCTAACGAGATAGTTAGAAATAAGTGCTATCCACAATTGACAGAACAAATGTAAGCACAGCAACCATACAAGCAATTATATAAAATGTGCCTTGGGAATTTGCCTCGATCAACTGAGAAAAAAACACTGTAGAAAACCATATGGGGATGAACATAACATGAAAATATTTTAACTGCTGCTTCAAAAGGCAAATTGTGAGAAGTGTATGTATCCTAAATTCTGCTCCCCAGGGATTATATATTTGTCTTCTCTCCCACTCAGAAATATAGTCGATTTACTGATGTACAGCTGCAACCTTCTATTTAAAAAGGTGAGGTAGAAAAGAATGGAGACATTTCTAGTCACATTCAAATGCACTGCAAAATATTACTACTTATACATTCTGGGAATGATGCAGCAAAGTTTTATCAGACAGCTTGTTAAAATGAATAATGTTCTTTTACCCCCATCTTAAAAAAAGTTACTTTATCATCATATGGTACCCCAAGAATATTATTGCTACTTTGCCGTTTTATTTATAGACTTCATATTTTAAAACGAATCGTAGGGAAGAGCATTTTTTCTCTAAATTTCTAAGTATGGAAGACCCATTGACTACTCCAAATTATTTTGGGGATGGAGCTTTAAAGAAGGGACCAAAAAAGTGAACTTGGTTTGATATCTGCACTTAATGCAATGCTACTTCTATCTTCCAGCCTTTTTGCTTTCCACAATTTCCCTTCTGCCCCCACCCCCAAAATAGCAAAACTGTATTTCTGGGGAGCAACACCTACAACCAGTGGCCACATGGGCTAAGCCAATGTGTTTTCCTCATATTTTAGTCCTTTGAGTTACCAATCTATGAACCGTTGGTGTTCTGTGGAGCACTTACTGTGGATCTGCAGAACCAACAAGTTACAAAATGACAAACTTCCTAATTTTCCATTGCCTCTAAGATGTCCATTTATTGTATCAGACAGGTAAAATTAGATCATTTCCTAATATCGCCTCCAAGTAAGTGCCATATTTACCACAGATACATTAGAGATGTTTAGAAGGGGTGACACAATCACATAGAGGAAAGGTCATTATTTCTTAGCTGAAGTCAAGCTACTGAGATACAGAAAAAGTAATAAGTAATTACTTACGAAAAAGTAATTAAGACGTAATAAGAACCCATATCCCAGGTATGTTCAATATTCCTTATTTGACCTGGCAAAATTCTTTGGTAAGCAGAAGATTAGCTGTATATGTGGTTTAGTTTTCCCTAAACTATTTACAGATTTGTGTTGAACTTGCCAAACCACGGAAGAAAATTGGAGTTAATTTACAAACATAAAAAAAATGAAAAATGAATTGGTAATGTTTGACTTTCATCCTCTACTTTAATGGACATGTACAAGATTTAAGAGATTCAGTGCCCTCCACTGGCAGAGAGAATTAGGAGATCTCTCAGTTCTCGGGAGGATACTGATCACCACAGATGTGTGAAATACCTCTATAAATATCTTACTCGTATGACAAAAGTTATTCAAGTCTCTACCATAAAAGCCAGATATCTGTCAGCTGGTGCTATACATCGGGGAAGGGGGAATGCTAAGTAAATGCTAAGTAAATCAGCCTTTGTAAGAAGTAATATAAATTCCATAATCAGAGTGTTAGAAATTAACAACTTCCTAAATAAGCAATAAAGCATATCCAATAATCCCTGGGTATGAAGTACGGGTTTCCCAAAGCATTATGTTTCTTCTGAAAAATGGACATTCTCAAAGAGTTTTTTTCTAAGCACTGGAGTAATGGGAGACAGTAAGAATAATTATAATTATAAATATAAATAATGAGCAAGTGTTTTAGTTCAAGTCAGCATAGCTAAGTCATTGAACTAGCTATAACTTTAAAAACAAAGGTTCTACTCATATAAATGGTGCCCATGACTATACTCGTCTTCACCTCAGTTTACCATCTGTAAAATGACAAGAATATAATTTTGTAAAATGCTGTGGGATCTAAGATGAAAAGCACTACACAAAATCTTGGAATGGTTATTTTTACTCGATTGCTATTCACCAGTCAACAAAGTAAGAACTTCCTTTCCATTCTATTCCAGCCTCCAATGCTGCTTGGTCAGTCTTCCAGGACAGCCTATTACATGCAGAAGCATTCAAAGATTAGCCACATATTCTTACTAGTTACATAAAGGAGCAGAAAAGCCTAAGCAAAACTAACTTATTCTACCCTGAACCCACGTGTATCCTCTACCTCAGAACCATAAGGATGGTTATCCTTGAATTCTGGTAGATGTGGCAGAAGTGTCAAAGAACAGGCAGCAATTCTACCCAGCAACAAGCCCAGGTGAATTGCTGCTGGCCTGGAAAACAGTACTATATAATTGCCTTAGGCAAGTACTTACACTTGAGGTTAGATATATCCTAAGGAAATTTAAATACAGCTTAGGGCAAGTCAAGAGTTTCTTGGAAAAAAAACACCTTTTTCACTAGAAAATACTGAATTATCAAAACCAAAAGTTTCTATAGGAAGGAGAACACTTTGAAAACTGCTCTCTCAAAAAGTAATTAAAAAGGTTCAAATTGACCTAAATATTAGGTTTTGATAATTTAAATGAAAAATTCCATCTTTGATATCTTTGGTATTTGAAATGATTTTTTAAATTTTCCAACTTAAGCATATTTCAAAAAAATAAGATGATCCAAATCAAAATAGAACATTTGGATTGAAAGGGAAGCTCGGGGGGGGGGTTTAATTTATTTTTTAATTCACAAAGAATTTAAGATTTTTACTTTTTATTTTAGTTTGCAACAGGAAATTTCTTTTCTTTTTTTCAGGAAAGAATCACATTGTTCATCCAGCTTAAATAATACTTTAAGAGTTCAGTTATATTATCTAATTGTGAAAGCAAAGTGGAAGTTATGAAAAGTAGGTACTGGAAACCAGGAATTCTGAAAGCTCCATATTCAGTTACTAGCTGGAGCACTGTATTGACACACCAGGGAAAGCCAGTTCCTCCTGACATCATTTTGTAAGGAAGGATGAAATGAGATGCTCCACCTAAGATTTTTTTACTTACTTTCAGTACATGCAACTACTTTCATCCTCCAGAATTTCACATACTTCAGAACCAACCTTTTCTTCATCCTACCTTTGGAAGACTTGCATATCATGTGATCTGTGGCATCCCTCTCTACAAGAGATGCAAGATTCCTGGTTCCCCTGAGCAACTCATGGCTCCTTCCCATCCTTGGTCCACTGCTTTCTCACTGTTGTATCATGGATTTTTCTATGAAGTCTCCTATCCAACTTTGCTCAGTTTGGGAATGTGACATGATTACAGACTGAGACAACATATTTTATGCTTAGGAAGTCTTGATGGAATCTCCAAAGATTGTAATTCAAAAGTTGCCTAACCTCCTTGACATGATTGTGTCGAAGTGGAATAAAAAACTGCTCTTTTTTACATTAAACAGAAAATGGCTTTTTTGACAATATGCACTTGCACAGCACTAAAAGAAACAGACCCCTGTAGAGCATGAAATGACACAAAGGAATATACTTTCCTTAATACACTATTTTTCATCTGTCTGCGGCATCTTTTTCTTTTTTTTAACAAAGTTATGGGGTATCTTATTTCAGCAGTCACCTCAGTACTTGTTTAATAAATGAGTTGAGCACCAAAAGCACTGAAGGACAAATAACGCTTGTGCTAATAAAAATAATCAGGTCTCAAAAAACTGAATATTACTGCATAGCACATTATAAAAATATAAGGCCTACACAGCTTATTGCTGTTCAAAATTTTCACATTTATTCATGCAGGTGTAACATAGTTCCTAAAAACTTGCTGAAATTACATGGTGGGGGTGAGGAATCTAATGTTTTGTGACTAAGGCAAGACTAATAAGCTTTCAGTGCTTCAGCCTACTGGTTCTATATACTGAACAAGCAATATTCCAGAGACCATGCTAGCAAAGACACCACTGAATAACAAATCTCTTTTCTGAAAAATTACTCTCACAAAAGCCAATGCCTACTTTGATGGGTTTATATTTCAATTCAAATCAGCAATTTGTTTTATCAAATGTGCCATGGATTGATATACAATTGAATAGTCTATTGTTTTACAATACAGAAACTGCTTCAAAATACCATTGTACCCTGCACTAACCTGATTTGTTCATCCATGGTGAGAATAAATTGGTCAAGAGGATTATTACTGATAGCGGTTAGATTTTTCTACTCTCCATCAATATAAATATTGTATTTGAAAAAAGGACATGGTTAAAGAATGGATAGAAAACAAGGGAACTTATATTTACAACCAAGGTTTAGTTAACTTTTTAAAAGCTAATATGTACTTAAGTTGTTTTCAGTCACAGGCTCTGGCAGAAATTGATTACAGGTTAGTCAGGCTCTTTACAGATAACCTAAACAGGCCTTGGGAGTAAATCTATATGCCATCTGCTGCTCACCAGATGGCAGTGTTACAAATAGTCTTTACACTTCTTTTATTTAGTGTGTGAGCAGTGTACAGTCTTTAAGGAAATGATGAATTATTGTTATATTTGTGATGCATGTTTTTTTGGCGGGGGAGAGCTGTTGCAAATAGCTAGAGACTTTCCTCTGCTTTTTTCTCTTGTATACCATAAAAAATGGGCAGCACTGAGAAGGTGCCTTAACTCTGCCTCATTGTTTTTTTTCTCCAACAAGAAACAGCTCTGTGAGTTCAAAAGGCTGGTTGCATGCAAAATCATAGACATGAAGTTCTTAAGATCTGGTAGGTTCTCAAACTAATTCATAACTGTAGGTAGCAGTGGGTGTATTTACAGAAGATGCTAAAGGCGCAGTAGACAAATTCTACTGCACATTAGAGCAGCAGGCAAAACCCATGCTAATGTGCATTAAAGTTAGTTTACTGCACATTAGCATCGCAAAATAAGCATGTGCCAGTGCTAATGTGCAGTAGTGCCAATTACGAAGAGAGGCAAGGGCATCTTTGCAGACAGGCTCACTAACTTAGTAAGAAGGGCTTTAAACTAGGTTCACTGGGGATGGGGACCAAAGCCCTGAGGTAGCGGGGAAGCAGGAGGCCTGGAGGAAAAGCAAACAGGAAGGGGCAACAGGGGAGGTTCTCTCATGGAGAGGTGCTCTCATACTTCCTGAGAAATCAGAATTGACTAGTTACCTCAGGTGCCTGTACACGAATGCACAGAGCCTGGGAAACAAGCAGGAAGAATTGGAAGTCTTCACACAACTGCTGAACTATGATGTGAACGGGATAACAGAGACTTGGTGGGATAGCTCGCATGACTGGAGCACTGTCATGGATGGGCACAAACTGTTCAGGAAGGACAGGCAGGGGGGAAGAGGAGAAGGGGTTACATATTATGTAAAAGAGCCATATGATTGCTCAGAGCTCCAGTACAAAACTGGAGATAGACCTCTTGAAAGTCTCTGGGTTAAGGTTAGAGGGGAGAGCAACAAGGGTGATGTTGTGGTGGGCATCTGCTATATACCACCAGACCAGGAGGAGGTGGTGGTGGATGAGGCTTGCTTCAAAGAGCTAGCAGAAGTTTCCCAATCACACGCCCTAGTTCTCATGGGGGACTTGAATCATCCTGACATCTGCTGGGTGGGCAATACAGCAGTGCGCAGGCAATCCAGGACGTTTTTGGAGAGTGTTGGGGGCTGCAACAGAGCATAGTGTGCTCTGTTACTTCCAGGGGCATGAGCAGAAGCAGCAGCAGCAGGCTGGCTGTTATACCAGTCAGGCAATGCTGCCCAATTGGGGAACAGGGCCCAGCTGCTATATAAGGGCTGGGCCCTGAACAGCAAGGGCAGCAGTCTGCTGATAGCCAGCTGGAGAACATCACCTGGCTGGAGCTGATGCTCATGGAACATCTCAGAGGTAAGGGAGGAGCTACTGGGGTAGCAAGAGGCTCCTGGTCCTGGGTATGACTGAAAACTGCACCCTGCTGGGGCCGGGTAGCCTGGTGGGACTGTCTCCCAGAAGTGCCAGGGTAGTTACCACCCCAGTGAAAGGCAAGTATGGAGGGTCTTCTAACCCCAGTCCCCACATCTTTGGTGGGTTAGAGCTATACAGGGGAAGCCTAGGCTCACTCCAAGTGCTGAGGCAGGGCCCAGGCCAGATGGAGGGACCAGTAGCAGCACCCAGGCTTGCAGATGAACCTGTGATCACAAGGGAGATAGGGCCCCACTCCTCTGGAGCTTTACTCTAAGCCTTAGGGAGCGAACAGGGGAGCTCCCAGGTGAAGGGATTAGAGTAATTAATTAGTCTGCAGTGGGATAGGGCTTGGAGCCTGGAGCCCAGGGACAGGGCTTCGAGCCTGAGGATGGGGCTTGGAGCCAGTGAGAGGCTTGGAGCCTAAGGCTGGGGCTTGTAGGCCCAGATACAGAGCTTGGAGCCCAGTGTGGGGCCTGGGGCCCAATGTGGGGGGCCAGGATCCCTGAGATTATATTAAGGTAACTTGTTACAGCCAGGTGTTAGGCCATGGAACACTTCTAAGGCATGAGATACAATAAGGGAAGGTCAGAGTCATATATAGGCCCTTGTCATCAGGGCAGATAAATATTCAGCCTCCTGCCTGAGTAACATCCTTGTAATTATTAACATCAAGGCGTGGCATGTGAGGAGGTGGGCAGCTAGCCCTAAGACCAGTGAGCAGACCTGTGTTTTGAGACTGGCTCTGGGACGCCCATTTGTTACAGGGGCAACTTCTTGGTGCAAGTGCTAGAGCAGCCAACTAGAGGCCATGCTCTTCTTGACTTGCTGCTTACAAACAGGGAAGAAGAATTGGTGGGGAATATAGTAGTGGATGGCAACTTGGGCAGCAGTGACTATGAGAATTGAATTCAGGATCCTGAGGAAAGGAAGGATGGAGAGCAGCAGAATAAGGACCCTGGACGTCAGAAAAGCAGGCTTCAACTCACTCTGGGAACTCATGGGAAAGATCCCCTGGGAAGCCAGTTTGAGGGAGAGAAGAGTCCAGGACTGGCTGTACTTTAAAGAAGCCTTACTGAGAGTGCAGGAACAAACCATCCTGATGTGCAGGAAGACTAGCAAGTATGGCAGAAGACCAGCTTGGTTCAGGGAACACTTCAGTAAACTAAGTCACAAAAAGAAGCTTATAAGAAGTGGAAGCTTGGACAAATAAATAGGGAGGAGTATAAGAGCATTGGTCGGGCATGCAGGGATGAAGTAAGGAAGGCCAAAGCGCAGTTGGAGTTGCAGCTAGCATGGGATGTGAAGGGTAGCAAGAGGGGTTTCTACAAGTATATCAGTAGCAAGAGGAGGAGCAGGGAAATTGTGGGTCCCCTACTGAATGAGGGAGACAACCTTGTGACGGAGGATGCAGAAAAGGCTGGAGTGCTCAATCCCCTTTTTCCCCAGTCTTTACAAGCAAGGTCAGCTCCCAGGCAACTGCACTGGGTAGCACAGTTTGGGGAGGAGGTAAGCAGCCCTCAGTGGTGAAAGAACAGGTTAGGAACTATTTAGAAAAGTTGGATGTGTACAAGTCCATGGGGCCAGAGGGGATGCTCCTGAGGTGCTGATGGAGCTGGCTAATATGATTGCAGAGCCATTGGCCATCAGCTTTGAAAACTCATGGTGATCAGGAGAGGTCCCAGATGACTAGAAAAGGGGCAAACATCATGCCCATATTTCAGAAAGGGAAAAAGGGGGATTCAGGGAATTATAGACCAGTCAGCCTCACCTCAGTCCCTGGAAAAATCATGGAGCAGATCCTCAAGGAATCCATTTCTAAGCACTTGGAGGAGAAGATGGTGATTAGGAGCAGTCAGCATGGATTCACCAAGGGCAACTTGTGCCTGACCAACCTGATTGCCTTCTATGATGCAATGACTGGCTCTGTGGATGCAGGGAAACCAATGGATGTGATATACCATGATTTTAGCAAAGCTTTTCATATGGTCTCCCACAACATTCTTTCAGGCAAGCTAAGGAAGTATGGACTGGATGAATGGACTGTAAGGTGGGTATAAAACTGGCTGGAGTGTTGGGCTCAGAAGATAGTAATCAATGACTCGATGTCTAGTTGGCAGCTGGCATCAAGTGCCCCTGGGGCTGGTTTTGTTCAATGTCTTCATCAATGACCTGGAAGATGGCATTAAGTGCACCCTCAGCAAGTTTCCAGATGACACCAAGCTTGGGGGAGGCGGGGAGGGGCGGGGGGAGGAGCTATGCTGGAGGGGACGGGGGTAGTAGATATGCTGGAGGGTAGGGCTAGGATTCGGTGACCTAGACAAATTGGAGGATTGGGCCAAAAGAAATGTTATGAAGCTCGATAAGGACAAGTCTAAAGTCCTGCATTTAGGACAGAACAATCCCATGGATCAGTACAGGCTGGGGGCTAACTGGCTGGGCAGCAGCTCTGCAGAAAAGTACTAGGGGTTACAGTGGACAATAAGCTGAAAATGAGCCAACATTGCACCCTTGTTGCAAAGAAGGCTAACGGCATACTGGGCTGCATTGGTAGGTGTGTTGGCAGTAGGTCAAGGGGAGTGATTATTCTGCACTGGTGAGGCCACATCTGGAGTACTGTGTTCAGTTTTGGGGCCCCCCACTACAGAAGGGATGTGGACAAATTGGAGAGGGTCCAGTGGAGGGCAACAAAAAAGTTGATGTGGCTGGGGGACATGATTTATGAGGAAAGATTGAGGAAACTGGGCTTATTTAGTCTATAGAAGAGGAGACTGAGGGGATGCAATCTCCATCCTTGGAGGTTTTTGAGACCTGGCTAGACAAAGCTTTGGTTAAGATGATCTTGTTAGGGATGGTCCTGCCTTGACCAGGAGGTTAAAATAGATGACTTCCTAAGGTCCCTTCCAACACCACTTTTCTATGATTCTATGGGTATGGTGCATTAAGTTACTACCTGCAATTATAGGCACGAGACTTAATGTGCCATCCTTACAGCACATTAATGAACACATAGACACATCTAGCGTAGCTTATACTAGTATGTTCAGAATGGATTCAGCAAACCATTCACATACATAATAAATCTGAAACATGTACTTAAATTCCATTGGCTTCAGTAGGATTTAAGCACCTGCTGAAAGTGCTTTACTAAACAGGGGGAGTTGAGTGCCTAATACAGATTGATGTGCCTAACTTGAGGTACCCAAATTTGCACACTTTTTATTTCTTCCTTTTAAGGTTATGATACAAATAAGGATAAATAATTCAGTTTGCCTGAAACACTTATTATGGTTTTGCTTTCTGAATAATGAACTTTATGAAAAAACCCATGTTTAGCTTAGCGTTACAGCACATCAAGATTTACAAACATATAGTTGTAATTTATTTTAAAGGCCCATATATTTAGTAGTACCAAAAGGTTTACAGTAATTCTAGAAAAAATAATACTGAGAATTTTAAAATACAAGTTAGCATATTAGAAAAGGTTTTGAACAGACTGTAAAGAATTAATTTGGAATAAAAGGTTCACTCTTTTCATTTAACATCTTTCTGTCTTGGGATTTATCTTGATTCAACTCATAATGTTTAAATCTGTCACAATGCTTCAAAAAAGACTCTCTTTTTTGTTTAAAAAGCTACAGCTGAGAATGACACTAAGAGAGATAATGGAGTGTTTTATGTGAGTCATGCACTACAAAAAGAGTTCTACATTCTGCTACAACCAGATTTTTCAGACATGGCCAGTAGCTCTGTGTGTAAGTGCTATTCTTAGTGAAGGAATACTCCTGGAAAAGGTTTCTGAAGACTCTTCTTCAGATTTCAAACCTACCTCAAAATAATAAATAACCAAAAACAGACATAATTTTAGGATCAAAGCATCAGCTTAGAAAAAGTTGTAAAGGGAAGCACATTTATTAAGTGTATTTTGTGTCATCACTGAAGTGATATACATTTTTCATTATTAATATGCTAAGTCCTTTAATTGACTTCACATTTGTTAAATCAAATGCACCAAAATGTAGTTGTTTTATTGCAATGTTTACCTGAGAAATTATAAATCTATTCCTTATACTTAGAGATTTCATATCAATTTCCATGAATTAACTCTCTTAACCCATTCAGTCAGAGAAACTATGTTAGATATATTGCAAAGCCCAGTGCTTAAAGTCTGTTATCAATATACACATGGGACAAAGGTGTATATTTACTCATTTACTTAGTAAGGAACAATTCCTGCTACATGTCCAAGTATCTGGCAAAGTGCCCTTACAGGCTGTTTGGAGCTTTTATTTTTTAAACTAAACCATATAACAAGTTTTATTCTTATAAAACACATTAAACCCAAAGTTTAAACAAACTACTAAGCACAGCTGTGCTGGTGTACAGACTTAACTCTCTTCATTAAATTTTGCTATTAACTTTGTGGTGAGGATGGGGGGGGAATCAAAATTATGGTTGCCCCTGCACAGCATGCAACAGCTTCAAAATATTTGCTTAAATTCCCAGCAGACTAGCACTGAGCTCCTTTGGGAAAAGGGCACACCATTCAGAAGAAACCAGTAGACACATAACTGAATTATCTCCTCATGCACAGAAATGTTTTCTATTTCTCATGATCCCAAGAGAAACCAGGAAGGGATCGAACAGAATAGCACTGTTTGTTTGATCAAAGGGACACTGTCAGGTTAAAAATCAAAGGCAAATTCTCTTCTTAGTCATACCAGGGAAACCCATTAAACTTCAGTAGGATTGCATCAGTGTAGCCACTGTGAATAAGTGGCTGGCTTAGCCGCTAAAAAAAATCATTATCTGCATTATTTAACACATTTTTTAAATACTATAATTAAGCGAACCTTTCAGCTGATGTAAATAGGAATACCTCCACTGAAGTCATAGAAATTGTTTAGAACAACTGAAGACCTGGGACATTGTGTTTTCATATACTATTTCAAATAATTTTAGATTACAAGTGAGATCTCCATTGAACATACTGCGTCAACTCCAAATGCCTAATTGCTAACACCCTTGCGTCTTGCAGTCCCCAGGGCTAAGTACAGACAGTCAAAACGCCCAAGGCTCAATTGATTGAATCTTCACAGGTTAGTCTAACCTGTGTAGATTGAATCCATAAGCGAATGAACAGACATCTACTTTTGATTCTGGAAATGCAGCCACACGCCTGCAGCAAGAACCGGGGCAGGGAGAGTGTCAGGGAGTTGGTGCAACAGCATGCCTCCTTGCTCAGCTGGAGCAGACCGCTTGAGCAAAGTGTAGCCCATCCACCCTGCAAGGGGATCTGGTACAGAAACTGGAAGGGATCTTGAGGGGATCTGGTACAGAAGTTCAATAACGCGATTTAACCTAAATCAGTTAAGTCAGATACTACATCCATCCAGGTTTATCTTAAACCAGTTTCAGCCATTTTGAAAGTGATTACATGTGTTGAACTTCTGTTGTGTTACAGATTTGAACTGGTTTCTGACCACTTATACTGGTTTATGTGTAATTTTTGTCCCTAGTCCAGGTAACATATAGGTCTCACACAGATATGTTTACAACAGGGATTTTCAACCTTTTTTGGTTGGTATACCCCCGGTGGCCAGTCAAGAAGCAGGGAGTCTCCCAGTCGGTCAGCGAGTGGGCAAGGTAGGGCCCCCCAGTGGTTGATAGAGTGGAGGGGGGTCCCTTGGCAGCTCATTGATGAGCAGAGGAGGGGGTCCCCCACACACCGCAGTGAAGCCAGGAGTGCCACCACTTTTCTGCACCACTGCCGCACACCCCCTGGGGCCTTCCCAAGTACCCCCAGGGGTACACATACCCCTGGCTGACAAATCCTGGTCTACAAAACTGGTTATGACAACTTGTTCATATGTCATATGTGTTCATTAGCTACATCTTAATATACATTATTTTTATTTATTATTATTTCTATATTATTTATCCCCTCTTCTATTTTGAAAATTACACCTTTTCAAACAGAAACAATGTCTTGGTAAATGTATGAAAATAGTTTTTCTTCCAGCTACTCAAGTTATGCACGTGTCTTGAGTTTTCCTGAAACAGCTTTGTACCTTATATTATCATTACCACTGCCATTTGCAGGTGAAGCAGAATGCTTCAACATGTATAACCATAGGACTGTGCACCCATGATCATCTTACAGGCACAAACCCTGTGTCCTTTACTCTCATTGCCCAAAATGAAAGGCAGGCTTGATATTTTTTTTTTTTTTTTTTTTAAGTCGCCATGGCCCCATGGTCACTAAAGCTCTAAAACAGCAATTCTCAATCAGTAACTGGGGGAGCCTTGGGATCCTTTCAAAGGTGATGGTAGCACTGTTAGGTGTGCAATCATGATTCGCAAGATAAACCCAGAGATGTCAAATAGGAATCTGTAGTGTTAAGAACATTTTGACCTGTTGTGATTTTGCCGAGTTCTTTGAAACAGAAAAATTCCTCTATTATATTCTTACAGCCAGCCACCTGCCATCAAGTATTAGGGCCAGCACATGATCATGCTTTGGCTTTGGCAACTACTGATTTATAGAACAAAAGCCCTAACAAAGCCTCTGCCTTAAGTTGAGCCCTCCTCAACTATTCAAGGCTTCTGAATATGTTTTTGCCAGAGGACTTCATAGTTTTAAATCACTGACTATCTTTCTATGCAATAGCTACCAAAAGGTACATATTAAGTATAGTGTAGTGTAAGTACCTCACTACAAGAGATAGCCCAGGGAAATCATTCGCCCTTTGCTTGTCCTGTTCAGTTATTAATAAAGCCACTTTCTTTGCTTTCAATTCCTTTTTTATTTTAAATTTGCATTACTTAAACTATCTGTGAAGCACCTTGGTGCCTTAGTAAAAGTAGAGAGGGTATCTTAAAATTATTTATATTGTGTGTGTGTGTGTGCACATGCATGTGTATATGTGTGTGTATACACACACGCACACATGCGCGCACACACACACACTCTGCTTCAGTTTCAAGAGAGGCTATCAACTGTCCTTTTTATCCCAGCCAAGGCCTGTTGCAATTATAACAGTCCTGAACCATGCTCAGCCAATCTTCCAGTACTTGCACCAAACTCAACCACTCATGAGTTTTTCTCAGTATATACACATCCTGTGGAATAATATGTGTATATATATATTATAATTATATATACTGTGATATATCACACAGAGAATATATGTGCGATATATATGTGTGATATATAACACACACAGAGAATAAATATACACTTAAAAATATAAATATAAATAGAGGTGCAAATCTACCCTGCCTTCTATTGTATTCTTTCCACTTGTGAAATATGCTAGTTAGTTTAACTTTTCTATTTCTACTGTCCCCAGTCATCACCATTTACAGGTTTTCAGAGTGAAGTGCTGTGTTGATTAGGCTGCCAAACCTGCAAGTGAACATTATACAATCCAAAACAGGTTTTGAGTGGAATTTTAAAAATTATAAAAAGGCAACTATTATTCAGGGAGCTTTTTTAATGTAATTTTGTTATGGCTAATTTAGGGCAAGGCTGACCTTGAGGCTAACTAAAATACTACACACTAAGCCGTAGTATTTATATATTTAACACATTGGGTGTTTTGAATGATTATGTTTTTAATCATTAACTTAATATTTGTTACAAATAACATCTGAGATTTTTTTTTTACTAACGTATGACAGGATTTTTTCCCCCTAATTTTTGTACTCTATTGCACTCAATACAATTTAGTTTCTGGCCAATTATCCCTTTGAGTGGGTAGGTCCTGAATACAGCAAAGAATGAAAATAAGAAACACAGCTCTGATTCTGCAAGCTTCATCATACAGGCAGATCCCCTGCACCATCATAGCACCCTACTGCAGATGTAGTGTTTGAGAAGACAGAGCAGTTTGCAAGTTAAAGGCCTGGTCTGGCAAAGGAACCAAAACTGGCAAGATGACTTAGCATGTGAAATTAATTTTAATTTTAACTTTTTTAATAGGCAACATCTCAGGTTGATGGTGTCTCTTTTTAGAAGCCACTCATGCAAAGTACGAATATCTAACAGAAGCTTTAAAATGATTTCTCTCAGTTGTTAATGTTGTGTGATGTTTTTCTACTTCACTGCCATTTCAAGGGAAAAAAAGTAATTGTCATGTGGTATACAGTCACGGAACAGCAGAGCAGCTGTTTACTCCAACTGCACATTTTTGAGATAGACACAACAGTCTATGCATTTTCTCTTAAGGGAATTACATTTATTTTTTTTTTTTACCATAAGCAGACATACCAGTTTTCCTCATGCACTTTGCTTCTGCTTCAAAACGTACATCAGCACAAATATTTTGCATTCTTCTCTTGTCCATTTCATCCCCAAATTAATTATTTGGGGACTGAAAACACAGAAGGCCAAAAAAGGTAATGGTGAAATCTTCACAGAATCATTGCATTGTCATTATTAAAATGAACTTAGAGAACACACTGAACATCTATTTGAAAAGCTCCTATTGAAAACTATCTGTTTTGCATCCCTATTCCTGAATTAAGTAATCAAGTGTAGCAAAAAAGGACACACATTCACCAATCTCAAAAAGATTGAATCTATTACATCCGCCCTTTGCCTTTATGCATGCAGGCATGCCTTGAGAAAAGAAGAAAAAAAAGATATCTGACCATTTTTATTTATAAAAGCAAAATGTTTATCATTGGTTTTCTTCTTTTCCAGGATAGTAGAATTGTTCCTGTTCAATATTTTTCCAAAGATTTGACTTCAGGCAGAAGCCAGAACCAGTACATTTCATCCACAAGAGTATTGTCTTTCAGCATCGGCCTGGGATGATGAGCAATGGCAGCAGAACTACAGGATGTTCCAGGCAACCTTCACAGAGATATCCATTGAACTGGATCCCAGTCTTGCATGACGGGGGGAACCCTCAATGTGCAGAAGCATGTCACCATCACCATCTAGAAACTCACAGTCTCTGACAACCTCCAGTCCACCATTAACCTAGTCAACTGGGCAATTCCACAGCAGGAGAGACAGTGTCCTTGGCTATCCAGCAGGTGCCTAGCGCTGTGCTTTATGTGCCT
The DNA here is from genome assembly GCF_000455745.1 of Alligator sinensis. Taxonomy (NCBI): domain Eukaryota; kingdom Metazoa; phylum Chordata; order Crocodylia; family Alligatoridae; genus Alligator; species Alligator sinensis. The sequence continues at coordinate 1,896,785 of NW_005842022.1, read as the reverse complement.
TGCTAACCTGCAAGAAGTCAGTGGTATGTGTAGGGGCTGCTGACTTTGTGGAGGCTTTGCTGTCAAAGTACGCAGTTCTTGCGCTGTCACAACTCCTCAGACTTGCAAGCCCAGTGGGGCTGCACCAAGCCCTGGACCTGGCATGACCATCCAGTGCTCTGTGAAGCACAGGCATTGCTAGACAAATGCACCCTCAGTGTGGCTATTGTCAAACATGCTCTGTTGGGCTCTGATGCCACTTCAGTTTCAAGAGAGGCTCTCAACTGTTCCTTTTATCCCAGTCATAATGCATTCCAGTTACAGCAGTCTTGAACCATGTTCAGCCAAATCTTCAAGTACTTGCACCACACTCAACCACTCATGAGTTCTTCTCAGTGCCCTTGCTGAGCTCATAGGTTAAGCCAAAGATGTTGATGGGACAAGAACAGATACTGGTAATGCATGAGGAGAGGTAAGTTCTACCAGAAGGATTCATGATGTGTTTCAGATGATGGCATAGGGCTGTTTTTGAGGGAGCTACCAGTGTGATTCAGTTCCAAGACACAGCAAAACAATCACCAACGTCAACTCACATTGGGCAGCACTCTGGGAATGGCTTGAAATCTGTTTCCTTGTGCAGGATTCTATCTTGCTCATGAATAAAGAGCGTTGAGCAGTAAGTTGGAATGGCAATACGTACGTTAGGCTTTGCCTCTTTGGGCCATCAGAGTCCACCATCAATGATAGACTGTCACGGCGGGGTCCTGCAGGAGGGCCGTGATCTCCTTAAGGCCCTCTCTCCGTGCCAATTCGGCCCAAGGGCACCCTCTATTCTCACCTGCCACGTCTTCAATGTTCAGTATATATGATGGGAGGCTGCCTTACGTCTCCTCAGCACGGTTAGCTGGGACCTCTGTCCCCGTGGTCTCCCAGACCCACCGGGATCTGCCTGTACACTGGGTACTTCCCAGGCACCCTATCCTTATGGGCTACGCGTGGCTCCTACCAACCCCTAATACCACACCCCAAGCCTCACAGATGTACTGGACATCGGTCTGTCATAATACACGCCCGCTCTCCTGAGCCTTCTCTATCGTGCCCCCTCTCTGGGGTCTCGGTACCCTTTCTGGGCCTCCTCTAAAAGTGTTGTCCCGCTCAGGGACCCTTGCCCACTTTGAGACTCTATATCGAGCCTCCGGTCTTTCAGGCCCACCGCGCTGCTTCCCCTTTTCCTGGATGCTGTACCGCTATCCCCTTTTCCTGGGGACCACTGCAGCACCCTGTCCTTTTCTTGGGCGCACCGTGCTGCTAACCCCTTTTCCTGGGGTCCACCGCAGCACCCTACCCTTCTCTTGGGTTTTCTGCAGTGCTAGCCTGTTACCGGGCTCGTCATGCCCCTCTCGGGCCTCTCACCTATTGCCCCTCTCAGGCTCTTTCTGGACCTAGGGTCTCCGCACCCCACACCGCTGCACCCTGACTGGCGCCTGGATCTCCGCGCTACTGTGGGTCTCCTATGAGAATACTGCGCCTTCCCAGGCGCTAGGGGCCCCCACCCCTCTGGGGGTCCCTATGAGGCCTCCTCCAACCCCTTATAGCCTCACCCAAACCACCGGTCTTTCAACATGACAACAACAATGCAAAACAAGCCCCTAGGCTATAACTTAACATAAGCCGCCTGGCTATAACTCAACATCATTGCCGTCTCCAGAGCCACTTCCCTTCAGTCTGCTCGAGTGGTACTCGCATCCTAGCTCCTGCCCCTCTGACTGCTAGCAGGAAACTGCCAGCCTGGCTTCAGCCCTGGGCTTTATAAGGGCCAGGCCCTGCCTCCTACAGGCAGCTGATTCTCATTAGTTGCCCCGGCAACCCACACCTGTACTCCCTAATCACTACTAGGGCTCCTTATGCACTGCCAGAGCTTCTCCTCTGGCAGTTTTCCCCTCTCTAGGAGTGGGGCAGCGAGGTGCGCCGCGACATAGACTCTCTGGAGCCAAGGGGACAATAAGGAGCAAAACCTTCCAGAATGCTGAAGGACCACAACACGCCCTGTAGTGTATTATGTAACTATACGGGCATTACTTGTAGGAGTTCGAATATTCACACTGGTGATGAGAGGTTCTTGCTGGAGAGAGGTAACATTTCGTAGTGGTTTCTCCATGTTTTTCCCCATTATAAATTATTTGAATGGCCATATACTCACTATATATTAGATATAATATATTATATTAGTATAACAAGTAAAACAAGCCAAATAACAAATCAGTTATATATATCTAATACATATATATTCGCTATACTAATATATATAGTAGTATAGAACTGATTTGTTATATTACTTGTTATACATATATATATTAGTATAACAAGTAAAACAAGCCAAATAACAAATCAGTTATATATATCTAATACATATAAATTTGCTATACTACTATATATATATTTGTATAGCAAGTAATATAACAAATAAAAATAAAATAAGTATAATAATGTAACAAGTTGAGAGATTTCTCTAGTAGGGGAAAAGTAAAATTATGTAAATTCCTTTACAGACTTTTTTCAAGTTAACCTATACACCCTGTGTACATGGTAGCACACTGTTGACAGATGCAAGTTAGATAACTTATCCAGTAGATTGAACTCCTCTACCATAAATTGTGCCTATCAGAGGCTTCTGGAGGGTTCTGGCCTGGGACTGTTCCTGCCTCCCTGCACCAAGGAAATACAGATAAGAAGGGGAGGACCATGGGTGACTGTCCCAGTCCTTAGGGCCAGCTGGGCTGGCTCCTGTGGTCCTGGCACTGCAGCTGGGAAGCAAGTGCTGCCAGGGGCCAGCTGGTGGGTGGGCAGGTGGGGATGAGCAGGAAAATGGCTGCAGCAGGCAGGGGGAAGGGGCAGTGAGTGGGTGCGCAGAGTGCAACAACAGCCGGACGGGAATGCGGGGTCTGTGCCAGCACCAGTGGGGCCCAGAGCAGGGGGGCAGGAGTGTAGGGCTGGGCAGCCAGGGACTCTATGGAGCCAGTCTGGCTCCCTCCTCTCCTTGCTTGAGCAGCGCAGCCCAGCTCAGCCCAGCTCCATAGAGCCCCTGCTGGCCGGGACCCAAAGCTCCTGCTATCCTGCTCTAGGCCCCATTGGTGCTGGCCCCAGTGCACTGGCACAGGCCCTGTACTCCCACCTGGCTGTTGCTGTGCTTCACGCACCCACTCGCTGTCCCCTCCACTGTCTGCTGCAGCCATTTCCCCATTCCCTGCCCCCCCAACAATGCTCTGACCCCATGTGGTTCCCAGCTGCAAGGCCGGGACTGCAAGAGCAGCTGGGACATGATGCCAGAGTGGCCAGGGGGAGGGAGGATGGAAAAGAGGCAGGAGAAGGGCAGCAGTGGCAGGCAGGGGGCAAGTGGCATTGAGCAGGAGCACAGGGTCCTATACCAGTGCCCCAGGGCCAGGAGTGGCAGAAGCACGAAGCCCAGGCTTGCAGATGCGCTGGTGGAGGCTCTGCCTGCCACAAGGGGGGCAGGCTGTGGGCAAACTCTCCTCCTCCATCCAAGCTACAACCCTCCCCAGCCATCTACCCCCACACACTCACAGTCCCGCACAAAACCCACACACCCCTTTCCCCATACCCCACATACCCACAAACCTATTCCCACCCACACCTCGTCATAATATACAAAAGACTTAATTTTATGCTATTATACTATCTCTTCTATGAACACTACACAAACGCATGTTAATCAGGACAAAAGTATACTTTTTAATTAAATTAATATTGTAGTAACATGTTTGATTTTTTTAGAATATAATTTGGTATTTTCTGGTTCAGAGATGGCAAAACCCCTTGCTGAAAGGGGAGGGACTTCTAGTGGTAAAAGTCAGGGGTTAGAGGGTGGGACATCTGGTCCCAAGATGGCGACCAGGGGGTGGGGCTACCCATGTGGCCCTTGATGGCTTGCCAAAACTTGGTAAGTGGCCCTCTGCCTGAAATAATTGCCTGCCCCTGTTTTACAACAAGAAGAAGAGAGTGGAGATTATGAGAGATGGGGACTTTCCTATCCTATGTTTCTCCCTTCTTTCAGTTAATGGGAAACCCTCAAAAATCCTTTCTTCCCATGCAGTCAAGCAAGGAGTTTTTGCCTTTAAGTGACTGAAATGAGGATGCCATCACACCCTAGTCTATAAGCAATTCATCTACAATCTTTTCAGCAAATGTAGTATTAAAATGAACTATCAGTTTGGGTACAATATACTATGAATTGTATTTACCCCATGACTATGTTTACAGTGTACAAAATTCTAGTTGACCCATATAATATAGTGCATATGTGGTAGTGAATTACATTCTTGTATAAAAGACCATGTTGAATTACATTCTCTTTTCCAGGGCTCAAAGGTGAATAATTGCACCTGTCCTCTTTAGGCAGACAAAAGACACTAAGTAGCAGTCAAACAGAAAAAGAGATTTAAGAAGAAAATCACTTTTTAGTTGGGTAGGAAAACAACTTAATCCATCCTTTCATTCAACTGTATGCAATGTGAGGATTTCCAGCTGAAGACGAGAAGATGACTTTCAATCAAAATGCTATGCTAACAGAGCAAAAAATCAAAGTGCTTATTGGAAGTTAATCATATATGTTTTAAAAAGAGATCCACCTTTATAATAAAACATTTATGATACTTATCATTTACACAGTACTTTTCATCCACTTATACAAATGGTGGGTAAATATTATCATCTCTATCATGCAGATAAAGAAACACACAAAGAAAATGAAGATGTAGAAAGATATAGAAAGAGGTTAACTTGTCCAAGGGTACCATAGAATACCTGGCAGAGCCGAAACAGTATCAATACGGCTCTCCTGACAACCCGAGTACTATTAAGTGTATAAAGGCCTTTTAAAGGCCTTAGCTTTTCACACTACCAAATGGCACAAAGAATCATTAGCATTAATGACTTTATTGGAGTCCTACTGCCATTGATCCAGGCAAGAGTCACAAGTATGGAAGGAAAGGATCTCCACAGATTTCTTGGGTTTGGAAGGCAAACATCCTTTTCATGGGTGTAGGTTCAGACTAAGAGAAGGATATGAAACACTGAGAACACAGTGACAGAAAAGCTCTGTAAAGTATAATGCATATTTCCCAGTCGGCATATAGTAGTTATTGTTAGGCATGAAACAATTGAACTTATGTAATAGTGGTGTAAGTAGGGCTGGGTGCATGGGGCAACTGCTACAAGCTCCAATGGAAAAGGGTAGGGAGAGGTGCCTAAAAAAGCAGCTGCTGCTGGCTGTCACCACTGTCCCTGCATCCTGGATGCCCAGCCATATCCCCATGCTACTGTTATATAGCCCTGAGGACAGAGGAGGAGACCAAAAACAAACAAGGTTTGCAGGTTTGAGCCATAGGAATACATAAGGAAAGAAAAAGACAGGTTGTTAGTTGTACCAGGCAAGAAAGGAACATGTGGAATAGGTTCAACTAATCAAAGATGCCTTGAAACAAAATCTAGCCATTCCATTTTGAACCTATAAAAAGAAGCACACAAATACCTGCCCTGAATATTTCATTGAAACAAAGAAAAATATAACACAAGAAAAGGTCATGCCCAGCTTGGATGATACTATTGCAGGGATCCCTGCAGACAGAGGCACAAGGAACTGCAAAAAGACAGGAAGCAAATGTTTAAAGCCCCTCATCAGAGCTTGCCAGAATACAGAGGAAAGGCATTGACAGATGCAGAAGCCACAGCCAATCATAACCTGCTTTCATTTTTAATTTTAATAATCTGAAAACCCTTTCATAATCATTTAGCTACAGTACAAATTTGGTGAGAGAACGCTTGACTCAGCATCAGCTAATATATATTTGGAAATGTACAGACATAGCATGGTCCAATGGATATGGCTGGCTGGGGACTCTGTGGCTAAGTACACACGTTCAAGAAGCCTGAGGCAGAATCAATCCAATCTATGTGGGTTTCTCTAAGATGCACAGATTGCATCAGGAGTGAATGGAACTCATGTTCGCCCTTTGGTGGGGGAGGGCATGCAGAAGCTTGAACTGGCCAGAGCCAGAAGGTGGAGGTGCTCCCACACGCATAGTGGAGATTGTGAAGGGCAGCCAAGCACAGCCAAACAGCTGTGCCATCTCTGATTGGCTGTTAGGCACATGCCCTTCCCCCACCCACTGCCCGGTCATCTATCAGGCAGTGGTCAGCTCCTGGCAGCCAGTGGAGAGAGGTGTACGCACCTACATGGGTGTCCCTTGGCTTTGTCGGGGGGAGGGGGAAGTCCACCCTAAGCAGGTCAGAGGTTGTGGGGGGAGCAAGGCTCATAAGCTGCTGGAGGGAGGTGTTGTCAGCCGTGTACCTCTCATTCCCAGTTCAGGTCAGTGGGTCACAGAGCATCCCTCTCCTGTCCTGGTTCTGTCCAAGCCCTGGGACTCTGGAGCAGCTCTAGAAAGGGCTCGCAGGAGTCCACCCCACTGCCCCACCTGAGCCATTGCCAAGTTCGGGGCTGAAGCCGCTTCCCATGCACCTGTAGGGCTCTGGTCCCTGGAGGGCTATGCCCTTGCAACTGCACGGGAAGTGACTTCAGCCCCGAAATTGGCACTGCTCGGGGGGGGGACATCCTGTCAGCCTTTCCCAGAGCTTCTGCAGCACTGGATCCAGAGTGTCCCTCCCCTGTTCCAGTTCAGTTTGAGCCCCAGGACCATGTGCAAGAGCAGTTCTGGGAAGGGCTCATAGGATTCCCCACCCCCCCGGGCCAGTACCAAGTTTGGGGCTGAAATTCTGCTTGTGGCTGACAACTAGAGAGCTTGGAGGTTTTCATAGATTTCATAGACATTAGGGCTGGAAGGGACCTCGGAAGATCATCGAGTCCAGCCCCCTGCCCAAAGGGCAGGAAGTCAGCTGGTGAGTCAGCTGGAACAGGGGAGAGACACTCTGGATCCAGTGCTGCAGAAGCTCTGGGAAAGGCTGAAAGGCCTGCCGGGTGCCCCCCCCCCGGAGCCAGTGCCAATTTCGGGGCTGAAGTCACTTCCCGTGCAGTTGCAAGGGCATAGCCCTCCAGGGACCAGAGCCCTACAGGTGCATGGGAAGCGGCTTCAGCCCCGAACTTGGCAATGGCTCAGGTGGGGCAGTGGGGTGGAATCCTGCAAGCCCTTTCTGGAGCTGCTCCAGAGTCCTAGGGCTTGGACAGAACCAGGTGAGGCAAGCTAGGCTCTCGGCTGGAGCAGCGGAGCCACAGTTTCCTGTAAGATGGAGTCAGTGGAGGACCCACAACGGCCCCTGAGATGCTAGTGGACAGCAACCATTTTTTATTCTTGAGCTGGCCTGGTACTAACAATCAATTCACCAGTCTAACCTAGATTGAGTAACTCTGATACTCCATCCACCTAGGTTTATCTTAGACTGGGATCTGCCATTTTTTAAGCAGTCTGTGGCCCAAACCTCTGTTCTTTATGGGTATAGACTGTTTCTGACCATCTAAACTGGAAAAAAGTGTAATGTTTGTACCCAGCCAGTAGGTCTGAAGTCTATTTCCAGTTCTGTCACTAATTTGCTGTATGACCTTAGGCAAAACACTTTTGTCTGTGCCTCTGCTGCCTCTCAGTATTATCATCTTTTCTAATTTGGGGCAGAAGCTGGCTCTTACTATAGGTTTCTTCAGTGCCTAGCACAATGCAATTCTGATCTTGATGGTGGTCTCTATGTACTACTGTAACAAAAATAAACTTCAATAAAAGAAGTTTGACCATAGGGGGTCAAAGACCAATATACTCATGATGCAACTATGAGTTCACTGGATTTAGGGTAGGGATGAGGGAATCCCTGAGTCTTTAGTTCTATTCCGATAACAAACATGATTAGCCATGTTAGTCTGAGGTCAGGCAGAAGGTAGAGACTGATAGGTTCAGTTCCCTTTACTGTAGGTTTTCCTTGAAGATTAGTAAAAATGTCTAAATTACTATCATAATGGAAATACCATGGATACTTTAAAAAGCACAATGCACATGGACAGGAGAAGCTCAACCACTCTACCAGTGCTGAAATTTAAAATACTCTTGAGCCACAATGCTTTAAAAAAGGATGGTAGAGGAAAAGTGATGTCAGAGTCACAATGGTCCAGAAATTATGCAACAGGCAAAGATCTCTTCAGGCAATATCTTTTATTGTAGCATCTATGTAGTTGGGATAGAGTTGGACAAGCATTTGAATGCAGTGATGTTTTGCACTGGAAATCTTGTCTAACTCTATCCCAACTATGCAGTTAGTCCAAATGAAAGATATCAAGAAATCCTTGACTCTCTCTTAAAAAATGAAGGAAATCTTTGATTTATATGCCTGCTGCAACTCACTTTCAGGTACCAGTAGGCATATCTACACATGTCCTCCATGGCACAGTTGTTACTGTGCCATCATTTAGCACTTGCTTTAGGAAATACTAAATGATGACACAGTAACAGCAGTTACTGCACCGTCCCAGTGGTGCATGTTTATTTTTAGCAGCTCTGCTGTCATAGCAATGCACTATAATGAGGTAGCTCATTGCTACAGCAATGTGGCATCAGTATCACAGTTTCATAGATTTCATAGATTTTTAGGGTCAAAAGGGACCTTAGTAGATCATTGAGTCCAACCCCCTGCCCTGGGCAGGAAACAGCACTGGGGTCAGATGACCCCAGCTAGGTGCTTGTCTAGTCTCCTCTTAAAGACCTCCAAGGAAGGGGAGAGCACCACCCTCCCTTGAAAGCCCATTCCAGATTTTGGCAACTCTCACCGTAAATAAATGTTTCCAAATGTGTAATCTATATCTGCTCTCTGTCAGTTTATAGTTGTTGTTCCTAGTAACCCCAAGGGGCACCCTGGTAAACAGAGTATCCCCTATTCCTTACTCCCCCCCCCCGAAGAATTGGTAGACAGCCACAAGATCCCCTCTCAGCCTCCTTTTGCTGAGGCTAAAGAGATTCAGGTCCCTCAAACTCTCCTCATAGGAGCTTACCTGCAGGCCCTTAACCATATGAGTAGCCCTTCTCTGGACCCTTTCAAGGTTATCCACATCCCTCTTGAAGTGTGGTGCCCAGAACTGGATGCAGTACTCCAGCTGCCATCTTACCAGCACCGCATAGAGGGGAAGTATCACCTCCTTAGACCTATTCATGATGTACCTTCTAATGCATGAAAGAGGGTGGTTGGCTTTCATTACATTGATGACTCATGTTCATTTTGGAGTCAGCTATGACTAACATCCTTTTTTGCTGCTGTGCTGCTTAGAAAATCACCTCCTAGTCTATAGGTGTGTTGGTGATTCTTTCTCCCTAGATGCAGCACTTTGCACTTATCTTTGTTAAACTGCATCCTATTCTGATCTGCCCACTTTCCCAATCTATCCAAATACTCCTGAATCTGCTCCCTGCCCTCCAATGGTTTTCCCCATTATTTGATGACATCTGCAAATGTGGACAAAGTGTTTTCCATGCCCTCATCCAAGTCACTGATGAACCTTGGGGACTGAACCTTGGGGAACTCCACTGCCCACATTTTTCCAGATCAAAAACAACCTATTCACCACCACCCTCTGGGTGCATCCCATAAACCAATTCTCCACTCACCTGACCATGTAATAATCTACATCACAAGTGCTTAATTTATTTGTAAGAATGGGATGCAACACTGTATCAAAGGCCTTTTAAAAATCCAAGTAGATGACATCTACCTCAACTCCTGTATCTAAGCAATTTGTGACCTGGTGGTAAAAAGAAACAAGGATAGTCAGGCAGGATATACTTGCTATGAAGCCATGCTGGTTGCACTGCAGCATTCATTTTTCTACTGGACTCCCACAAATGTGATCCTTAATAATTTTTTCAAAGGTTTTCCCAAGGATAGAGGTAAGCCTAACTGGCCTATAGTTACCCAAATCATCCTTTTTCCCCTTCTTGAAAACAGGGACCACACTGGCCCTTTTCCAGTCCTCTGGGACCTGAGTGCCATGAGTGCTCAAACAACCATGCCAGTGGCTCTGCTATGACACTGGCCAATTCCTTTAGCCCTCTTGGATGAAGATCATCAGAGCCTGCTGACTTAAACACATCTAGCCCCTCCAAATGCCCGTTCACTAGGTCAGTGCTAACTGTTGGTGGATTGGAGTCCCTCTTGTGCCAGTCTTTGGTCCCTTTGGGAGATATGCCTTTAGCCGTGCTCAGGAATACAGATGCAAAAAACTCATTGAGGAGCTTGGCTTTATCCCTCTTATCTGTTACCAGTTGCCCTAGTCTGTCCTGTAGGAGTCCTATGTTACCATGCGCCTTCTTTTTGCTCCCTATGTACCTAAAGAAGGACTTTTTGTTGTCTTTGATTTTTGTTGCCAACCTGAGTTCCATTTCTGCTTTGGCTTTCCTGATTCTCTGCAACTGCGAGCCAAGCAGGTGTACTCCGCCTTGGTGGCTATCCCCTGTTTTCACAGTCTGTATGTCCCTCTTTTCCCCCTTATGCTCTCCTGTTCAGCCAAGAGGGTTTCTTGGCTCTTTTGCCCCACTTTATGTGCACTGGGATAGTCCCCTTTTGTGTCTGAAGGATCATTCCTTTGAGGAATGCCAACTCTTCGTGGACTCCCATCTCACCAATGTTGTTGCCCTTCAGTGCCTCACTTACTAATCTCCTGAGCTCATTGAAGTTAGCCTCTCTGAAGTCTAGCACTTCTGCCCTACTAGTTATCTTTCCCACCTTTCGCTGGATAGTGAATTCTAACAATTTGTGGTCGCTATCCCCTAGGTAACCCTTATTTGCAAATCACCCACCAGGTCATCCCCTGTAACAAGCACCAAGTCCAGTAAGGCATTTCCCCTATTGGGACTGTATATCTCCTGCGTTAGGTGAAGGTCCTGTATGCTGGTTAGGAACCTACATGAATGGGCAGATCTAGCTGATTGCTCCTCCCAGCAGATGTCAGGGTACTTTAGGTCACCCATGACAACAATGTCCCTTGAGTGTACCAACTCTGAGAGCTATCTCAAGAATTCCAGGTCTAACTTGCTCTCCTGGTGTGATGGTCTGTAATAGACCCCCACTACCAAGTCCCTTTCACCCCGACCCCCTTGTATTCTAACCCACAGTACTTCAATTTGCCCCTTTTCTGATCCTATCTTGAATAATGAAGACATGTATTGCTTCTTAACAGAGAGCAATGCCCCCTTTTCCCCACTTTATCTCATCTGCACAGCCTATAGCCCTCTATGCCTATTGCCCAATCATGGGTAGGGTCCCACCAGGTTTCTGTTAACCCAACCAGGTTGAAGTCTTTCTTTGCAAGCAGGAGTGTGAGTTCCTCCTACTTGTTTCCCATGCTCCTAGCATTATTAGTATAGAGACACCTAAACCCTCTGATGGGTGCCCTTGGTACCCCCTGTCCTGATGCCTAATGGGCCCCTTAATACTTATGTGGACTGTTCCAGCATGTGAGTCATGTTTGTGCCCTCCAAAGCTATGCTGCTGCAGTGACAAACTACACTGCTGTAGTGCATCACTACAGTGATATAGTGTCACATGTAGATGTACCCACTATTTCCTAAATCTAGCTATAAAGCCATATAAACCTAAATGGAGCAGAGTGCACATAAATCTCTACATTTTGCAAGTCTTTGATTTTTCCACACTTTCACTCCAAACTGGAACAGATCATGGAATTTCAAAATCAGTGTTTTAAAAATATTGTTTGGAACCAAGTAAGGGGGTGAGAAGGGTGCAGGTGCTAAGGTGCACAGTTGACAACACTAAAGTTGTAGATTCAAGGTCATGGCAGAAGCAGTCACGGCATGGCCTGTCAGATTCCAACAAATCTGTGAACTGTGCTAAATACATTGTCACAAAACATGAAAAGGGAAGGAAAGCCAAGTGAACTCATGTTCATTTCAACATGAGTTTTATTTTATGCCATAAATCATTAAAGAATTTTGAAACAAAAAGTGTTTCAAATTAAACATTTCATTCTGATGAAGCTAAAATATTGAAATCCTTTGTTTTTGTTTAGCAGGGAAATATTCATCAAAGGAACATTTTGATTTTGACAAACTTTTTCACTTTCTAGTGGAAAAACATTCTGTTGGAAAATTTTCAAACAGACCTGGTTGTAAATATTAACTGCTGTGGATGGCATTGTTGAATATCATTCCATTTGCAGTGTTGGTATAAACAAAGGCTCTCTGGCACATGGCAGTAAACAGATTTAAGTAAAGAAGGAAAATATTCATCCATTACACCTGCACTGGATTGAGGAATTTGTATTAAATCAATATCCCCAATTAAAAATGAGAGAAGGGAGGGGGAGCCATAAGGAAAATTATTTAAAGCCATATTTGCTCAGACTAATCCAAAACCTCTCACCCTCCAGGGTTGCAATACAACAAGAAAATCTCCTGAGCATTTTAATTATTTAAAATGAAAGTAACACATTTGCTGGCCTTTTAAATGATCAATCTTTCAAAACGTGTCAGATGTCTCTAAACATGTGACAGGCTGGCAGTTTGTGGCATCTACCCTCCAGTCCTAATACCAGGATTTTCTCTGGGGCTAGGAGAAACTCATCACCTTGTTTACGAATCCTAAAGACATCCTGTCTTGTTCATTTAATGTGTAATGGAGAAGCTGTAAAATAGAAATAAAAAAATCACCTTTGCTAAAATAGACACAAAAACAATTCCCTCTGCTCTTTAATTGGGACAGTTCTTTTATAGCAGATGCATATATAGACACTTATTGGTGTCTTTATTTACTATCTCCCACAAGTCTTTTTTTTTTTTTTTTTACGCTAGCTGTATTGAGTTTTCTTTTGGTTTAAAAAAACCCAAAAAAACAAAGCAAAACAGTATACTGTATGGTTTCATAATTGGTGTTTCTCAATCTACTGTTTAAATGCCTTGCTTGCAAATGTAACTGATTCATCTGCTTTTTTATGGAACAATAAAAAAACAAAACCAACAAGAATGGCATATTTTGATATACCTAACTACCTGGTAGAAAACTGCGTTGCTAGAATTATTCATATTGCATGCGTCTATATATGCATTTCAATGCCCATTAACCTATTTGAATATGCATTAAAGTATCACAGAAAAATTGTGCTCTTTAGCTAACATGCATTAAAATTGGCTAATGCACATTTTTCTAGTACTTCACAATGGAGGGCATTTTTACACATGCATACGCTGCAGCGCTGGGCGGTTTGAAAAGCGCCCGGCGCTGCAACACATACAGTTGTATAAACAACTAAATGCACATCAGTGAGCAGAAAATGGCAGTGGTTCACTTTTGAACTAAAACATATCAAACGTGTTTTAGTTCAAAAGTGCACCGCCACCATTTTCTCTGTGCTGACGTGCATTTTGCTGTTTATACAACTGCAAGTGACACAGCATGGAAAAGTATGTGTATAAATGCCTGGAGGTACTAGATTTAATGCGCTTTACCAAAAACGCATTAATTGAATGTGTAGACATGGTCATAAATGGGTTGGTCATAAATTTTAGGCTGAAATGCTTTTTCCAAGGAAAATGGTTGGTTTCATGGAAATTGAAATATACCGCAAAAATTGATTTCAATGAAAATGTGGGGGGAAAGTTTGGTATGAAAATTATTTTCATTTTGAAATTCCAAAATTGAATATTACATGTTTTTTGTGTCTCTATATATTTTTACATTTTTGTGATATGCCAGTAGTACTAGCATGTATTATATACACCATTAAATATTTATGTGAAATTTTCAAATTATTTAGTTGCAACCAAACAAGCACTTAGAACTGCAAAAGATTAACCATTATTATGAAGGATATAGCCCCAGTGATTTTCAAGAAAATAATATATTTTACTGTTATATCATGCCATATCACATCTCAATAATAGTATGGCATATCATAGAACAATGTAAAGCTACATAAAAATGAAAAATCCTAAACTAACATGCAAAATGAAAATTTTAATTCAAACCAAAAATAATACTACATCAATTTATCTTGAATTTTCATGTAACAAGAACATTTTTAAAAATAGCTGCTTCTGTTCTAATTGGAATAAAAAATGTGAAGTGTCATAATTTCCCGTGAACCAAAACCACCTCCAAAAATGATCCAATTGTCTCTTGTATCAGGTGCATGGTACATTCTAGTCACACAGAGTGCTTACAGATGTTAGGGTCCCGCTCTAACTTATGGTGCTTTACATACGTTCACCTGTTGGGGTGGGGAGGCCTGGACCCTCTGAGGAGGCTGCTGAACTACCCCACTCCCCAGCCCCCTCTTCCCCACACAGGTCCAGAGCTGTCAGTTGGGGAAGGAAGAGGAAGAAAGGGGAGCTGCCAGCTGCTTTGAATGGCCAGAGCTGGGGGGGGTCGTAGAACAGAGTCCCCTTCCCTTGCAGGCCCAGCCCAGCTCTCCCCAGTATCCCAGCTGTAGTGGCAGGGGTGGGAGGTTGCAAGGCAAGGAGGTTTCATTCCACCCTGCCCTCACCCCTCATCTCTGGCCATTCAAAACACCTGGAAGCTCCCTCTTCTTCCCCCTCCCTCCCCAGCTGACAGCCCCAGGGGCAGGGCTCAGCTGATAGCACCAGATCAGCCCAAGTTCCCTACAGCACTCTGCCTTAGAACCCTAATGCAATACATCATTTGATCAGGGTTAATTTTTCGTGTAATCAACCATTTTAAAAGTGTTCTGCAGCCATATATGTATGTTACATCATGGCTGTAGAGCACTTTCAGGGGCCCAATTGTAAGAAAAATGTCTCGTGTATAAGTATCTATAATAACTAAAAGATGTTCAGGATTTTTCTCCTAGAGTAAAAATAGCCACTCCAGAAGAAAAATAACCTGGAAACAATCAGTGTTAAATCACTCCTGTGAGAGTTTCTCCTGGGAAAGTGAATGTCTGTTCATGTTGTGGCTTTTCTCAGAAGAGAACATGGGCAACTGGTGGTGCCTTAGTTGGGGGGAGGCGGGGGGCATGAGTCCCCCTGCAGCCAATCCCACCAACCCCTCTCCTTTCCTTTCCCCCATCCCCAGGAAGACTGTGTCACTCCTCATCAGACTCTGCTGCTTCCTCAGGGAGTAAGACATGCACCCTTCATAATCCCCACTGTGCTGCATGGAAATACGGGTAAACCATGGACAGTTTGGGTCATCCAATCAGGGCTGTTCTATGCACTACTGCCATCTGTTGCCAGGCAGAATAAGAAAGCCTACAGAGTATGATAAGATGTGTTGCTGGCTACACAGTATCAACACTGTAAGCTCTCTAGTCTTCAGAGAGTATTTGAATGTTTGTACATGTGGCTCTGGATAATTTTCTTTACGTGGAGAACAAATCTGAGAGAATTCTCTCAGATTATTTGAATTTGTGTATGCAGTCTGTCATCAAACTTAATAATCCACAGAAATCTTCATGAATTTCCATCCCTAAGTAGGCCTTCAGTATCTGCAAAGTCTTGCAGATAATGGAAGGAACCTACTGTCTAATGATCATATGAGAAAGGGAATTCATACTGTTAATCTGAATAGCATTTACTTCATCAAATTGGTCAGTAACTTAGGAATGTTGGGAGGCAGTAATAATGAACTGGCTAGTTCTTAGTTTCCCCTACTGTTACCCTCTCTGGGAGCATCCAGACAAGTGGGAATATGCACTTTGCTTCCACTCAGAGGTTTTTGAGGCACTGCAAAATGCTCACAGCACACATAAAAAGGTACTTGGTATCTAAAAAACCCCCGCCAAAAAAAAAGTAGGGTGGTGCATGTGGCTGCAACATGTGTCATCTAAAACCACAGCCTGGCTGGCCAGAGCCATGTTCTGGCTGCTAGCCAGGCTTTGCACACCCAAACTGCCACTGCTACAGCTCCAGAAGGCCCCCAGAGCCCCAAGTAAGGCTGCTCAAGCCAGCCCAGATGCTGGTCCCACCCTCCCCCATCTTACCAGGGGCAATTTGCTGCATGCATGCAGGGGCATTCCCTGGAGACAAGTAGCATAATAATGTGCCAGTGCTATTTGTCCCTAGGGAAATGCACATGTGCGCTTGTGGGGATGCACCCTCTGGGTTCAAATGCTCAAAACCCTAATGGAGTAGGATTGACTTGGTAAAAGACTTACTGCCACTGTAAAAGTGGTACTATTTCCCTGCTTCATAGGGCAGAGCTACAACAATCTATAATTGAACAAGCTGACACAAGTCATAACCTAAGTTAAACATGATTTTCTGATATTTTTAAATAATAAAACTATTGCCTATAGTTTATTTATCAGGTGAAATACAGTAAATTACCTTGGCTAAACTTCATATTACCAGAGACTTTTCCCTGTGACCCTGGAAAGAAGCTCAATTTCAAAAGTTAATGCACAAAACAAATATGCCCAGCTAACTCACAGGCTGAATGTAAAGCACATTTGTGGATTTTGTGATGTTTTAAAAGGCTTGGCCAACTTTTAATGGGCTGTCACACACGAATGATTATGAAAGCACTACAATGAACTGAGCTGATAAGCTGATTTGATCTGAATTAACTGCATGTGATTGCTGCTTTGAAAAATGGCCTAAAGAGGCAGCATTGAAAGCAACCTTACAAGTCACTAGTACCATTTGCCTCACTATTAGAAAGTACAGAGGGTGAGGGAAGTTAATTAAGAGAAGCATTTGTTTGGGATTTTGAAATTTCCATCCTCATCCCCAAAGAAACCAAACAAAGTGGAAATGTGTTTTACATTTGCAGTCTAATAAATTCGTGTTTCTGAGGCTTTGCTCCTGTAGATGGTGGTAATAGATAAACACAATAAATAATTTATGTCAGCAGTTAGCATTTGGAATTACTCTGAACACAAAGCTTCTTGTTGCAATTGATGACTATATAATCTTTGTCAATTAAAAATATTCACATCACCACACACTTCCATTTACTTTTTTCCTACCTAGCACAGCTCTTAAATATTATAATTTACCCATTACAACAGAGATGAGTTATTCTCTCCATTTTCACTTTGCGCATTTTTCCATTCAGTTTCTTCTCTGCAAAATTTTGTAAGTTTTCTCATCAGCAATTATATAAAATTAGCATCTAGTGATAACCCATTCAGCCTTCCATGAAACCCAACCTAAGCCTCCACAATACAAAATGGAGGGTTTCTAAATGTGGGAGCCAGCTAGCATGGTTATATAAGGTTACTCCTTTTCAGGGCCCAAAATGTTTTACACAATGCAGTTTTTTAAGCAGACCCTTTTTATAATATTTAGCTGGTGCTGCTTATGGGGTAACCTTGGATCGGGTTCAGGACTTGGTCTTTTTCTTGCTAAGCAAGCAAGAGCTAGGTATATTGTATAGGCAGCATATTATATCTCTAAGGAAAGACTGGTGAAATAATGGCAGTAATGGTGCTTCAGCAAAGCACATTTTTCAGCAAAGAAATACCTTTCAGGTAGAAAGTCCCTGAAAGTACAAAAGAGTTAAGGTTAAAGAATGGGAAAATTGAGGGATAATTAGAGCTCAGTAAATGAAATTGAGGGACCTTAGAAAGACATTTCCAATTCACATGTACTGTACTATTTATTTCCTTTCCCATCATTGATGATTACCAAGATGTGCATGTGTAAAAGGAAGCTTTCACCTCTCTAATCAACCTTACACTATTCTGTGAATCCACAATCCATTGTTCATGACATTACAAAATGAATCAGTCAGGAGGCTGCGGGTAGATCAGAAAGGCAACAGTTTCTGGTTAACAGATATCTTGGAAATAACAGTGATGGGGGGAAATACTGGACTACATGACAGTTTAACCTCCTCAGCACCACATCTTTCTCCAAAAGAAAGGTCGACAAAATCCTGGCATATACTTCACTGCAAAAAACCTCAATGGAATGCTAAAGTGCACATCTCCATAGACAAATGAGTGGCTCTTTTGAAGGAGATTTAAAATATACAGGGGAAGATCCAAGGCAGTGCACTGGTGCAGTTGCACACCCCATTTGATCCATGTTCCATCCAAGCTTTAAAGCCAACTGCTTGGGAGGGGCAGCAGCATTTCCATTGAGGCAGCAGCGATGGAGTCAAATGACTTCATGGCTCATTATCATCTCCCCAATTCCTGCTAATCTCTCTCCACTCCACAGGTGTTAATGACCCTCTCTCCTTTTTAATATCATTGATGTTCCACTATTCAACAATCCTTTTTCTGCAATTCTGCTATCTGTTAGCCGTTCCTGGTAATGACTCTCTTCTACCTCACACACCTGGAGACCTGTTTTTAACTCTAGCTTATCTCAGGCATGGTAATACTAATTCACATTTAAAAATGACTGACAGTGAAGTATTGGAGGAACTGTCAAGACACTCAAAAAATAGATTTTTGTTTTGTGAATTTGAATGAGAGACATATAGGGCACATCTACACAAAATGTTTACAGCGGAGCTGCCTAATTAGCTCCTCTGTAAAGTCTCAGCATCTACACATGTGGTCGCATTAGGTCACAGTAAACTAATTAACTCCACCATAGGTTAGTAGTTGTAAACACAAGTACTATCCCACATCAGTATTTTTTAGCGTGCAGCAACGTATGTGTAGATGCTGATGGGGCTGGCTGGGGCATGAGGGTGCTTGAGTGCAAGGGCTGCCAGAATTTATTGCTCCGTTTTAATAGCACATGTAGATACACCCACATTTGACTGTATTAGTTACAGGACTAATGATGCAATACCCTTTGATAATTTTAAGTATCTTTTGCCTGGGGGGGAGGGGGGGGTTAACTTTATACATAATCTTGCAAATTGGTACACATTCCATAGTTTTATTTGTATTTAGCTCTAATGGTAAACTGAATAATATGGTACTAGCCCCCTAGGATATTAGTAATGCTTCTAGTTTCTCTTTAACTGAAGAAAAATGTATCATGTTATACGTGATGATGTGCCATACATTCTGGACCTCCTTTTCAAAATCCTGGATCTGCCCATGAAAATATATATCCACTGAACAGTCAAGGAGTTGTGATGTTTTAAATATTAATACATGCAGGTATTTTCAGCATTTTCCCACTCACAAGCTAGTTTACAGTAGCATAATATGGTGTGGGCTAGTAGGGCATATCCTTTGAGCACAGCCTAAGGGAGAAGGGGCAACAGATGGATGAAGCACAAAATATTCTAGGAATCATAGTAGAGTAGCAGTGAAGTTTCTTACTGCTGGGCGAAGAACTGACCTCCATTTTTTTCCACCAAAATCATTATCCCTCTGCTAGCCTGATAAATAGTATCTCCTGCAAGTAAGATGTGACAGAGTCCTAACTGAATATGGAGTGAAGTATTGCTATACCACACCCTGATTGTCTAATCTAGGGACTGGTATCTTATAAATATACATGTAGAGCTCCAATACCAAATTTACAGATTTCTTGAAATGAAACATGTCCAAGACATACTACTGAGGCTGCCGTTAGTGGAGCAGAATATGATCAAATATCCATAGGCTCTGGAACAGATGTTAGGCTATAACTTCACTCTTTTAACTAACCCATTTAAATGTATGGCAGTCATTAGCACAATGAGAGACTACCTAAATTACTTGGTTCTGATAAGATAGTTAGCCAAAGACCTTTTGGTATCCATAGGTTAGAGCCTTGACTCACCTATTAGAAATGTGAGGTATAGGAGAAAAACACTGGCCTATTAATTTTTTGATTAAAGTATAAGTTAGATACTACCTTGGGCATAACTAAATTGAAATTAAATGGTATTGGAGCCTTTATCCATAGATACATAGAAGTCTATTAATTGGTGCTACCGATAGAACTGTTTACCCACTTCCTAAATATACCCCATTTGAGACCACAGCACCTTCTTACTGACAATTTTCTAGACTTAATCGATACCTCTTGCACTTAAATAGGCAATATTTCTCAAGGTTTGTGGTGCCTTAGCTGTACTATTAACAGTTTCTGACCTAACATCAAAACACAGCATTAAAACTTGCTGAAAAAAAGCTGAATTTATATAGATTACATGGGATTAAGCCTTCCATCTGCCTTTGCTAACACTAGTTTCATTTACATGTTCATTAATGAACCATAATTATAGCGCATAAAGTTTAATATATGTAATGACAGGTACTAAATGCACTGTAAATCAGCACTACTGTGCAGTAGCACTTTTTTAGTGACAGTAATATGCATCCAAGATCTTCTGCAGTATGTGGTCACAGGAGGTAGTCCCCCAAGAAGTCAAGGATGCTTTCTTCATCCATCTGTGCAAAAGGAAGGGAAATTGCAACTCTGTGACAACCACAGGGGCATCTTCCTCCTCTCAACTGCTGGAAAGATACTCGCAAGAGTCCTCCTCAACCGGCTGACTGATCATCTAAACGACCTACTGCATGAGAGCTAATGTGGCTTCAGAAAAGGACGTGGAACCACTGACATGGTGTTTCCAGCCCAGGAGCTTCAAGAAATGTGACAGGAACAGAACACCAGCCTTTCCCTCACAACGCACATTAAACTAAATCTACTGTGCATTAGCGCATTAGCACAGGTTTTGCCCGCTGCGCTGACGCTTAGTAGAATTAGTCTTCTGTACATTAAGCAACTCGTGTAGACATGCCCAGAAATGTCTAGAATGTCTCTGTCAATTTCTCTTGACCTCTTGACTTTCTCTTAACATGTTTTATTTTGTGATCTAAATATTTTCTTTTGAGAGAGATTCCCAAACAGGGATGGATAAAGGAAGGGATTTGAACTGAATGGCATAACTACCTTTCATTATCCAGAATATCCATTTCTACGTAATGGAACCACACTAGCTGACAAAACAAGAAATTCAGTCTCCAAAGGATGAGGATAGGAGGGTTGAAGATTAGTCTGAAGGTTCCAAACTTGAAATGTGACATTTATTTCCAAAGACAAAGCTGAATATGATTTCCTTTTCATTAGGGATTTAAAACACTTTCTCCTGTGTTGCACCTGGAAAGAAGAGGTGGTAGGTTTTTTTTAACTGATGCTTTTTAGAATAAAAGATAAGGAAAAGGAAAGAAAATATGGTATCTTAAAATTGGTTTCAAGGTTGCCTTTATCAGTTTCTTATCCTATATACTGATATAATAAAGAAGAAGCTCAAAATTCCTTTGAAGGTTGCAATGGTAATATTGGAAGGGATTTTTAATTTTTTTTTATTTTTTAATACAAAGAAGCCAAGATGTCTAAAAACAAGGTTACAATTTCTTCCACTGTAATCAAAGGAAGATTTGTGTCATTGCTATTTGGTCCACAAGTTTGGACAGAAAAAAAATTCAGAAGTAGTAGATGCTGAAACAATTGCTATCTTTTTGTTCAGGGAAGACTGTTGATCAAGTTGTGGCTCCACTTCCTGGTATTCATCCTGAATTGCAAACTCTTCCTCCTGCGATAAAATATCAAGAGATAAGGTGGCAGAATGCCCCCTATTAACAAGTTTAAAATTCTGAGATCCAAACAAAAAACTCCCCACCCCCCTTTCTCCCCATGTGGAGTGGGGTTTCTATCAAAAGGAAAAATATAGACTATTTTTATGCCATCAAAGAGGTGTACCATCTTACACCATCCAGTCAAAGATATATCCGTCACGCCAATAACCAAAGTTGTGGTCAGTAACCAAAGTTGTATCCTTCGCCCAACATAGCTGGGTAGGATGTGCAAGTAGGAACCACATTTCAGGGTGTGTTCTTTCTTGTGAGAATAGAAACTAGGACACATGTTGGTTTGTCCACTGACTGCAGAGCCTCCTGAATTACTGGTGAAACTAAAAGTCCTGGTACATGCATTATTGAGAAGGCAAAATAACTGGCAGAGCTTGAAGAATTTGTGGGGAGGAAAAAGAAAACATCAGTGGATATTTGCAATGACTCATCTAACTACGTCCTTTCCTCTGGGGTGGAGTTACAAGGAAGAAAAGTACCACCAGGGACTTTCTTTTAACTCACCTCTGGGAGACAAAACAATCCCCTCCCTTGCCTTTCTGATCCATATAGCCAATTTAATTTACCACCATAAAGGTCTGTGCAGCACAGATGCATGGTATAGAACATACAGTAAGATCTGGAACATGCCTTGGATCCTTAGCACCAGAATATGGCTCTCAAAGGATTTCACTTATATAATATTTTAATTCTTTTTGCGTAGCATTGGCTGATTCAGAAGATGTCTCCTGTGTGTGATTTGGCCCAGCCAGTAAGAACCTTTTTTGTTCCATATAACATTTCTTGGTACAGAGATGGATCCAAATGTTTCTTCAGAGATTTGGATTTGTTTCAGCGACTAGCACAAGCAGAACATTTGAGGGCTTTCAAGGCATAGGACCTGTATACACTACACTCTTGGATCATTACCTGGGGAAAGAGGTGGATCCCTTCTGCACTGATAAGCTTCTTAGTCTTTAAGATATCAGAAGTCAACATTGGCCTTAGGATGTAACAAATCTGGGAAGCTTTGCAACCAGAACATGTCAGTTTATAGACTGTTCTAATGCACTTTGAAACCCTCAGGGCAAAAGTGCTGCAAACTCAGCATTTAACTAGAGTGACCCTACCTGAGGAATGCCAGACCTCACTATGAACCAGACCTCCAGCAAGAGTGCTGGAGTGTTGAGGTATCTTTTAACCAGGACTCTTGCAAGTATGAACCTTTTTTCCATCAGTCATAGATCCAGGGACTGGATCCTTAAATTAGTTCATTTGAAAAAAAAAAAAATCTTTTAAAATGAAGCAAAAAAACCAAAAAGACTTCCACACTATGACTAAAATAAAAATTAAATGACAGCACTGTTTCCTGAAGAAGCAGCCAGTATTCTTTCATGGTTACTTCTCCTGCCCCCAGTCCCACCACTGCCCCCAGACCCTCCAAAAACAAATACTAGGTATGCATGACAGGGAAAACTATAATGACTGAATTGAGTATGCTCAAAGAGAACTCAGATATTGGCAAAATCAGAGGCAAACTTTCAGAGACATACAGACAATGAAATGACATTAATGCTTAAACACTATAGTAGGTGGGGAATGTATTTAAGGCTAGGTACAGACATTCAAAAAGCCCGAGGCAGAATCAATCTAAATTATGTGGTTTTCTCTAAGTGGTGTAATTTAGATCGGTAGCAACAAGAACACACATTCGCTCTTTGGTGGAAGGCAAATCTTAGATTAGGTTCCACCATTTTTAAACCAGTCTATATGTTCTGAACTTCTGTTCTGTTATAGTTATAGACTGGTTTTGTGTACTGAACTTCTGTTCTATTATGGTTATAGACCAGTTATTGATCACTTATACCAGTAAAAGTGTAATGTCTGTACCTGGCCTAAGAGATGGCACTTTATATTGTGTTATACTTGCTGTTCATCTAACCTATTTGTAGTCTGTTGCAGACATGTGATGGAAACTTTTAGTGACTAGGCACTATAACTAGGGACCTACCCAATTTGTGGGGGCTGCTCCCCAATTTCATGGTCTGAGAATGGTACTGGTTGCCATTTTTGTAGTGGAATGCAGCAGGACCCTCCCACACTTTTCATTGGCTGAGGGGACCCAGAAGTCCTGCCCCTCTCTGTAGATTGACAAACAGCCATCTGTCAGTCTCCTGGGAGGGGGAGAACTTCTGGGGCCTATTGGCCAGAGGTGTGGGGGGGGGGGAGCACCATGCAAGTCTCCCCCGCTTTCCCTCCTCTCCTTCTCTTCCATGCTTCAAGACACCAAGGCCTCCTATCTCTGTTTTCAGCTCCCTTTCCCCCTGACCTTACTGGCCATTTTCCAACTTGTGGTCCCTGCACTTTTTCACAAGGAATCTACGAAATTTGCAATTTCTGCAAAAAACACAAAATCACCAATTTTGTAGGTCCCTAACTATAACACGTACTTAGAATGAGTGTAGTTAGCCAAAACACCATGAAAAAATTATTAATTAAGTAACTTTATACACTGAAGTCAGAATTAAATGGGAACTTCAAGACTTCAGTCTCTTCCCTATATGTATCACATGTTGGATTTTTCTAATCTGAGCACCAGTTTGCACAACTCTGATTGCATTGAGTCATTACCAACCCACCATTTGGCTGGACTGACTTTCAAAATTTAAGATTTGATTAACCACCCCCTCCCCTGCCTATAAGGGGGTTTTATTCTTTTGAATCAGATAAAATAATAATATGGTTCTAGTTGAGTTACTACGAAGCAGGTGTGTCTACGTGTGGTGGACTACACAGTAACCAGAGTTACTGCAGAGTCTGCATGGTTATTTTTAGTTGCTACTGCATAATAGTGTCAGTGTCATGGTTCGTGCCCGGTAATGCTACTTCATTATAGCAACGAACTACAGTGCAATATCTCACTGCTACAGCAACATACCATCTCATGTAGATGCACCCATTTTGGTCTAACTGAAGCAAAGTACAATGATAGAATTGACCTAAAAAAGGCTTCCATGCCTTGGATGACATTTTGCTTTACAGGTAACAACTGTGTTCTCTGTGCTCAACTGAGCTTGATAATGGTACATAGTACTCTGCTTGTCATACTATAATACAATACAGAACCAGATTTTAGGTTTGATTCCTGATCATTTTATAGTCAAAGGTAGACAGGAATATTTTAAAAGACTTGAATATGCATGGACTATATATTAAATCATTACAATGGCTTCTATAAAAAAGACATAATTCTATACATATCATCATATGCATTTTCCCAATGATTTCTAACTGTATTCTCTCCTCCAACATTTACAAGTTCTAACAAACTGAAAATAATGGCATATAGACTTTACAGAGATGTCTTATGTTAAGTAATATCTCAGTAAGAGTGGTCATACTTGTACAATAATACCCCTCACTTATTACAATTATCATGTTAATGTATCAGACACTTCACAAGCAAACTTTCTGGTTAAAAGTTTGCTGAGAAATAAGATATTATGTCTAAATCAAATTATGCAGATCCTGCAACCAGATTACACAGCACATATTTTTCCTCTGTAATAAAATCCAAACCTTTCGATAAAACAGAATTTTATGTTACTGGAATGCAGTAGAGGATGACAAAGCTCTCTGACCTATAACTGACAGGGTGTTAGGATATTATGTCCACATTTTGTCCTTTAAAATTTCAAAAGACAGCTAAATCCAAACTCTAAGGACACCAAGGTCAAGAGCAGAGCTGGAACAAAGGGCAGACTTGCTTACACTAGCAAGATCTTTCCTTGTTGGCCCTCTCAGTCTTGAGACCTCCTGAAGCTGAAACTAAAAAGAGCCAGTAGGCTTTGTTATGTGCACTTAGCTTTTCAGTAATGGGGAAATACCATCTGAATAGCTGTCAACCATGCCCCTTTCACAGCTGTCAAAATAGAACATGAAGTAACAGTTACACTCCTATCTTCTCCCCTTTTAACCACCTGCCCATGTGAACTACAAAGGACAGCAGGCCTAGCTTAGTGACAGAAACTGCATGTTCACTATTGACAATGAATACATAAACATTAGTGAGGTGTATTTTGATGGCAAGAGACATACAGCTTTACTGAGTCACCCATGTAATCTAAACTCTATGCTGTTCTGAGTAAGAAATTATTTATTTCTCTAATAGTAGCCCTCAGGAAAAAATAAAAAACAGAATGTGGGTAACAAAGTTCTTTTCTCTCCCACTTACATGGGCCCAACCTAAAATCAATGTTCATAGCAAATGTTTCATATTAAAAGCTAAAAAAATGTCTACTGCACAACAAGAAATGAACATCTGTTTAGGTCTTAGAAACACTCCGCTATTTCTAAAGTTACAGTTAATCCATCTGAGAACAAACAAACAGCTTTAACTACCCTGGGACAGAGACATTTCTGGCATACTCCACTGAGTTGTCATATTATGATACTTCTGCCTTCTAGGGAATAAAGCAGAACATTCATGTAGCTACATAAAAGGTTAATTACTTACAGCAGGATGTCCAGCACAGTACGTGTAGCTGGCATGGGACTGATAGTGCAAGCTTGCTCTTGGAAAGGTGTATGTGTTCCAAGCAGGTTGGCTGTTGTTCCACTGTGAGCTAAACCCAGGACTCATGGTCACTCTTGATTTACTGTTTTGGTACGTTCTCACTGTGGAGCTGGACTATCAAGAAAGAAAGAAAAGCAATGTAAAAAGAGCTTTTAGAACAGAATTCAGCTATATTTAATGAATGCATATGCATATTGCAACACTGCTATACATGAACAAGGAGAAATATTTCAAGAAAAGAGGTAAAAGAAGCATAAAACTGTTCCCTTTTTGGAGGGGAGGGGTAGGGGGGCAAAGCATGTTGTTGCACTGTCCTGAAGTACTCATAAAGCAACAAATGCCTTTGAGGACTTATCCTGTGTTGCAAGTCCAGAGAATAATTCAAATGTGGAAGATTCAGTAGCATAACTATGGCAGGGAGAATGGCGCACCCATCCTGGGTACCGACTATGAGGGAATGGTGGGATCCCAACTGCTGAGAGTCTTTGCCAAGGTAGTGGCAGCCCTGAGCTGGCTAGGGTAGCATCACATGAAGCATTTATCTGAGGGGAGGGGGAAGTTGGAGCAAATGGGATGGTGATCCCCCAAACACCACTCCAGGGAGCCCTACATCAAATATGTATGTATGAGGGGGGTAGGAGGAAGTGAATGGAGCATCAGCTATGGCACTGCTGATGTAGCTACTGATGTTTCCCAGGAAGGAAAGCCTTCACTTCCCCTCACTCATTTCTATCCATCTTTCTCCCAACTCTCCCATCTGGTGGTAGGCATACCCTGTGCTGTCCTTTCCCCTCCCATCTGCAGGGCATTCAATGAGCTTGTTACACTTCTGGAAAGATTTTTAAAGAGCCGTTTAAAATGTATGCATGTGATTACATTGTGAAATGATTCTTGAAACTTATATCTTCTTTCACTCGTATACACTCACTTGTTTCAAAGATGTACTATATATAGGCAATCATCAATATGAAGCATTTCCAACATCAAAAATACAGTTAGGCAAAGGGCATTAATAGTTGTAATTTTATTGATTAAAGTAGTGTCTTGGGAACAATGAGGACCCATTGTGCTAAACTTTGTGGAGACCGAGAGGCAATCTATGTCCCAGAAAGTTTACAACATAAACAGACAAGACAGATGAAGGAAAAAAAGGAAATGGGTATAACACACAAGCAGAATGAGTAGAGTGTTAGTTTGCAAATGTCATGTTTGTCCCACTGTTTTTGTTTTATTTACATCTAGATTGTAGTTGCCTTCATAACGGACTGACTAAATAGAAAGAGAAGCATGACTGATGAGGATAGCAGAGATATAAAAATACTAATTTTAATCTTCTTTTCAATTTTAATACCATATTTAGATGGCTAAATTATGTTGCTTATTGCCAGCAACCATGCATATTGAATTTATTTATGTTAGGCACACAAAAATGCCTTAGCCATTAAACATCATATAAACTTTAAGTTCAAAAGAAGGCCACATGACTTCCTGTGTGTGTTTATTTCCTGTACTGCCAATTAGGAAGCCTGAAAAGTGCAGCTTCCGTCCAAGAGTTCTCGGTATCTGGACAAATTTTCTTCCCACCCCCATCCCAATGTGAAAGATTCCTGCGGAGAGATTTCTAAAGATTTAACTTACAACTAGCTGAACACAAAGAGTATGAATGAACACTAAAACCCACACTAAACTCTCATTAGTCACTGTGTGAGACAAGTGGTTACTTTGTTCTTACAAAAGGCTTTGGAAAAAAAGGAGACTGCCCATGTAGTTAAAGTAGCTTCTTTCAAATAAATCTTTTTATATGAATTGAAATAATGACAAATCAAAGGAAAGAGGCTATGGCTGTGCCTAGAAAGACAAGTTCTTTTTTTTCCCCCCCTTTCCCTAAGGAACAGAAATTGTTTTTTTCTTTTCTTTGACATATTATGTATCTTTCATATCATTCCTCAAAGACAATCCTCTCTGAGCCCTGACAGATTTGCAGTCGGGAAGACAAGGGTTGGGTTTTGCTTTGACCAGATGAAGTAGACTGTTAGCTATAATGTGCCTTCTTTGTTATTCCCTCTCTACCACTTGTAAATATTAGGTATTCAAGCAAGGCAGCTGATTGCATCCTTTTATTAAATGAGCAGAAAGGTTGTTCATTGCTGTATAGAATGTTCTAATTAAAGTTGTACCATTGTGTAGTAACATGTTTGCTACCGATAGGCTGGACTTCATAGTTCAAATCAATGGAAAGTACTTGTGGTTGATAGAGACATGAAGACATTGATGTTTGAAGATAATTATTGATTTATTATTTGTACCAATGCCTGAGTAAGGATCAAGTGTGTGTTTTGAGCACTATAAAAACACATACTTGCCAACTCCAAGTGTTTAAAAATTAGAGAATGACCTCTCTCAAAAACTGAGATTTTTAAAAGAATCGAAGAGATTTTTTTTTTACCTCCTACTCTGAACCATGAGGTTTGACTGAATCATGTTTCCCAGCTTTTTCTCAGCTTCATTTTTTTTAAATGAAGGCTGAGATTCTTTCCTCAGAATTGCATGAAATAATGTGCTGTATAATTCTGCATGCTGCCAACATGGCAAATTGTTAGAAAGTTCCTATCCTAAAGAGCTTACAAAAGTTAAAATAATTCTGGAGAAGGAGTTGCAGAATTCAGTTGAGATTTCCAGTTCTCATGCTTTGTATATGTCCCCAGTCAAGACTCCCAAATCCATTTCTCAATGGTAATAGTAAAGAATCCCAATTTCTTTTCCTTATACTATCATTCAGAGCAATATTCCTAGAATTTCCCTGCTTTAGATCTTCTATGTAGAATCTCCTCATATCCCTTCTTGCATAGCATCTTGCTACGGTTTTTAGAGCAATACTAAAATCAAACAACACTGGTCTCACTGGAGCCCAAAAGAATTACTGAAGCTCTAGAGATGGAGGACACCCATCGTCTTTTCACTTTTTCTCCCATTCAGCCAAAGTAGTTCATACCTTGAGATACACAATGTGATTGCTTTTGGGAACCAAGACATTCAGGTGTTACAGGAATGAAAATAGTAAAATGCCTGTATAAATAACCTTATGTATAAAAATTCTAAGAAAAATGTCACCATTAATGATGGAGAGCAATCTACAAAAACTGCTGTTATGGGCAGGAGAGTTCCCTCTTCTTCAGTCAGTTTTGCAGTGGAGTTAGTTTTTCGCCTGGTAAAAGCCTCTCTCACTTTGCTGAATATTCTCAAGGGGGGAAAAAAGAGACATAGGCAAAGAGATTTGCAGTTATCTAAATATAAGCCAAAAACCACATGCACCACGACCACTGACATTAGGATAAGTGTCTTATGAGACTATTCCAGAGACCTGGTCACATGTGCTTAAGGTACAGGACTGGGAGCCAAAAGACTTGGAACTACAGCTGACTGAAATGTCTTGCCCAAAGAACTTCTTTTCAAAAAATATTTTTCTCTCCAACTCCCTCCGAAGAAACATCTCTGTGGGAAATGTTTATTGGATAACATTTTCAGGATGTTGGGGGAATTGGAAAACCTTACTGTTTTCAGCAACCAGAAACTTGGAAAACATGATTTTGGGGAACAAAAAAATTCCTAAAAACTCTTTGCAGAATATTTTTGACATAAACATTTTTGTCAAATGTCCCTGGGTGCCAAAAAGCATTCCCTGCACATCTCTTCCTGAAATATATATTATATACTCAGGTGTGCTATGAATTATCTGTGGAAGTTTGAACAAGGCATCAAGGGTCAGTCTTCGAAAAACTATTCAAGTGCCTATTTCCCTTTAAAATCAATGAAAGTTTAGCACCTAAATACCTTTAAAATCTGGTTCCTTGTCTCTCTCTGCCTTCCTTTCCTCATCTGTTAAGTATGACTAATAATATTTCACGGTAGTTTTGGAGGGCTAAATTTACTCATATTTGTAAAGTGCCTTAAGATCTTTGGATGGAAGGAACTACCGAAGTGCAAAATACTATTTCTATTCCCTGTGGCTAATTGCTGGCAAGCCTTAGTTCTTTTAATAACTGATACTCAAAGGCTAACTGAAATAAAAAAATAGTACTTAGTATTTATATAGCACTTTTAATCTTCAAAGCATTGTACAAACATTAAATAGTGACAAAACATTTGACCAGTCCAATGTCCCCAGCCTTTTAAGCAGTTTACAGTAGATCTAAGAAAGAGCAGTTACTCATCATTTCCTACCTATTTGCATATGAATAAAGCACACAGTTTAACTAGGACATTAAACAGCATACTGTAATTCTGATGTAGATTTAAATGTATTCATATTATACTCCTTGAACTGTCCACTGTCATTTATGGCATACAACCCTGTAGTCCAAACTGCACAATAAACTTAAAAAAGGAAATATGCAAAAAGTAAACCTGATTTGCCAAAACATTTTAAGTCTTACTCTTTATGGATTCAGGATAGATTGCATTTATCTTACAACTTTTTGTTACCTGATTTCAAGGTATTTTAATATTATGCTAGAATCACTTGTTAGAGACAAGCCCAAATTCTGCTCTAGATTATACCAATTCATTGATTCAGAAAGATTTTAGTGGGATTAAATGGGTGTAAACATCAGACCTTATCCCTGAACATTTATGCCTTTAAAATTAATTTCTCAGAGTTATGTGTGGGCTGGGAAAATTACATCAGTTTGGGTCAGTCCAATATTCTGGATTTCTATTACTAAGGCCAGGTAAAGACATACTTTTACCAATCTAAGTGATCAGAAACTGATCTATACCCATAAGAGAACCGAAGTTTGGTGCACATAGACTGATCTAAAAATGGTGGAACCCGGTCTAAGATAGGCCTGGATTGATGTGCATTCCAACTTAATAGATCTACGTTAGACCAGTTAATTGAACTTCAATCCCATTTCCCCTATCAATTCAAGTTAGGTCACTGTCCTCCAGCAGCCCGGCTTCCTTGCAAGCTCCCCACCACCCCTCCCTTACAGGGGCATGCACAGGTACTAGTACTTGGCCCACACTTGGCTACTCTGTCTGAGCACCCAGCAGGCTGCACCCCCAAGCTCTCCCAGAGCCAAGCCTGCACAGCCCCTCTGCCCTGCCCTGCCCTGCACAGCCCCTCTGCCCTGCCTCTGGCCACATATCAGCTGCAGGCAGGCAGCAGGGGAAATGGAAGCATCTGTGTCCCCTGCATTAGCCCCAGAACCTAGACTCATGAGTCCCTGGGCTGTGCCCCCACAGCCCATCACAAAGCACCCCATGGTATGTACACAGACCTGACACTTAAGTCCAGAAGAACCCCTATGCTCAGGTACAGCCCCATGGACACCAACTCTGGCACCCAGACCCCACAACCCCATTCTCGGGCAAAGTCACATAGATCCAAACCTTAGCTCCCACGTGCCAGAGCAAGCACCCTGCCACCTGGACCCCACCATGGAACCCCCCATCCCCAAGCAGAAGCCAGTGCAGGCAGCTCATCTCTGGTGGGTCAGGGTAGCAGAACTGAACACTGGGACTCAGTTTGCATGGAGGCAAATCTATGACCTCCACAGTTCAGCCACTGTGACCACCATGGCTCAACCACTGCCAGCCATGGGCACCTGGGGATCTACAAGGCTTTTTTGGCCTGCAGCTACAAGGTTCTGGAGAATTAGGGTGGGGGAATGTGGGGGGAGGGGCACTGAGCACATAGCCACGGCAAGCAGGTGGATGCCCCTGGAAACTAACTTCAGGAGCAGATGGGACGTGGCCACCTGCCTCTGTGGTTAAGGTAGAGTACAGTGGAAATTTTGAGGTCGGGGCATAGGGTATTGCCAGAATCACAAGGTGTTTGCTGGAAGCCCCTGGAAGTTCAAGGCTGTGGGGGTAGGCACCCAGATGCAGTGAAAAGAAGAGCCATGCACCAGGACCTGCACCTTCATACATCCTTTGTTCCTTCCATCCACCCCCTCACAGCCAGGCCCTCGCCCACTCGCAGATCATGGATGAACCCATCCCATCCTCCTTGACTACCCAACCCCAGTCTCAGAACTGGGACTATGGAGGAGGTGGTGCAGGAAGGCCCCAGGATGACAGGACAGTCAGGTGCCCAGGAGCAGGGGCCACAGGGCAAGATGTCAGCTGCTGGAGCTGCCCCAGAAGGAATCCATTCAGTTGGTGATGGTCCCGACACCATCACACAATGTGGGAGCTGAGGTGCACTGCAGCTGGACCTGAGCTCCCTTGATGTCTTTCTGGGTGTGGCTGAGAGCAGGCAGCATGGTACCCAGGAGCAAGGGGAAAGCTCCAGTGCCATGGAAATTAGAACCCAGGACCTGGAGTCCAAGTCCATGCCTTCCACCTCATGGACAGCCCCACTCATCCTGGTTCTTGATCCCATGGACTGCTCCCGAGCATGCAACCACTCCCCTCCCCCTCCCCCAGGACACTGCTGCTATGATTGTTTTGGACCCACTCCTCCAACACTTCCTTGATGCCTCCCTCTCCAGTGCATAGACCACTCCACAGCCTCCTCTACTACCAGCGCAGCAGCCACTGTGGAAGTATGCCCTACAACCCACAGCCAGCCCTCCCTACACTTCTGCTGATGAGTCATGCCCTGACTGAGGATGCTGTGAAGCCTGGAAAGGTATGATTCATTCCCACACCACAGGGACTCAAGCCCTGGGGGAAACACAAAGTCCCTAGTGATGAAAGAAAGAGGGTGCTGGGGAACCTACAGTCTCTGTAGGCCATGGCTATGGTCACTACCCTCTCTCAAGCTGTTGTGGCCAAGAAGCCCAGCAAGGGTTGGGGTGGGGAGCAAGGATGGTGGGGCATGGAGGGAGGGCGAATTGCCCTGACTGCTAACAGTGTGGGGCCACAGGCCCCTAGGTGCTGCAAAGGTTTCTATCTTCCAGCACTAAGAAGACCAGTCACCCCTTCCATTCCCTCCCCTTCCCCACCAGGTGCTTCAGAGGTTTCTGTATGTCAGCACCAGGCAGATCAGTGACCCTCTGCCCACCTGCCTTCCCATCCTGGAATGCAACTGAAGCACCAGGCCCCTGCCCCTCTGCCTTGGGTGGTTAGCAGTCCATCTCCCATTTTATGGGAACATAAATCTGCCTCATTCACACCTCCCTGCCCTATCTCTCAGTTCCTTGCTCAGCTTCTGGGAGAAGCGGAGCCTCACTGCAGCTGGCCAGAGAAGTGGTGCTGAAACCAGCTTCCCTTCCCATACGCACTCATGGAAAGGCACAAAATGAGTTTATTGAGCTCTACAGGCAAAGAGTAAAAACCAGGTACAAATGTGGGCACTTGGCACCCTACCCCTGTTAGCATTGCCATGGGCCTGGGTGGCAGAGAGCACCCCAAGGTCAGGTACATGAGATAATACACAGCTATCCATAAGAACCACTAGAATTGCAATACAACATGAATAAGAAAAATTCTCCCTTGCAAAGCCACCCCACTCCCTCCCTCTACCCCAGTCCAGGAAAGGCACTCATGAAGATGGCAGGAATCTCATGTGGGAACTGTTATCTCAGCTGATCTGGTCCCAGTACCAGGGTGACTCCTGAGTTGTGCACATGAAGAGGGTTGCAAATGGCACTCCAGCACTTTCTCCCCTCCCCTCTGATCTGATTCTGCATTCCCTTCCAGAGTATTCATGTGGGGAACAGTGATGGAAACCCAATGGCAGTGCATGGCAGGAATCTTCTTAAGTGGCAGGGGTCAGGGTTCCTCTCCCTGGGTCAGGTCATGGGCTCAGCAGAGAGTCAATAGAGGTGGCAATCGCAAACTCATCCAGGGGTATCAGCAGGATAGTGGAGCCACAGGTAGTATGCAAGGTGGATTCTCACTTTGAATTGCAACCCAGTCTTCACCAGTGTGCCATTAAAGCAAATGGCCCACATTCAGCTCTGAAGCACTTCTTTCCAGGTAAATATTGGGGGCGAAGTACTGCTCCAGCACAGACACAGGGCTAAAACACCTCTCCTGTAAGGGAAGGAAGCATGGGCAAGGAGAGTGGTGTAAGGGCTTCGCTGTCCCAGCTGAGTATGACTAAGGCAGTATTGGGACTTAAGTACTGCTCCCACAGGGATACAGTACTGAAACACCTCCCCTGTAAGGGAAGGATACAGGAAAGGAGGGGGCAGGGGTTAAGAGCTCTGCTGGTATGTCCCAGAGTGGTCAGTCCCTATCTGTTCTGGGAATGGCCTGAGTCCCCATAGGACCCAGGTTCCCTGGACCCTCTGAGGGAGGAGAGCAGGCACCCACCACAGTGTCTGCAGAGGGACCCCGGCCCTCCCTCCCTGACAACCAGTCCCTGCCCTGCTGCAGAGCCTGCTGCTCACCTGCAGCACAGCTGGAGCCCCAGTCTTCCCTAACCTGGATGGAGAGCAGCAGTGCAGCTCCCAGCCCTAGGCAGGGAAAGGGTCCAGACAGGGGACTCACCATAGGTCACTCAGTGGCTCTACATGAGTGTCCAGGCGAGTGCTGGGACAGTCCAAGACCTCCTTTATACTTCATTTTTAATCAGCAAAAGTTGCAAATTCGCAGAAAGTCCTGAGTTCCTGTATCCCATCCCAGAGTAATCCCATAGTGTATGATTGCATAAACATGACCTGTGTGAGGGAGGACAATACGTAGTAGACGTGATGGCAGCCCAAGGCCAGGGGTGGCACAGCTTCAGAATGCATGGGGGAAGTCCGGAGGAGGCGCTGAAGCAGCAAGGAGGAGATTCTACATGGGTGAGGACCTTGGTCACTTTCTCCAAGCTCTGGGAATGCACAGCTGACTCTTAGTACCAGGAGCTGCAGGACTGGCATTAGGAGAAACTCCAGATGTAGAGGGAGAACATGCTCAGAGTGGGGGGATGCCCTATACCCAGGCTACTGAGATGCAGGAATGGAGATGACCATCCACTGTTTTAAGGAGGCAACCTAGGCATCTGTGGAGCTGGAAGAGTTGCAGTGCCAGGAGAGGGAATTTTTGGACAGGGTCCTGGACCACTTTGTGTCCATCTATGACACCCCAAACTGTTTTCTTCCTAGCTTGGAGTGGTGGTAGCAGCTGCCACCCAGCCTCTCCCCCCGCCCATGGCATACTGTGCCCCACTCCAGAGACTCCTCCCTGGGGTGATAGGAATGGGGGTCTCATAGGAAGGACCCCTGGATGGCAGCTGGGGAGAAAAGTCCCCAATGCACCCTGCCTGGGAACTGCTGGAGTGGGAGGGGGACCTGGGACAGGAAGAGTAACATGAGGCAGCCATGGTCCAGGGATGCTGAAAGGCACCAGGCAGGGTCCACTCCAGCAGGCAGCAGTAGACAAGGGGAGTGAGACTGGGCTGCCTGTGGCTGCCTGCCAGGGCCAAAGACCGTGCCTACCTCCCAGAGCTGACCAGCTCCCCCTGAGTCCTGGTAGTCTGTGTGTGCAGACTCCCCAAGCAATTCCAGGACAGTCCCGAAGGGGTGAAGGAGGGCTCAGAATGGGGTGGAGAGAATGCAGCTCACCAGCCCACTGGGCCAGCCTGTTGCTAGAACAGCATCTAGCACCAGAGTCCACCAACTCTAGTCCACCTGCCAGCTGGGAGCCCAGGGGTGAACTGTTCTGCTTCCCATGGACCCCCTGGGCCTGGGTCTCACTGTGAGGGAGTGGCACAGTCTTGGCAGAGATAGGCAACCCTCAGGTTCCATCCTGCTGGGTGACATGAACCCCAGGCATGGCTGAGGGCTATGGGGCTAGGGTTCCCTAAGGGGAAGACTGGACCCCCAGGGCAGAGACCAAGGGGCTGGGGGTCCTGTGTGGGAGAGGAGACAGGAGTCCACACTCACAGAAAGTCAGTCATATCACATTTAGGAGTGGGTTCTTCACAACAAGATGTGATACACCCATAGGCAACATGTTGGGGGGGGGGCCACAGGGTAGGGAGCATGTGCCCACCCTGACAGGGGCATCCCCACTGCCAATGGCATCTGCAGGAGCTCACCAGCTCCACCCCTGCCAAAGACATCTGTGGGAGCCTGCCAGCTCTGCCCCTGCCTCCTACAGCTTCTGTGGGTGCCTGCCCCACCCAGATTCAGGAGGCACGAGTTGCTCACAGATATACCACCAGGCAGTGTCGGCAACTTCTATCCTATTCTGTCCATAGCCTGTAGATGGAAACTTCATTTTCCATTTTCTGCTAATTCAGACCCTTCCATATGAAGAGAAATCTGAAATATGACTTTCAAAAGGATGTTTTTTCATTTACCTTACATATTTCTTTGTCTTTCTACCTTGTGACAATAGAAGAGGGCATGAAAGATGAGTTCTGGGGTTTTTTTGCTGGGTGTTTGTCTAATTTTAACCTGAGAAGTATCCAGTAATTAAAGCCTGTCTTGTACTAGTTTACTGAAAGATTACTTGGATATCTAAAGAACTTCTATGGCTTCTTAGCTCTTTAATTAAAATGGATCAGGTGTTGCATGGTTAAACTTTTCCTTCATTTAAAATGTTATTTAGCCATTGAAGTTGAATGGATAGCAAAAAAATTACAGTCTAACTAAAAATCTCTTCTTGTCCTAACATCTTGACTTGCACACTGATGTTTCTTTTGACTTCACTATCTCACTATCTTCCAAGCTAGATAGGGCCTGAATTTCTAAAGAAAATCTAAACAAAGAAAAGAACTAAAGGAAAAATGTTTTAACTTGCTTGATATTACACCAAGAGCAAAGGGCACAAACCCAATTTCTCACCCTTACCAGTTACCACTAAAGGAAGTGCTATCACATTAGAGATCTGCTGATTTATTGCAGGTTAATTTTAAGTTATCAGAACAACCTAAAAAGTACCTTAAGTAAGCAACTCTAATGGAATGTAAGGAATTCTAGAGGAAGTTACTCCTTTCTGAAAATAAAAAATACTAACTTTACTGGAAAACGAACTATTTAAGTATCTCCAGCACTTTTATATTTTGCATCCAGTTTCCAGTTATGAGTAATGTAGCTATATATTAATCTAACAAATATAATATCCAAATACCCACAGTAATATCCTGGATAACAGGAAGCCAGACCCAAACATATTGCAGCCCATTCAGAAAAGATCTCTGCACGTTACACTGAACTGATGCTCTGAAGCTATCACTCACATGTATGACACAATCACTCAGTTCTAACCACTCCTTTGAAACTGCAGTTCATTAATATGCACTGACTCTGGATGTCCATCCAGTAGGAACTAGGGAATGCAGACATCACAAATATAGCAGATAATATCTTAAAAGAAAAGATTTCAGTTATACCAATTGGTTAACACTGACCTCACTGAACATCATCGCTTGTCTTGACAGAATCCTAGCATATTATTTTCACAAGAAATTTTTCTCTAATATACTACAGTCGTTGCTCTTAAAGTCTTAGATAAGTTCCTTAGAGAACTAAATAAGACTAACTTAGGACTTGTAGAATTCCTTTTACAAAATACGAGGAAAATCTAGGAGGTACTACCAAATATTTCCAAAGCATTATATAGGTCAAAATGGAAACATTTTATAGCATGAGCACTGCACACATAAATATGCTCTTTTACACGCATGGCCACAGGTCAGGAAACCACTTATACATATATTTCCATGCTACTGAATGAATCATGGTCCCAAGTGTTTTACTGAACAGAGATGGATTGACTTAAGTATATACATAGGTATTATACTGGGGCCAATAGAGGGCTCTTATTCCACTATTTTGTCAAACACATTACCTCTAATGCAACCGGGAAAAAAAAAATCAAACCTTTCACTAATGTTTTAGACTTTTCTACCCCTTTTACAGTATCCCAAGACACGGTACATACTCTGCGTTAGAATCCTAATGTTCTTTTTGATGCTCTTGCTTGATGGGTGTCTAATTGTTGCATTTACTTTATGTCTTATTTTTAGCATTCCTAATAATTCCAATGATGCAGAGCCCCTGTGAACATGTGCATTTACTCCCACTACAAATAAAGAGATGATACAAAATGATTTTCCTTGATGTAGGTCTGCAGCATGCTCTATAGCCTGAATAGAGCATTCAGGGAGAAAAATCAAGAACTGGAACACAGACTCTGTTCAACCAGTTCCCTATGAAAACAACCCATTGCCATGCATGTGACTTAAGAAAAGCCCCTCAAAATGTCCATGACACTTCATTACTTCCATAGACCTATAGAATGAAAAAAGTCAAGTTTACTTTTCCAAAAAGAAGAAACAACATTTTAATTATAATCACATATATGTTGCAAATCAAGCACTGTCCAAGAATCATTTGGCAGACTTTAAACATTTATTTTACTGAACACCATGTAATTACAGGATGCATCCTGCCAATGGGAAGAAATTTCATAGTCTAACAAGCATACCTGACACAGTGGACAGTCCCCATACTGCAATGAACGCCGTATGAGCAGACCTCTCTACTTTTACAAAGTTCACTGCAGGATTGGGGCTCTAGTCAAAGGTACAACTGGTTCCTCACAACATTATGCCTACTGTGTAACAAAAATATTACAGGTGCATGATTTATTTATACCATCATTAATTGCAATATCCTGCAAACCG
>NW_005842022.1:1857685-1858190 GCF_000455745.1 Alligator sinensis | reverse complement strand
CCGCTCTTAGTGGTAGGTAAGCAGATATTCATACTCTCATTGTTTTACTACTGATTGGGGAAAAGATACCTGCTCTCCCTCAATAAAACAACAGGTTTCCTTTCTCTGATTATGCAGTTATTATATCCTCCAAGGTATCCTGTTGCTGAACAGCATATTTTATAAAAATAAATGTTGCACTTTGCTTCTATTTTTTTAACTGAATTTTCAATAGTTGAAATTCCAGGCCTAAATAATTCCATCTTTTTGGAGATGTTTCTTCTAGCATCTCTAACCTAATAAATGATGGATGCCAGAGTGGGTTTTGAATAGGGGATAAATCACTCTAGAGATATCTGGTTTGATGCTCTCCTTGTACAGCATCCATTTCTGCCACTGTTAGAGACAAGATACAGGGCCAGATGGACCACTGGTCTGACCCAGTATGGCACTTCTTATAGATTTCTAGGGTCGGAAGGGACCTGGTAGATCATCAGGCCCAACCCCCTGCTCCAGGCAGGAAAGA
>NW_005842022.1:1857144-1857465 GCF_000455745.1 Alligator sinensis | reverse complement strand
TATCCCCTGCTACCCCCCTCCCCCCCCCCCCCCCGATGAGTTTGTAGCCAGCCACAAGATCACCTCTCAGCCTTCTCTTGTGGAGGCTAAAGAGATTCAGGTACCTCAGTCTGTCTTCATAGGGTCTTACCTGCAGGCCCTCAACAATATGAGCAGCCCTCCTCTGAACCCTCTCAAGGTTATCCACTTCCCTCTTGAAGTGCGGCACCCAAAACTGGACGCAGTACTCCATCTGCAACCTCACCAACACTGCAACCTCACCAACGCCGCATTATCACTTCCCTAGACCTGCCTGTGATGCATCTGCTGATGCAAGAAAGA
>NW_005842022.1:1846954-1857132 GCF_000455745.1 Alligator sinensis | reverse complement strand
TTATTATTTCATCTGACTGGCGAATCATGTTCATTTTTGCGTCAACCAGGACTCCGAGATCTCTTTCCACTGTTGTGGTACTCAGAATGGTACCCCCCAGTCTATAGGTGTGTTGGAGAGTCTCTCTCCCCAGGTGCAGCACCTTGCATTTATCCTTGTTAAACTGCATCCTATTCTGATCCGCCCACTTTCCCAGTCTATCCAAATCCACCTGAATTCACTCCCTGCCCTCCAGTGTGTTTACTATACCCCACAGTTTAGTGTCATCAGTGAATTTGGACAAGGTACTTTCCACACCTTCATCCAAATCGCTGATGAAGATATTAAACAGTACTGATCCCAGGACAGAGCCTTGGGGGACACCACTGCCCACACCCCTCCAGAGAGAAGCCAACCCATCCACCACCACTCTCTGGGTGCATTCCATAAGCCATAATGTTCATGTATTCCCTTGTTCAGCATCAGCAGCAAGCAGCATGGTAAGCAACAGAAGACAATAGGTCCTCTAAGGATCATAGGGAAAGCACCAAACACCAACTGGATCATAGGGAAAGCACTGAACACCACCAATCTTTGTGGCACCACAAATGGCACATATTGCATGTTAAACCATGCGTGGGACTGCTAATTTGTAGTGTGGGAGCAAAATTTGCTATGGGGATTTCCTCGTAGCAAAAAAAAAAACCTCCAGAAAAAAAATGGTGCAAAGTATGTGAAAATAGCGTGTGCCGGGACAAACATGGAGACAGGGGAGCCCCCATGCTGAGGCATGTGGAGACAGGGGAACAGCCAACCTGGTGCTGCCTGTTCCCCTGTCTCAAGGCATACCGAACCCCAACCAACTGCTACGCCCCTCTCCACTCCTGGCTAGCCCAAGCTGAGGTACTCTGTGCCCAGCCAGCCCCCACCACAGCATATAGCGCCTGGCTGGGAGCCAGAAGGCATTGGGCACAGCCCACACCAAAAGGCAGATGCAGGGATGTGTGCTGTGGCACAAAGTAGTGGCACAAATTTGTGCTGCTACTATTTGTGCCACTGCAAGTGCATGCCCCTGCTCATTTGGACAGGGCCAAAGGGATCAAATTTTGTTCCTAAGTAGTCACTGGTGGTTTTGCCCATGGGACAAAGTCCCAAGTTTGTCTGGAAAAACACACAAACGATGCAATTCTAAACTAGTCCCATCCAGAAATGAATGCAACATAATTCTTTACTCATGATATCAGGTTCATCACAAAGAATCACAGGACTTTAACTCAAATAAAATACTTACAGACCTGCATTTATTGTATTCAGTATATTTTAATGTGAAAAGACTACTATCCTTTGGCTTCTCCCGTACTCAGCAACTCTTTCTGAAATGCAATAGTTAATCTAACCATTTCCTGAGTTAAAGCAGAGGCAGCAAAAAATATAGGAAAAGCAAGAGCGGAAGAAAATAAGAATCAGTCCCTCCAAGACTAGCTCTCAGGCAATGCAAAACCACAAAGTGCTGTGCTTACAGGGGGCTTTTAACTACTAGGTATCTTCTAAGTAACAAATACAGAACAGCAATAGATGGGCCCAAAGACATCTAAGTTACATTGCAAAATAGCTTTTTCTTCGAGTGTGGATACTCATATGGTGGAGGAGAACAAGACCTTGATTTTCAATTTACTACCAGACAGGAACCAATTAAAAGGGAACTTGATCACAAGCTGCTTGAGTTCAGCATAGCAAAGACTGCATTCCCAGAATACAGCAATATAAGGATAACAGATTTTAGAAAATCAACATAAGGTCTAGTAAAAAGAAAATTTTAAATCCACGAGCATAATATATAGCAGACATAACCTCAACACATCATATTTAAGACATGATAGACTATACTTACTTTGAAGCATAGGGAAGGAAGCAGCAGCCTATGTAGGTACAATGAGGGACAGATCAGAAATATGAGATAACAAATATCAGTACTTTAAATGGAAGAGAGGACAGGCAGCGACACAAAAATACCATGCAGAGTCAGTGCGAGGAAGTGATTTTGAGTAAAAAGAATAAAACAGAATGAATTAATGCTAGCTAAAGGCTACATAGTGCAAGATTCCACTGGCCTTGATCCAGTGAGGCACAAACAACAGAACAGCACAGGGATGTTATGTTAAGTTATGCGCCTAAATTCCTTCATTGATTGCTGACTGAGTGATCAACACCTGGGGAAAGGGACTTTTACAAATATAACAAGGAACAGGGTTGGTGGAGTGGGGGGAGGAGAGAGATGGAGGAGTGGGCATTGGCAGGGAGAGAACATATTTAATATTTGAGAACAAGAATAGCATTAATAGTGACTCTCAAATGACTGAAATACTGACCTCTCCCAGCCACTGGGGTCTCAGATAACCTGCAGATTGGGGCCTTTATGGTACAAAATCCTTTGCCTAATCTTGACAGGATATTTGTTTCATACATATACACCATCATCATATGGCTATTTGGACCAGGCAATCAAAACATTTTCCCAAAAATGTCTATTAAACATTAATGAGCGTTTTCCAGAATACACTCCCACCATATCTTCATTTGAAAACAGAAATGCTCCTTTGATCTTAGCAGCACAATCACATACATTTTCAAAACATTTGTCATTACATTTTGGCCAAACCACATGTTTTGTACTGTATTTATGTTCCATCAATTTGTAAAAATAACCTATCTTTGAGTAAGGTTAATTTTTAAGGGAAACCCTCCAAAGCCAAAAAATAAATTACAGCCTGACAACCTCTGTAAAGCTGCACTGTCAAGAACCCAACATGGCATGCATTACAGGATGTTTCTTCCAATTTCTGTCATGACTCGGGGGAATATGATAGCTCTTTCTAATCATTTGAAGAGTATAAACAGTAAGGAAGAGAACAAAGTACTCAGATCTCTTAAGCATGAAAATTTAAAGTGCTTAGGTGAAAATTCAGGAACTATTCCAAAGTTTAGGCTGAATATATCAGGGAAACATGACAGTGAGGTTTTAATCTGTTAGCATGGTCATTTACAGGAACTGGGTGCAGCACCATCCATTTTGTGATTGAAGAAAAGGCTGAAGAATAATGGTGGAATTGGCTTTTTCTTTTGTTTCTTTGAAAAGAGAATGAGCTAGCTCTCAAAGCAGAACTTTCTCTCATCTGATTTCTATGGTAAAGTTTTAAAAAGGTTTT
Source organism: Alligator sinensis (assembly GCF_000455745.1). Lineage (NCBI taxonomy): Eukaryota > Metazoa > Chordata > Crocodylia > Alligatoridae > Alligator > Alligator sinensis. The sequence goes on along the minus strand of NW_005842022.1, from coordinate 1,853,947 downwards.
AAAACAATTCCATCTAATTCACAGTGAGAAAATAAGCATAGAACTGGTTTGAATGCAGTAAGTATTTTCTAAAAGCAAATTCTGAAAAATGTACATTTAAACATTTAAGCTAACAGATTTAAACCTCACTGTTAGGATTTTAACATTTTTTTCTGCTTTCTAAAACTTTTCAGATTTTTTTCAATATAGTAGTAAATTTCAAAGAAGTGTATATGAACACATGTAGGAAAATTAGTTATTTTTAAACTGATTTTTTTTTACTAGCTCTAATTTACAGACTTTTAGGCAAGGCAAAAGAAAAAGATCCTGTAGAGTGAAAGACTCTATTTCGCAGTGTAATCTGGAAAAAATCTATTTCTATCCAACATTCCAAAATCAAAATTAGTAATAATTTTTCATGTCACCATGCTACTTTTGCCGGGTTTTTAATAGGACTCGTATGTGTTAAGGTGGAACTATATCTCAATTGTTTGCAGATGATGTTGCAGTGCTTACTAGTCCAAAGTCCAAATTTTTTGAGGGTGGTAGTCGACCTGTTTGCGACTAAGAGACGTTCAAATGGACACTGAACATGTACCATGAACAAAGCCCCTAGGCTTGTACTATCTTTGCACCTGCTTTCTCTCCGTGTTGGACCTAATATAGCAAAGTAAACACTTATGTCAAGCCCACTTTAAAACATAATGGCTGGCATTATATGTAGATCCTGAATGAAACAGCTACAATAAGCAGAGAATGTGAAACCAGGAAGAGAAGACAAATCATTTGTTGAAACCTTTTTAGAAAAATTAGCTAGTACAAGGCATTTGCTTTTACCTAAGAGCTCAAAAACATAATTCTAAATACAAATAATGGCTTAGCCTAAAAAAAGCTGCTGCTGAATTAATAATTCTAAGCTAGATTTAAGAAAAAACAAGGCAAACATGCTGAATTGGGTTGTCTGCTATATGCACAGTGGAATTCAATTTTCATTATGTAGACTATAGTAACCATTCAGCTCAATTGCATGGCTCAAATCTAGGTGATTAAAAGCTAATTACCATAGATGTCAACATATATATTCCTTCCTGATACCTATCTGTTAGAATAGAAAATTCACTTGATTTCATTTGACATCAAAATCAGAAAGTTTGGCACCATTTTTGACTGGCACTCAGCTGTAAGATTTTAACAGCTTTGCAAATTAGAGCTTGATTGCCATTCAGGGGCCTAAATGTTAGGTCCCAATTCATCCACCTACTTACGCATGTGCATAACTTTAAGCATGTAAGTGGCAACTGGGGTGGCATGGGTGCAAAGGTGCACAGTTAGTAGCCCAACAGGTTGAAAGTCTGATGTGTTCACATTCCAACAAAATCTGCAAATTCTGCTAAATACCTTGTCACAAGGACACAAAAAAGAGGGAAGTATGTGAACAGCTGTGTGACAAAGTCAACTGCACTATTTACATGGCTGAAATTCTGCATGTGCTCATTCTGCCCATTCAAGACTTAAATCCCCAACAGACTTCATCCTACCCTGTCAAGGAAAACTATGCTTCTTTGCAAGATTAAGACAATGCATTTATTTCAGAGAAAATAGTTTGTTGTATTAAAAAAAAAAAACTTTGGGGCATAAATCATCCTCAGGCTAGGCAGATAAGTACTGTGTGGGCAACTTATTCTACATTTGCCTACTTCAGAAGGTGTTGTTTTTTCTGAAATATTTGGTATTGACCCATGTGAGTGAGATTTTCTCAAATAGACTCACCACGGGTCTGTTATCATAATTCCTGTATTTTGGGGTTTTTTTTTAAACAAAACTCATGTTTCAACAGGTATAGTTGAATTGATTATTTCTGATGGAACAATCAAAAACAGAAAACCTAGATTTTCCTAATTATTCTTCACAAGGGAATTCTTGGTCTCTAAAATAAATTATCAGTGGGGTCTTTTATTAGTTTTTCCTTTGTGCATCTTTTTAACTAAAAAAGAAGAAGAAATCAGCATGCAGATTTCTGATTCAAGATAAATCAATAGGATCCATATCTATATTGGTCTGGCAAACAATTTGTTTTCATGCATCTGGGTCCCAAATTGCAAGTGCCACTGTTGACCCTTTTCTTTTAACAAACACATTTTTGGAAAACACTCATTCATTAAGTCTCTTGCTCCCTCAGGAAAATATTGGTGCAAGAGAGATATCAACAAAACTCAACAACAGGAAAAAAACTGAAGTATTTCAGTGCCTTCCTGCCTTCCTTCTTCCCCCCTCTCCCCCAAATCCCTCCTCTTTACCATCTTTAACACATACGTCCTAGCATCTATTTTCTTTCAGGATTTCAAAAGCTAAATCACTAATGACAGCTTCAAAAGTACATATTTTACCATGAAATTTGGTGCTTGTGCATCAAAAATAAATATTTTTTTAAATACAAAGGGGTAGCTATCTAATTATCCAATGTGGGACTTCAAATTTACATTTTTCCATATAAGCATTAGATTTTTCAGACAAAATGACGGTGCGTGTAATTTGTACCTGCTTTGCAAATGTGGCTAATAGTTTCAAAAGAGAGTAATTTCTAAGCTCCTATTTTATAAAACCTTGGCCTTATTTTTCATGACATCATATTAATTGTCCTACTACATTTTGTTCCTCTTCTCTTGTTTACAAACTCTTCTTGTTAAAATTTCCAGTTCAGTTTTCTCAAATTTTTCTTTAATTTTTAGAAAGTTTATAAAAAATATGCCAGTTAGCCACTGTTTATTAAGTAATTCTTGTCCTGGAACTCCTACCCTTGAAAATTAAGTGTCATGAAATAATCTTATACTTTAAACTTAAGCAGTTGGCAATCAGTTTATAATCTAAAACATAAAACCTAAGTACACTTATGAATTTACTCTTCTTAATTACCTCCAGTAATATACTCAGAAATGTCCTCTGTTATTAAGAGGTGCTGTAAATAATATGGTCAATGACAAGCATTCAAAAATTTAGTTGCGTTGCTCCCCAAAAATCATACAATGGGCAAAAATATATTGAAAATAATAATTGTGGGGTCCTCTTAATTTTCTTTTTCTACTTCAATCGTGTGTTACATTTTTAAGGTCTCTGTAACCCCAAAGGATGGAAATACAGTGCACACATTGTAGAGGTCCTATAAAGTTTACGCACAGTCTACTAGTGTTTCATCTGTAATCTATTTTAATATATATACACATATATATGCAGCTGCATATATACATAGTTGTAGGGACCTCCTGTAACAATTGTATTTATGAATCCACGGACATGACTCTGCTCCTGTTTAAGTCATTGACAAAGCTCTTAAATCAGTACACAATCAAATTCTTTCCCTCTTCTCACAGAGTCTATAAATAACAACAAGTAATTTTTTCCAGTAAACTTTCAGTTTGTGAAGCAAAATGAGCACTGTTCATGTATGGACCTTTTTGATTCACATGTTAAGCAAACTCTAGAACAGGGAAATAAGGGAATAGAACAACCAGGCATATTTCAACAGGGATTCTGCATGGGTACAGATTACACATGAACAGAATTTTTCCTTATAGGTAGAAACCCATGCTTCATGGAGCTTGTGATAATAGCTAAGGATTAAATTATTACAGATCAGTTGGTTTGATGCCTGTAAAACTACCTATTTAACAAATTCTGTGAAAGAATTCAGACTTCCAAGTAAATACAAGTCTCTTTCTCATTCATGTACCCCTAAGACCAAGGATTGATAATCTTTCAAAAATATGCAATGAACTACTAGTAGATGTGAAATCAGTCTTTTTTCCCTGTTGTTCATGGGAAGAGAGGGCTATATCTACAGAACACAATGTTAGTGTTAAATTATTATTCATACTCTAGGTCTAATATTTTCCCTGGGAATAAAAAAGGACAAATCACCTGGAGACAGATTAAAAAAGGAACAGTGAAAAGAGAGCTGCATCTATGTTGTTCAGTGCAGACAGTGGAAAGATCACATGGCTAAACATTTTGACTTTTTGCCAGCTATATCCTGTGAAATGAATTTGAAAATAAAGTTTTAAATTACAGTTGGCTTTTCCAAACCTTCCGCTGGCATAAGGCCAGCATCTGAAAAGCTGTGACACCAGCAATTAGGGACTGCAATGTAAAAGACAGTAAGAAGACACACTGGTAAAGCTGAGCAAAAGCTTTTAAAGACTCCCTCCAAATATTCACTTGAATAAGAAACTAAACTTGCTTTGGTTAGGTTTGCTTCACTTTAGGATATTTATCCAAAATGTTTTTTGTTAAATAGGTTTTACTGGCAGCTATCTGCATAGTAACCATGAATTTAATGAAAATATTGGAGGCTTGGAATAGAAAGTTTGAGCTTGTAAACCCTATTCAAGAAGGTTTATATTCGTCAATGAAAATTGAAGCAAACCCCATCCCATGACTCTGGTATCCAATCAAAGCTAATATTTTCATATTTGAAGTTTTGAAAAAAATGCACCAATCAAGAATTATATGCCAAAGGAATTCCGGAAATGGTTTTAAACAATGAATACATTCAAAAAATGTGTAAGGTTCTTGCAGAAAATTCATAAACAAAAAACATATTTTAAAAATATTGAGTTATGTATAGAGCTCTAGAACCTACTACATTCATCCTTCTCTGTAAGTGCTTTTCTCCAGTTCAGCCTTAAAACCCCTATTCTCTTCTGCATTTTACCACTGCTTAATCAACTGAAAAACTTTACCATTTTAAAATGACATTTTTCAAAATAATAACACACCTGCACTAAAGCTACCTACATCTAGCAGGTTTATCCCACTCCCCCTGCCTTTCAAAGTCACTAGTGAAAAGTCAAACAAAATTAACAGACACCTTGAGAAGATTTAAAGAAAACCCATATTAGGCAAATGATATGTTTAGATACTTTAAGACAAGCTTCATATTGTATTAAACATAGATCACACTTGTACGTCAATATTAAAGGTGCGAACAGTTCCACAATCTCTAATATTGGCTCACTTTGCAGCTGTAATTATAAACTTTGGCCTGATCCTGATCCCTGATCCATTTCAAGTCTGTAGTTTCCAAGAACTTTCCCCCTTCCACAATATTGTTGCTACACAGTCTGTGAACCAATATGCTTGTCTTGCAAACATCCCTAGGTAAAGAAGTTAAGGTTCCATAGAGCAGAAGTTCCCAACCACTGGGCTGCGGTGGTTTGGCTGGAGGCACGAGCCCCCTCGCTTGGACCCCTGTCTGTCCACACGGACAAGCAGCTTCCAGGGTCACAGGTGAGCTTCCGGGGTTAAAGCCAGGTGGCCGGAGAGCTCTGGGAGAGAGGCAGCCAGCTCTGCATGCCCCATCCCACTCCTGCTGGGCCATGGTAAAAAAAAGGTTGGGAACCACTGCCATAGAGTTCAAGCTGATATTACTTGTTCTCAACAGATTCTATAGCAGGGTTTTGCATACACTTCAAAGGCTTGTGAATTAACTGATACTCTCGTTATACAATGAAGTTTGGTTTAAGGTCCATATGCCTCCAAATGGATTTTTTATGCAAAATCTACAACACCAGAAACCAACACTGCATACCATTCAGATGTGAGGAATTCTCTAAGGTTCAGGGAAGACAAACATGTAACATAGACTGCACCCTCTGAAATAAAACTGCTTGAAACCCTTTTAATTTTGTGCATTTCAAAAGGACACGCTATTCTCCTTATTAAATTTGCTCCCATGAAGTTGGTTGCTTGTTGCAAGAGGCATATTGAATTTATGCACATATGTCCTCTTTGGAAAAAACACACTAGGAGCTCTCAAAGCTGCAAACTCATTTGTTGCCAAAAGCTGCCCTAGAGCTGATAAACATGGTATATGTAGCAGATTCTGGAACATAAGCTCTAGACTGCTGTAATCTGATTGCTTTTAGAGAAATAAGGCACAGAGACAAGAGAAAAAGACTGGCAGTGAAAGAGCCATATTCTTACAGCTACCCCTGCTGTCTGACTGAGATAGCAGTACTGGAGATATTATTGGGCTTTCCAGTTACAGTATCCAAAGCATTTGTTAAAACCCTTAGTCACAAGCAGTTTGAGAACTCTTTGCATCTTGGGCAAACCTCCTGAGGTTTGGTGCAGTATGGAAAAGCATTTGATCTTAACCTTATCCAACAATTCAAGCCTCCTGGATCTACAAAACAAGGCTAAAAATCTCCTAGTAATAGTGGTTCTTGCAGTCTCTTGGCACCTTCATTTTTCCTTTCAGCCAGCACCAAAGTCTGGGGGGTAACTATACATGAAACTATGATGTGCCAAAAACAAAATCATAGCTTTCCTGAATGCTGAAAGTAGTGCAAATGTTCAAAGCAATGCTGGAAAATTTTTAGCTCCTGTCACGATCGAATGCTGGATCAGGCTGGGTTGCCGAAATCCAGATGTGCTTTGAATCCTGATGTTTTTACATGGCACTTCAAAATGCTGTTACTGTGCCAAAATTAATGAAGGCATTACTGGCAGTGGCCACACAGGCACTCTTGGAAACCCCATGTTAATGACATTCACATGTAGCCAAATTACTTTCCCCAACTTGAGAGGTGAGACAGAAGGAAGGTGATAGAAAATGGGGTGGAATGAGAATCAAGAGATACGGAAATGAAGTAACAACAAGAGACGAGGGAGAAGAGAAGTATTTACTATGCAATTAGATTTCATGCAGGGAAGCATTCAATTTCTTCCACTGTAGAACTTAACAATGCAACTTTTCAGAAGAAATTTGCCATGCTTCCATTTATATAAAAGGGGAAGCCAAATAGAGAAGTTTCACCACTCAGAGCTGCATATCATCTCTCAAATTCCTTCATTAGATTGCCACATTTCTGGTGTCAGCTGAGAAACCTGTGGGATCAAATGGAGGCATGACATTATGTTGCTCTTAAGAGTAGCAGCTGCTATGACAGAGAATTTGGAATCAGTGTAGGCATTAATGGGCACTATATTTGCAGATGGGCATTATAACTGCAGCTT
>NW_005842022.1:1831786-1846923 GCF_000455745.1 Alligator sinensis | reverse complement strand
ACTGGAAAAATCACATGTAGATTAGAAAGCATGATATCCTGTACTGTGTTTTGGCTCTCAAAAATTTGAGCAAATTATTGCTTTCCTTGGCCTATTTAGCACACTCTGGATTCAGGCTGCCTATTACCCTCTATACTATAGTAACAGGGTACATTGTTTAGCTAACTCTGTTAGGATATGGCTACACTTGTAGACCCCTGGATCAGTGAGCCCTAACCCATGGCTTACAGGCAACATGTTGTTCATAAGGCCCTCTAATATTACTTGCAGTCACAGGAAATTAAAAACTTAGTTAACCAGGAGAGTAAATATGACTTTGCCTTCAGCATGTTACTTTGCTGTTGGCCCCTGAAGGTAAGTGTAGTGAGAGAAGTTATAATTTAAAGATGCTCCCTAACAGGAGACTGAGGGGTTGGGAATTGGGAGACGGTCCCTCAAGCAGCAGTTAGATTGTTAGGAAGTAGCTGTTGGTCAGTTAATTAGATACAGATATAGAGTCTGCAGGAGTTACTGCTCCAGAATAAAACCTGTTGGTCACGTCTACACATGAATTTAAACATGCTTAAATTTAATGTGCATTAAGCTAATGCACATTAGGTATTTTTTGGCAGGTGTCTACACATGCTCCAACCCTGCCATGTGCCCCTGTGGCCATGAGGGGAAGCTCCAGCCTCCAGACACATGGCTGCTGGCACTTGGCAACCATGCTGAAGCCAGAGCCAGCTGCCAGCCATCTCCACACTGTGACCTGGGCAGACGCTTCCTGTGTCAGAGCAGCAGCATAGCAGAGACCCAGGCAGCATGTGCCTCCTCTGCTCCTGCCACAACTATGCTTCTCAGCCCTGGATTCCCCAGCTACTGGCCCTGGCACCCAGCTACAGCTGTCCTGCTTGACTGCCACTGTTCTGAGCTCCTAGTACTTGGTCACCTTGCACTGCCCAATTCCCCCACCTGTACCAGCTGCCTGCTGGACAACTGGTACATGGCTTTCCAGGGCCCCCACCACTGCACAGATGCTGCCACTAGCCATGACTCCAGGCTAAGACTCCAGGACGTCACCACCAGGACTGCCATCGCCTTCCTGTCCCACCAGCCCCACTGCCTATGGGCCCACTGTGCCAGCCAGGACTGGGGGCAGCACATCATGCTGCAGAAATGGGCAACAACCAGTGGGTCAACACATTCCAGATGATCTGGCCAGATTTGAAGACCTGCTGCTCCAGCTCCAGCCCCACTTGGAGCTCCAGGACATGGAGATGTGCCTAGCTGCCCCTGATGACACCTGCCTGCCCTGTCGCCCACACACCCCTACCCCATGCACCACTCCAGGACGCACACGTTTGCAACAAAAACCTTTATTCCTCTCACACCACCCACCCTCATCCCCTCCATGTTCCCCCTCAAGCAACAGAGCTACCTCCTCTCTCCCTCCCCAACACAGAGAGCCCCTCCACCACCCCTCCCACTCACCAATAAAAAACCCTCTTCCTAAACAGAAAACTAAGTACAACAGTCTCAATCTTTGTCTAAGTTCTGGAGTGGGGGGCCATGGGGGTGGGGGCACTTAGGACACAGAACCCTGTGACAGGGAGCCAGCACCCTGGCTGCAGACAGTCCCTGTGTGGGTCCAGGGACCGTGGTGAATGCCAGGGGATCCTTCAGGTGGGTGGCGATGGAGGCCCACCTCCAAGGCCCAGGTGGGGACCTACTGCAGGCTGGTGGGTGGAACCCAGGAACCCTACAGAGCTGGGGTCAGAGGCCAGGTGTGAGGGGGCATAAACGTGGCCTCCACTGGCTGGTCCCTGGCTTCTGTTCCAGGGCCTCTAGCTGGGCCCAAGGCTCCTGGTGCACCTGGTCCCATGCCTCGTCCTATGCAGTCGCCTAGGTGATATCTTCCTGCCACCAGGCCAGCTCCCATGCCTCCCTCATCTTCTGCCATGCCTGCTCCCATGCTGCCCAGTTCTCCACTGCCACTACTAGCCACTGGAGCAGGAGGGTCCAGTCCCCAGTGTGCCGTTGGTGCAGCCGGCACATCCAAGAGGCTCTAGTGGCAGGTGGCAGTGAACCTGAGGCAGCATTCCCACAGGGCCCTGCAGAGGCAAGACAGAAGCTTTTTGGGCGAGTTTGCAACATTTCAGAGACAGGATGCTCTGCACAAGGGGCCCTGCACTACCCAGCCTCAGATTGGAGATCAGCCATGTGTGGGTGCCCAGGGACCACGGTAAGCTGTCCAGGCAGGGCTGGGCCCAGGAAGGCACTGGTCAAGCTCCCCAGCCCTGCTTGCTCCCCTGTGGCTGCAGGGCCACTGGGTGCTGGCTATAGGCAGCCTGCCTCCTCTGCCCCCTTCCCAGGGTGCGCCAGGCCAGGCCAGACTATTAGAAAAACCTGCTGTTGCAGCTCCAGACCCCACTCCCCTCCACCCCCCATAGGCCAGCCTCTCTGCCATGCTGCTGCCCAAGCCCACAGCACCCAGGCTTAGGGCGCATGGGATTCCTGGACAACTGAGGCCTCTCTATCCTGTGCCCTCCCCCACTGCACTCTGAGTATGCCTCTGCTGCATGTGCCTTGGGCAGTGCATAATGAGCTGTTTGCTTAGGTGGAGGACTGCCCAAACCACTATGCCCTGCTGCTGATAATCCTGCTGGTGTCCTGGGCACACCTGCACTCCTGGTTTGGGACCCTGAGCTATGATGATGCAGGGGGAAACTCAGGCTGTCCCACAACCTCCACAGCCACCTGGAGGGCTATCTGTCACAGTGATATGCATCCCTGCCCCTTGCTGCTGAGGACATTGCCATCAGCATCGACGCCTTCCTTGGTATGTGAGAGACCTGTGTGACCCAGCTGCGGGGACATGGGCTGCTCAATAAAGTTTTGAACTCTGTCCTGCCTCTCTTCATGCTGTGTGGGGGAACCTGGGGCCAGGGGGAGTGCAGGCAGTCCACGCAGGGAGTGGAGGTAGAGGCCAGGGGAAGGGGTGGGGACTGCCTTCCCCCAGTGCAGGACTTACCATGTGTCTGGGGATGGCAAGAATGGAGGCTCAGTGTGGAACTCCCCATCAGCAATTGTGTCTGGCTGCACCCGGTATCCATAGCCTACGGTTTGCCATAGGCTGGCACCTAGCCAGGGGCCCCGCTAGGTGATCTGGCTGGCCACTCCTCATGGCAGGGTGTGTGCAGTGGGTGGAGCTCTCTGAGCTTCTAGTGGATGCAGCCGCCAGGGAGGTGGGTGGGCTAGGGCACTGAAGGCCTGACGCCCCCTCCCCTGGTGATGCTTCACTGGAGGTGTCAGGGTGCAGCATGGGCAAGGGTGGGCTGCCTATCCTGGTGGCACTCACAGGGGTGTGGCCTGTTTTCCAGGGTGCCAAAATGTGGGTCAGCTCCCACATGAAAGGCATGGTCTTTTGGGCATGACCTAACTGACTCCTGAATGTACTCATGGCCACCCACTCTGCCCACAAGACCTTGACCTCCACGCAGTTCGAGTGCCTGCCCCACGTGAACTACCTGTGGACATTGGCCCTGCCCAAGAATGCCATGAGGTTGCACGCCTCCTCCTGGGTCCAGTTGGGGACCCAAGCACTCAGGGTGGATATGGGCACACAGGCAGGGCCGGGGCTCGACAGGGACAATGTGCTGGATATACTCCCCGCACCAGTAATCTGGGCCCCCACACCACTGTCCCTGAAATGCTGGTCCTGGATGGCTGCCAGCAGCACCCTGGATAGGAGCATGGCCTGGGACTGCAGGCCATATGGCAGAGGTGCTTCCCCACTGTGCCTGCAAAGAGACAGAGCTGGGGGTGAGGAGCAGCACGGGGCAGGTGCTGGCCTTTCTGCCATAGAGAGCAGGGCCAGCAGCCCTGGGGGGAACCTCAGAGCTCAGCAAGGGATGAGAATCTCAGGCCTGGGCAAGAATCTCAAAGCCTGCTGCAGCCCTTTTCAACACCTACCTGTGGCCAAGGAGCAGCTTTGGATAGGGGACAGAACAGGCAAAGTATGCTTAGGTCCTGTCCACTGGGGGTACACTGGGCTTTGTGGGCTCCTACACAGTCCACCACTCCTGTTCAGGCTTCTGTGCAGTGTGCCCCAAGGCACAAAGTGGCTGCAGGCTTTGAAGGCCTACAGCTAGGGGCTGCCAGAAACAAGCCCAGCCCTGAGAGAGGAGAGGGCAGCCAGCCACAGGCCCTGGGACTGGGCTCTGGCTGGCTCCCTAGTGGCTGGGCAGGCCCAGCACTAAAGTCACTCTATTTATGTGCTTTTACGCATCTACATGTGTGTTAATGCGGTTTTACTTATTGTGCCTAAATTCTGATTAGCCTAAATTCGCCATTTTAAGGTGCATTAAAGGTGCATATGTGTAGACACGTGCCCTTAATATGCCTTAAATCAGATTAATGTGCATTAAAGGTGCACATGTAGACATGTCTGTTGTGTAGGTCTTCATGTATTCCTGTGTTTACTGAACTTAGTAATCGCTACAGTAAGGGACCCTGCACTCGTTGCTTGCATATACCTTATGGATACTGTTACAGTTTATCACTCCAGGGGCATGTGATAATACAAGCAAACATGCAGGTTTGCAAGAAGTCCCAAAACTCATCACAAGAAACATAGAGAGCCCTTCCTCAGTTTTTCCACCACACTTAAGCATTCTTTAGGTTTAGGTCAGAGTCCTCTGCACAGTCTCCTTTAATTCCCAATTCTGCACGTGGTTTCTCATCAAAATTATGGAGTCTTACTTCTGTAGCCAACTCCTTCTTTCTTTAGCTAGTCTCACTCGTTTAGTATAGACAGTCAAAAAGCCTGAGGCTGAATCATTTCAATCTTCTCAGGCTAGTCTAAGCAGCATAAATTGAACTGATAAGCAAATGAAGAGACATTCGCTTTTGATTCTGGAAATGCCAACACATTCCTGCAGTGGCCCAGGTCAAAAGTTGCATCACTAGAGCATGCCTCCCTGTTCAGCTAGAGCAGACAGCTTGGGCCAAGGGATTTGTGGGGAGGTGCAAAGCACCCTGGGATGCTGGGGGACTGTGAGTTAACTTGAATCTGGAGGGGATCTGGGACAGAAGTGCAATAAACCAATTTAACCTAAATCAGAGAAGTCTCATACTCCATCCATCCAGGTTTATCTTAAACCAGTTTCAACCATTTTGAAAATGATTTATGTGCACTGAACTTATATTGTGTTACAGATCTGAACCATTTTCTAATCACTTATACAGGTTTGTGTGTAATTTCTGTCCCTGGTCCATATCACTAAGTATCTCTGCAAGCTGCCAAAGCTTCCATTGTCAGAGTTCTATAAGTCTGTAAAGGTGAGTATAATACCTGGTTTCTATATTTTCCTTTTGAGGGATTTTCTACTCTCCAAATTCCCTCAGACCACCAGGGTATAACTGATTCACCCAGGCATTACTATTATACGAATGACTTTGTTTGTCCTGCAATTTTTTCACATAGGAATGGGGAGACGGCAGGGCACAATGAATTCTATACATGTGGAAGTGTTCAAAGATACAGCAATTTTATAGAAATGGCTACAATTCATAAATTGTAAATATATACCACTACACTGAATTGCAATAGGTCCTTACTCACAAACCTTTTTAAACCTGCTTTTTCCATGCTTATTATTTTAGAAATTTTCATTTCTCCCCACCTACTAGGGAATAAGTGAAACAATAAATTTTCTTCCATTTCAGCAAGAATTATCTAGCTAGAAGCATATTAGCATATACATTTTCAGAGTCTAATAGTAAATGTAAACCATGGTTTTATCTAACCTGGCATCCAGCCCTGTAGCCTTTAACTGATTTTAAAAAATTATGAAAGAAACTTATAATGTGCACCTGGAAAATTGTGTAATGCTTTTCATTAGAAGAAAATTCTTCCTAAACCCCACAGGTAATCAGTTTATATCCTGAACCATAAGAATGGATTAGTCTGATATTTTAATTTTCATAGCTACAAATATTATTACTACTAATAATGGTTCTGTAACCATAGTTAATAGCCTCCTGAGGGAGTACTACAGGTTGACTATTTACTGCATAAAATACTATTTCTTTATATATAATGTTTTTTATTTCATGTACTCTTATAAAGTCTATGTTCTTCTACAGGACCAAGTTAAAAGGGAGGACTGGTCAAGTTTTCACTCAGACATTCATACTTTTTAATATCCATCAGTAAAATGTGCTATAGCTTTTCTCCTTCCCTTCAATCACCATTTTTTACTGGTTTTTTTTGTTTACAGGAAAGTAGGGACTGTAGCGATTCAAAATTATACTCAAATGTTCTCCATTTTTTTTCAATACTTTAAAAATCTTTACTCTAGGTTTTAGTATTTAGTGGGCACGTCTACATGGAACGAAGTCATCCAGTACTTTAGCAAGTGCTAAATGACTATGCAGTTACTGCAGTTACTGCACAGTCCCAGCAGTACACGGGTTGTTACCGATCCTACTGAGCAGTAGCATTGGCATCACAGTTCATGTCTGCTGATGCTATATTGCTGGAGCTCATTGCCAAAACAACATAGTGTCTCATGTAGATGTGCCCAGTATGTACACACACATGCACACACACAAAACAAACCCAGACTCTGGGTTTGTTTAGTCCTCAGTATGTATACACACACACAAGCAAATCCAGAATATGTGTATATGTACACATACACGTATATTTTGGGTTTGTTATATAAAGTATTGTGATTACATGACCAGTACTCCTTATAAGAGTCTATTTTTGACAAACGTAGTGTTATAGCTACAGTTTTTCCATTTTGTGCGTCTAGTTGGAAGCTCATCTCTATATAACATGCAAGTCATATAGACTATTTTTGCCCACGTACAAAATTGCTTCTTCTCAACTGACCAATTTCAAGTCATATTAGGAATTGGGATTTGACCCCTTATTCCTTAGCTACTTCTTTCCTCAAGAGCATGTTACTGTAAGATTCCTAAATATTCAAGTTCCAATTATCACATTTCTCTCGTTTATATATTGATTTGTTGACTTTTAATGTTAAAAACACAATACAAACAGACAACCCCAGTATTAAAGAGAAGAGGACATTTCCCCTTTAAAAAGCCACAATATATGACCTACCAAATTATAATTAATCAAATTATATTCCATTATGTTATTATTTAGATTCAGTCAGTTACCTTAGATGCAACACCAAGCTGACCGAGATGTGGGCTCTAACCTTTTTCCATGCCTGCACAGCCCTACTAATAACTTGAAAATATCCCTCATTGTGCTTCTTCATCTTCCTAACTTCTCTGCTTTCTCAACCACGAAGTCTCTAATTGTTCCAGGCCCAGATGTTGTTGAATACAATCAGGGGGTCCACTGAATACAAACAGGAGACTTCAATATTTGGAGGTGTAAGAAGTTCTCATACACTGACAATGAAGGTGGGCCAAAAGAACTTGAACTTGATGTACTGAAGTTCATCAGGAGTCAGCCCTCCAAAACTCTCCAAGCAGAGGTAAAAAAAGAGAGATTCCTCTGGATCATGCTATTCTAAAATCATTTCCATGATTTTAGATGAGGCCAACTCCCTAAAGCTTTGACAACAGAATCTTCCATGCATACCAATAAGAGATATGCACACTTAGCAAATCTCACTATTTCTTCCAAGAATATCACACCATAATCAATTGCATAAGGTCTTTAATCCAGTAGTTTTTCTGAGCAGGGTGCTGTTACTAAGTACCATTTTACATTTAGCAGGTATATAATCAAATGCCATTGTCAGGAGTATAGGCTCCTTTTACTGACAAAAAAAAGTTTCCTTCCATTATAGGGCCAGTAGTTTTTACAATCTCAAAACTGATATGGTTTCCTAATTATTTATTTAGTCATTTAATAAATATTTGTCTAAATAATATATAACTGGATAATAACAGTGGTCTAAATAAGTAGCTGAATATTTGGGGGATATTATCCTTAGATTGCTATCATGATCTAGTCGTCCAGTAGTGTATCTTAACATAGTTTTTAAAATTTAAGTTGAAACAAGAATTCATTAGTATCTGCAACAACATCCCCTACTTCTATAAATAAAATCCATCCATTTGACATTCATCTCTTAGGTCACCATGAAATGCTGGAAATCTTATTTCCATGAGATTTCTTTTTGAATGAATTCTAAAACTGATGGGTCCGCATATCCACCTTTAACTATCTGTTTAGAAATGCAGGGTTTGTTTTTGGGGTTGCTTGTCTTTTATAGATCCACAGAATTGTACATTTTAGAATTTCTAAAATTCACAGAGCTCAGAAGTAAAATCTGATGAAAAAGGAGTCTTAAGTTGCCTTTCTGTGCTAATGATGCTAAAATATCATTAAAGGGCAATATTTTTTATTATAGGGTAGATATTTAAACTATTGTTTTAAAATTAGTTATGTAGTACATGTTCAGCTTCAAGAATTATCTTGCTGATACACAACACCTGTTGTTGTGGTAGTGAGTGTTAGAGTGATGTAGCCATGATGATTAGGGAAATAAAAGAGGCAAGGATTTTGGTAGGCAATATTTTTTTATTGGACCATCCATATAATTGGGAAGGATATAGCCTAGCCTCTGGGTACTAAGCACCTTACCATCTTATCTTGATGATCAGTTACTAAAAGAACCATGTCAAAAGTTTTGCATAGCATAAATTAGATTGTGGCATAGCTAATTATATTTAATAATAAAATAAGCAAATTTCATAGCATTGAAATTACTTCCTTTCTAGCTGTAAGGGGAAAAAGAGACGTTAGCTTGCAATGTTATTTTATTATGGTCAGATAGCCAAGAAGCACTATGAAAGCATTATTGTATAATACATATTGGTTCTGTGATGACTTAAATGAGTAAAACCTTGCTCAATGTTTAACCATTCAATAACCAGACTAAGCAGATTGCTTACCCTGCCACCTCAGAAAAGTTAGCTCCGTTATTAGGGTCTTAGTTCTATTTTCCCCAAAGCAAACTTCATGCTGTAACATTTACAAAACCCTCTCTCCTCCACAGTTTGCTTCTCCCTTTCTGCTGTCTCCCTCCCCTGGATTAAAGCTCCCAATGAAACAGTCCCTCATTAACAGAATGCCCCACAGCTAAATGTCCTCAACACGGCTGGCCACGCATTCTTAAAGGGGCAGACCATCCAGTTATACCAGCCATCTTATTCTACCCATTCAGAATACTGTATATGGTGTGCTTAAGATGATGGCTAATTTGACATTTAGTTATTCACTTGGAAACCAGCTAATTTACCCTGCAATTTTCACATGGACGTTACCAAGAGAGGCAGCATTATTCATTCAAGGCATTGTTCAGAAAAACATTCCTTTGAAAAAAATAGCTAGTACATAAATACATGTGCGTTTGTGGAGTGGGGAAAGCAGGAAAGTACATGTCTTTGATAGTACATTAGTGTACTCCTGGACAGAAAAATGCCAATGCCCTCTCATGCCCTGTAACTGAGGTGGGTAAAAGCTGGAGAACCATTTTCAGACCAGTTGTGAGAAACTGTGGATTAGAACATTTTTTTGGTATTTGCCCACGTGCTCCTACAACGTGGTTAAGAGTTCAGAAGACCAGCATACCACAACAGGATGGCAAATGAATTTGTTGGTAACCAGGCTGCTTCTTTAAAAAATTCTAAGATTGGCTGGTGACCATGAAGAGACATGTTCACCAGCAAGTAAATCCAAGCTGACCCCCTGAAAACAGATCAGCAAAGACCTGCTGCTGCAGTGTTATACTTGACAGGGCAAAGAGTTGCCTTTCAGCAACCTGGCTAACGTGAAGCTGGTATTCTGCCCCATGAAGCTAACAGATTTATCAGTCTCACTAAGGATGTGTACAAGCATTCAATTCAACCAGCTGAAGTTCAGCCATTTGGTTTAAGCTGTTTAAAATTCAACTGGTTGAAACCTGTTCAAGTATGCAAAGTGGTACCTGCATGCTTAACAGACAGCCTGCAATGCTAAAAGCACTCAGCCAAAAGGACCCAGAGTAAGCATCCCAGCATACTTTGCAGTCTCCCTTATCTGCCAGTGTGAGACATCAGTGCATACAGAAAAGCATGGATCCCTCACTGCTCAGATGGAGATTCCATTTACCCCCTCCTAATGCCTAATAGAGGAGAACTACTATTCATCTTCTACTACTGTCTTGAGATCCCAGCCCTGCTTTCATGAGGACACCTGAGATTGAAAGCAGTGCCACACATTAGCTACTAAGCTTCTACATGGCATTTTTTCAGCATGGAGTGCACGCAAAGTGGCAGCTAGTGGTTTAGATGTGTTCTCACAGCCATGCTCCCCCCAGCACTGTCTGACACAATGCAGACGTGACTTACATGCAGCAGGGAGAGATTGAATCAAATCTGTGACACAAAAAATTTGTTCAATTTATCAGCAAATATAGGCATAACTTAAAGAAAGGACTATTCCTGAACACAGCATATGCAAATCAAAGCAGCCTTTTCAATAATGCAACTGGCAGCACTAGCTATAAGGCTCTGATTTTAAACAAAAAGACTGAACAAAAGGTTTTAATTTAATGTATTTCCTCATATACCACATACCCCCAAATAAAACTTGTACTTTGTTTTTGGGAAGGCAAAATGAAAAAGCAAAGATTTCTTCAGAGTTATATGAAAAGGATAGAGCCTTATCTGCAGCTTACTCATCCTTCCCTTTTCTGCTAGGGCAAAAGCTTTAACCCCAGTTTTAACCCCTTCACCGCTAAGTTGCCAGTAGCTCTTCGCTGCTCGGGCAAAGGAACTGAAACTGTAGCTGCTGCTGAAGACTGGACTCCATGGGCAGATCTAGGATTTTGAAAAGAACTGAAAAACGATTTGTGGGGCTGTGAAATAGGAAAAGAGAGTCCAGGGGTAACTAACAGCCATTGAAATTGCCAAAGAAAGCATAACTTGATAGTGGAATATCCACACTACTAAAAATAAGAGAGGGTCATTAACACCTGTGGAATGAAGAGCAATTAGCAGAGATCAGGTAGATTACAATGAGCCATGAAGCCAACTGACTCCATTAGCAGTGCCTGAAGACTACTGTTGCTGGGCAATTGGTGTTAAACTCTGAGTGGAACAGGATTCAAAGTGGGGTGTGACTATACCCCTGCAACTCCCAGATCACCCATTGGTAGACTCTGCCCCCCTCCCTCCATGTGTAAAGAAAAGAAAGAAACAGTAGCCATCTTGCCATCTCTATATGTTTCCATTTTGGGCAGAAAAATCAGCTCCCATGCTTAAGACATGCACCCCAATTTTGGAAGGCTAATATTTGGGGAAAAGGTGAGTATGGCATGTGAGTAGACATGGTGTTTTTGACCAATCTTACTCATCTAAAAGTGAAATGCCTTTAAAAGCAATTGAAAACTGGTGCTTCCTGAGAAAAGCCAAGGACATTAAATTTAATATTTTAATTTCTATGACGAATATCAACCCTTATTTGCCCATCACTTTTTCTTTCAATTGGTAATAAAGACAGTCACTTATATTCATAAATATGCTACCCCCACTATTGTCTCATATCATATCTGCAATTAAAAAAAAAAAAAAAATAATAATAATAATAAACACCCTCATGGTTTAGTTTCTACAAAACATTTTTCTTCCTTGAAGACTCCTACTACAACCGCAATGGGACGCAGGGGGAGGGGTTTCAAATAACCTAGACATTTTGCAGATTATTGTAACAAAAAGTACAATCTGAAGTGAAAATTACAAAATGTGATTATGAACATCTAAATGACACATGCCCTGTAGTGGACGGTTTTAATAGCAACTGTGCAAGTCTTCTAGGAACTTCCAGTCCTTTGTACACTTCAGATGCTTCATCACTCCCTTGAAAAGGGAAAAATTGCCTAATTCCTTTCTGAAAGTCAATACATATACACTCCTGAGAAAGATAAAAATCCAGAAGCCTGTCAGTCATAACCCACTAATATTAATCCAGACAACCATATATTGAAAAAAACTATCAAATTGACTGTCCCTAGTCTCATCACTATATCCAATTCACATACTGACCAATCCGGCTTTACTCCAGGGACAGTCACATATCCAGTATTTGGTGAACACTACACATATCGTTCATCACTTTAAACAAAATAATTAAATCAGTCTTCACTAAACATTAGATTCAGGGAAAAACGGTCCATAAAGTTCTTTGGGATTCTATCTTTTTCTAACACTCAAGAAATTCAATTTTAGACATCTATTTATAACCTCAGTAAAGCATTTTCCAGTTCTCTCTGTGAATTCTTTTATTCACATAGCTCTGAATCAGAAATATTCTCCTTTAAAGGTAGTACAAGGTAGGTATGTCCTTTGTCACCTCGTCTATGTCTTCTATCCATTCAACTCTTTGCATTTAACCACCAGACACTCCAGGGACTGAGGGCATCACAATCTGTGATCATAAACAGAACAGTTCTGTTTTGCTAAGTAACAACTTTCTTTATCTTGGTAAAGCATAGTCCCCATTCAGTGTCTTAAATGATAGGCAACTATATCTGTTTTTTATCACCTCTGAATTGCTCACATTTGCATATGTGTATACTCAAATCCAGAAGACTTGCTCGTATACAGTTCTGATGATTCCCCAAGGGATTTACATATCTAAGAGTACAAATGTCATCTAACTTAACAAAACTAACACTAAATGGATGTTCTTTATTACATTTTGTACATCGAGACCTTCAGTGTTCAGTTGAGTCACCCTATATGCTGTACCTCCAACTTGTAGTCTCAGTTTTTCTTACAGACCAAGTAAGTCTGTGATAGAACAAAACATAGAATTACTCTCTCTTTCACACAGGTGATACACACTTTGAAATTAATAAATAACCATTAAAGGATTTTTCCAAGTATGTAACACTAATGAACTTTTAACTGCATATACTATTCACACTGTTGTAAATGCCTATAACACTTCATCGGCATGGCTACTGAAGAAATTCCACATAGTGAGCATATCTGCATGTGCAGTTAATGTGACTGAATACACATCGAATTAATGAGACTGAGCCGGAATAAACTAATCCTGACGTCACCATCTATACATGTGTTTGAGTGCAGTAATTTACTGTGCTTCTGAACCACTTGTATCTGACAGAACATCTGGCAAAGCAGTAAACTAGTCTACTGTGCCCTAGATGCACATGTAGATGTGCAGCAAATTCGTCTGCTATGTGTGCGGGCCTCCTCCCGATCCCATCCATGTCGCCATGTGCGGGCCGGGAGCGATCCGGGCCCTTTTTCGCTCCGCGCGGGCTGTGGCCAGCAGCCCGGGCACGCTGGATCGGAGAGAACGGGCAACACGCTAGAATTAGGCATGGACTCGTAATGGTTGATTCAAGATTGTTTACTTACACTGAAGATGGTTGCGGTGTAGGCTGGACAGTTTCCCAGGCACAGCTCCAATTAAATCCTCGTTTGAGGACTACGACAAGCTCGGGTCTCTCTCACAAAGTTTGCTAGGCTCCATGGGTCCTTCTTTGCGCGCAGAGAGAGGGATACGTCGAGGATTGCGAACGGCGACGGGGAGAGGCTAGAGGCTGATCAGACCTCTGTTGCCTGCTTTAAATGCGCTGGGTCCGATAGGCTCCGCAGCGCTTAGAGATCTTCACAAAGCGTGAAGATCCCTCCTCCTGGTGTTCGTGGAGTCCTCCCTTACGGGGGTTCTCCTCGGAGTTCTCCAACTTGGGCAGAAACCACCCAAGCCTTTTATATGGCTAGCAAGCCAATCACTAGCTGCCACGCGTGAATAATTTAACGCAAGCCAATAATGGGGCTCGAATTAGAATACAAATGGCGGGAACTCTTTGCAACAAGCATTTCTTAGCTGCAAAGTAGAAATGCACACTGCAAAGAAAGCTACGAATTGGTGGGAAAATAATTCAGTGGTGCCAAAGCACACACAAAAACAAAAACCACACCTTTGGGTTGTGACATCCCCCCTTGCTGAAGGCACAACTGAATTATGCTGTACTTTCATTCGAGTGATCCAGAGCTTATCACAAGTCGTCAAACGAACAGACAAACAAACAAACATAAAATTCCCCAACATAAAATTTGCTCTCCTGGGGTTGAGTTGCACAATAACCAACACAAATACACATAATCAGATTCATAACAAAAACTGCACGATCAGGGCTTCACTGGGCGTCATGGCGAAGTTGTACATCAGGCCCTCACTTCTTCCGATGATGTTATCCTTCTCAGGGCCTCTCTTCACCACGCATTCCGAATTCCGGATCTGTAAACAAAAAACTCTCAAAAAAAAATAGGTTAACGCATCTCAACATATTTACAAAGTTTCCATGGAACTTTACTATAATACAAGTGTTCACCACTCTAAACTACCCTCTCTTGTACACTCAACTAGATGAAATTGTCGAGGAACCGTTGTCTAGCTCTTCTAGATAACGGAAACCTAACTCATAGGCCAGTTGCCATTGACCTGCGTCCCCTAAAATCCGAAGCTGCCGCTTATTGAGTCCAGAACACTGTAGGAGAAATCCAAACATGTATCGCTCATCTGGTGTTCTCTGTGGCAATGATGGAAGATCAGATTCATGATGTCTTGTGCCTTGAATCTCGGTCGGGTGTCGACGGTCCCGATCAATAGATAATCTTGGCTCCATCAGGATACGCAGTCTTGACAACTGACGAAGGAGATTGCTTACGGGTTGGTTCACCATTGGGTTGAGCAGAATCCGAAGGACGACGATGTTCTTTCGCCCATAAACCTCAAGACAACTATCTAGGCTGTGAACGGTTACTGGAACGGTTCCAGGGTCTCGTAGATGACGGTAAGGCCATGGTCTTATTCACTGGAGTGATGTCAGTCCCAGCACACGTGCTCTGGGGTTCCAGGCACAGTACGAGACTCCGATGATTGCTAGCATGAGATGTTCTGCGCCAGTATGTTCTGGCCGTCCTTCATGCCATACGTGGGCTTTCTCACCGATCAGTCCTGCAACAAGCGCAGGCAGTGGAATAGGCCAGTGAACGTTGACCGCTATCATGTTGATGTCAGTGGCATGTCCTCTACTCCATGAAGCTTGTCTGACTAAGAAGCTTGCTTCTTCCTGGTTCAGCCG
>NW_005842022.1:1830241-1830945 GCF_000455745.1 Alligator sinensis | reverse complement strand
AGTTTTTGTTGTGGGCTGACCTGCCGCGGCAGGAGTCACTGTTGCTGTTACTGCTTCAGGCAGGAGGGGCGAATGCACTCCTCCGCTTGACTCTCTCTTTCGTCGGCAGGAAGGCGTGGTCGGCAGAGACGTCGCCATGTCGCTAGGCGGGGTTGCCGGAGACGACGCTGCATCGATGGGCGGAGTCGCTGACCGAACTCTCGCGGGTTCCTACGAAGTTCCACCCTTCTTTTCCGGTTCTTCCACGCGGTCTCCCTCTTGCTCGGCGCCATCTTGGGCTGGCGTTTCAGGATCCCTTCTCTCAGACGCCTCTTCGACCACCCGAACAGCCATACACAGCTGGGCCTTTAAACTTAAATTCTTATTCATTAAATCAGCAATTGTACGGAATGTTGCACTTAATTCTCCCCCCTTGTCATACCGCGGGGCCACCCTCTCATCTGTGGCACGTTCCTCCGTCTCCAGATCTTCGCGGAGCTCGGATGGAAGCTCGCGACCCCTTAATCTAGACACCATGAGGGGAGGGAACCAGTCGATTGGCACCGGCTCTTCACTCTCCCAAGCATATCGTAGGCATCGGGCACACTCCCGGGTGAGGGTCCGGTTTACTGCGCCCACCGGGTTGACTCTGGCGAGGGACACAGTATCAAGGGGCCTGAACAGGACCCGCTCGTCACTCATTATACACCCGAACGCCGCAGGGA
>NW_005842022.1:1826084-1829837 GCF_000455745.1 Alligator sinensis | reverse complement strand
CTTTTATTCACTCACTCACACGAAGTTTGCTAGGCTCCGTGGGTCCTTTTTTGCGCGCAGGGAGAGGGATACGTCGAGGATTGCAAACGGCGACGGGGAGAGGCTAGAGGCTGATCAGACCTCTGTTGCCTGCTTTAAATGCGTTGGGTCCGATAGGCTCCGCAGCGCTTAGAGATCTTCACACAGCGTGAAGATCCCTCCTCCTGGTGTTCGTGGAGTCCTCCCTTGCGGGGGTTCTCCTCAGAGTTCTCCAACTTGGCCGGAAACCACCCAAGCCTTTTATATGGCTACCAAGCCAATCACTAGCCGCCACGCGTGAATAATTTAACACAAGCCAATAATGGGGCTCGAATTAGAATACAAATGGTGGGAACTCTTTGCAACGAGCATTTCTTAGCTGCAAAGAAGAAATGCACACTGCAAAGAAAGCTACGAATTGGCGGGAAAATAATTCAGTGGTGCCAAAGCACACACAAAAACAAAAATCACACCTTTTGGGTTGTGACACTATGCAATAAAGTGTCTCATGTAGATGCGCTCAGTTAGATGAGAAATAATTATGAAAAGTACTCAGTAGATTTAACTAAGTCTGTATCTTACCTGCCAATCTTACCTTCTTCAATTACATATACTTATAGGTTTATATTTCACATAAGACACCTTGGGCTTCATATTTAAAAATTCCTTGTAGGCATAATAATACATCTTTAAAGTTCTTCTTTGCAGGTGTTACAAACTTCATTATTTTTGGACAAAATAAATCCAGTTGTACATTTAGAGATACCCTAAATCTGATCCATAATTACTTTGCTTCATACCCAGATCATGGTGTTGTTATTAGTACCTGGCCATAGCCCACTAATGCACAGATTCCAAACACAAAATTGTTTGTTAGTCAAAATTTCCTCTCTGTCTCTCACATGCGCATGCACACACACACGAGCCAGCACACATAGACACACATTTAAGAAAAAATATTGATAATGTTATGAAAACAGTTACATTAAAGTTGTTAAGGGTTCTTTTTGGGAAAAATGTGAAGCATTCTCCAAAAATGGAAATGGGTTCATATCAAGCCATGTGAATCAAACAACTGAACAGCTCTGAAAAAATCATTTTCTTGGGTTCTGACACACCCTAAATAACAACACTAGATCTGTACACAAAAGAAAAGAATTTTCAAAATTCTACAGCCAGGAATGGCTTTGACCAGTGTGCAGTACCACAGCTACAGAAATGCCTCTGCATTTCCAAGGTCTCTGTCAGTATGCCACCACACCTATTGCATCAACTACCAATGAATTACAGCAAAATTCCCTACCTGAAGCCATTAACATAACAATAGAAACAACACAATCACAAATGTATATGTACTTTCCAAATAAACTAAAGTTTACCAGTACAATATATTTTTTAAAATCCCTCCACCCATATAACCTGTTGTGATCTTTTTGGACAGCTGAAAATGGCTATATTCAGTATGGGATTTTGTGTACCTATTACTAGTGTCAAATCACTAACACTATTTTCATTGATGTATACAATATACAGCATCCTTTCCAGAAATTTAATGAACAAGGCAGAAAAGAAGAAAACATGAACAGAGTTAATGATCTCTGCCCCTCAAACAAATTGTAAAGCCTTTCTAGTATTTCTCTGAAGCATCTTTCAGTGCCTTGTATTGTGTTTTCATTGGAAGTGAAGCTGATGTGACATAAAATGGATATATACCTTGGGGGCAAATGGTTGAGGTGTCAGATGTTTGTGGATATAAGAGATAATGTAATCAAACTGCTAAATATGGTGCATGGTTTATGTGAGCATAATTCAAATCTTTTGATCCTTTGTTGTTTATTTATAGAATATAAGAAGCTACCCTTTTTTGAGACTATCTACTGAAGTCCTAACATTAAGGTCAGATACCATCTTGAAAACCACCTCATAGGATTTCATCATCTTTCTTCTTCTTTTGAGAATACATTTGCCAGGAAAAAATTACTAGAAACTTCTTGGAGGCAAGTAGATTTTTTTTTTTTAAATTACTTTCGTCATGAGGACATAGAGTATACAGTGTCAACACAAACAAATAATGACTTCAAAATATAACTCTGGAACGGAGCATCACCGAATTCTGAGGAAATAGGCATCCAAATTTTGCAAGTCAGGACTTTCTTTGATTTGTCATTATATATAGCTATCAAACGCATCTAGTTTTTCACTAAACAAGTTAGTCAATGGTAATTGCAGCTACTTGGCTAATTTTAACTTGAAAGTATTACATGCTAGACAGTTAACTTCAGAAAGTTAACTGTCCTGATTTTCTTCTTCTAATTCCTACTAGACCTGATTTTCAGCTGGTGTAAATTAACATATTTCCATTTACTTCAGTGGAACAGATATTAATACAGCGGAACAGCAAAGCTTCAATGATCTCAATGGAGCTACTTTCATTTACCCTAGGGGAGGATCTGGTCTTCCATGTTTAACTACTAATTTAAAGATTTTTTTTAAATTGCTGTTACAAATATTTATAATTTTGTTTCCTAATTTAACATAAAGCCTAGAAACATTAGAAGGCTCCATTTCAAAATTAACTTCTAGAGTTTTCTTCACTATCCATTTCATATGGTTAATGTTAATATTGAAGGAAAGCTAGTACTTTGCAATTAATATTCTTCTTATGCATTTTCCAAAATGAAAGATTTTCTTCTTCAGCACTTTACTTTGTCAAAAGACCAAGCAAAACAATGAGACCAGATTGGAGTAGATTTTTCATTAAAGACAGAAAAATAGTCTTAAACGATAATTAGCCACAACTAAATCTCTCTGCAGCACGAAAAGCTTCTTCATGAAACAAAAAGCTGCCTTAATTTATGTTAATATACTATAAAATGCAAAGACATGTTTAAGAACACAACACATTTGACTTTTTAGTAGGACTGCAATGTAATAGGATGATTTGCATAAATGGAGTTGTTAAATTTCCCCTCACCAGATCTGATGCTTTGTCAATAACAAGAAAATTCAAGCATCGAAACCAAGATGCTACTTTTTCTCTCATGCTTTAAAAATGAGGGCCATGTCTGATCATACCAATATGTAAGCACCAATTGCCCTTATTAAATCCTGACTCATTAGATGGACACAGATGTATATATATGAGGAACCCCACAGCTATCTGGTCATGTTTCAGGCACAAGTGGAATTAAGTAGCTAACGTCACCAACACCTCTCTTCCCAGAAAAGCTCTCCATAGATGCAGGTAACTCTTTGAACCTCCAAACCTATAGCACACAAGTTACAGGGGTTACTAAAATTAGTAATGGTGCCATTAGGGCTAGGGAGTGTTACCGTGAGGGCTAGGGAGTGACATTACACATAAACTGATTTAAGTAATCAGAAACTGGTTTAAACCTGTAACAGAACAGACATTTGTCATAACCCAAAGGTATGATTTTGTGTGTGCTTCGGCACCAGAATTATCCCCGCCAGGTTGCAGCTTCATTGCACGGTGGAGTTTTCTGCTGCAGAGGAAAACTCCGGTGCAGGGACGAGTTTCCCGCCTATTTGCAGCTTCTTTTGCAGGGTGCGTTGCTCAAGTTGCAAGAGAAATGCACGGTGCAAAAGAGTTCCCGCCACCCGCATGCAAATTTGTGTCCCGCTATTGGCTAGTTCTAAATTATTCCCACGTGGCGGCTAGCGATTGGCCTGTTAGCCGTATAAGAGGCTTGAGCGGTTTCCGCCCAAGCCGAA
>NW_005842022.1:1810693-1826042 GCF_000455745.1 Alligator sinensis | reverse complement strand
TATCTACGAGTCCGATTTTGGTGGCGCGCTCACCCAGAGCATCTGGAGCTCTGTTTCCGTGGAGCCTAGCAAACTCCACGTGACCGTTCGTGTTGTCTTTGTCTGTAACCGCAACTCAAGCAAGTTTTCCAGCCTACACCACGACCATCTCTGGTGTAAGTAAACAATCTTTAAAACTACCGCTACGAGTCTGTGCCTAATTCTAGCTTGTCACGCTTCTCTCTCCGACCCCGCGTGCCCGGGCTGCTGGCCACAGCCCGCGTGCAGCACGAAAAAGGGCCTGGCTCTCGCCCGGCCCGCACAACGTTCAGTGCACATAAACCAGTTTCAAAATGGCCAAAATCAGTTTGAGATAAACCTGGCTGAATGTAGTATCAGACTTAACTGATCTAGCTCAAACTAGTTTATGCAATATCTGTTCCAGATCGCTTCCTGATTTAATGTCAACCAGAGTCCCCCAGCATCCCGGCATGCTCTTCAGGCTGGGCTCTTTGCTCTAGTGGAGCAGGGCTGGCCCCACCTCTCTGCTCTCCAGCTGAGCAGGCACAAGCAGAGACAAGCAGGGGTGTGGGTCTAGCCAGAGAGGTGTTTAATTCCCCCCTCCCTGTCCCTCTGGCATGGACCTGACCTGGGTCTGCCAGGTGCTACCCCCTCACTGCTGCAGCAGGCATGGCCAGACACTGGCTGGCATGGCCCCTGAGGCAGAGGGAGCTGAGAGGGGGGTTATTCTCCACTCTACCCCCCTTTCCCCTGGGGAATCGCAGCCAGCTCTGCCCACTTTCACCACTGCCTCCACCGCTTGCTCCCTGCTTGGGGCAAGTGGTGGAATAAGCCCCCTCTGCTGGATGCCAGAGGGAAGGGGAATAACCTCCATCCCTGCCCTCCACCTAGAGAGGCCCTGCCAGTGCAGCAACACTGGGGCTCAGAGGGAACCAGATCTCTCCAAGCCCCTCCCCGCCCCCAGTGCCACTATCGCTTGCTCTGTACCCAGGGCAAGCAGCACAATAAGGCCTCTCTGACAGATGCTGAATGGAAGGGAGAAGGAAAGGGCTTATTCTGCCCAGACACAGAGCGAGCAGCGGTGGCAGTTGGCACAGGCAGACCCTGCTGTGATGTCCTGGGGGCAGAGGGGGGGATAACTCCACTCCCTGCCCCCCATTTAAGGAGCCCTGCTGGCCAGCATCTGGCCCCACCTGTGCCCAGTCACTGGAGTGGCAAGGGGGGAGTGATTGTGACAGAGGCAGCAGCCCATGTCGTGGTTTTGCCGAGTGCAAGCCCCTTCCTGGTGGGAGGGGAAGAGGGGCACGCTGTGGGGTGAAGAAAGCTGCTGTAGACCACAGTGGAGGTAGCACTGGGGGTAGGGGATGGAGGGCTCTCCCCTCTCTGTGCCTCAGTGCTGCTGCACACAGTCTGCCACAGCTCTGCCTGCCCTGCTGCTGCAGCCAGGTGGGGCATGGCCACACATGGACTGGCAGGGCCCCTTAGGCAGGGGACAGGCACAGGGATTATTCTCCTTCCTTCTGGCATCCAGCAGAGAGGGCTTATTCCATCACTTGCCCCAAGCAGGGAGCCAGCAGCAGTGGCGGCAGCTGGGGTGGGCAGACCTGGCTGCGGTCTCCCGGTGGTAGTGGTGGCAGAAGGTGGAATAAGCCCCAATCCTGCCCCCTCTGCATGAGGCGGCCATGCCAGCTGGTGTCTGGCTGTGCCTGGCCCCACTGCTGCAGCAGTGAGGGGGGAATGCCAGGCAGACCCAGCTTGGGTCCCTGCTGGTGGGACAGGGAGGGGAGAATTAAACCCCCTCTCTGGCCAGTTCAGCCAATGCTACTGCCTGGGTTGGATATGCCCCCTGCAGCACAGTTTTCCTGCAGCTGAGGGTGCACTCTAGTGCCTCCCTGGCTCCTGGCCTGAGCAACTGCAGGCATGTACCCACATTTCCTCAACCCAGAGGGGATGTCTGTACTTTTACAAATCAGTTCAACCTAGGC
The DNA here is from genome assembly GCF_000455745.1 of Alligator sinensis. Taxonomy (NCBI): domain Eukaryota; kingdom Metazoa; phylum Chordata; order Crocodylia; family Alligatoridae; genus Alligator; species Alligator sinensis. Next base: position 1,824,057 of record NW_005842022.1, on the reverse strand, counting down.
AGGTTAGACTAACTTGCAGAAATTGAATCAATTCAGGCTGTAGCTTTCTGAATGTCTGTCCCTAGCCTAGAAGAAAAGGGGATGCTAAAATGGATCCACAATTTTTAAAGGGTTCCTGGACTGAAAACCAAGTTGATTTTGTTGTGAGACTGAATTCTGGCTACCTTTATGAACTACCCACCTGGGGCAATACTTCTGTTGTACTTTTTAATGGAATTGAGCAGGAAATAGTTTTCCCATCACAAGAAATAACAATTTTAAACATTTTCTAGTCTTCACTGGAGGGGGGAAGCCTCTAAGTTTTTTTCACTAAAAGAAGAGGGATTTCATTTCCAGAAGAGCTTATAGGTGACTACTCAAAGAACCCTGATGAGATTTGGGAGATCAAAGTTCAAGTCCCTAGCTCTGACTATTTTAGAGACCATCATAATTGTGACCAGGAATTTTGTCCTGAATCTGGGAAACCTTTCCAGATAGAATATTCATTAAAAGGTCTATTTCAATGACAAGTTTTAGTTTTGACAAATCATTTTTTTCAAGTGAAGAAAAAAAATCCTTTAAAAGTTTTCCTACCATCCACATATCTTAGGACCCAGAGTCATTTTTTTTAACACTAGTTTAAGTTTGGAGCATATCTACTGAAATCAGTGAAAACATTCCACAGTAAACATAAGAATTATACCACCTGAACCACTGCAAATCGGCACCATCTTCCCCAGCTTTCTTTCCTCATTGGCTGCTATAAATAGACAACAAGAGAGTTCTAAATATAGTATATTTAGTATAATAAATATAATAAAGGATCATTCATAAAATTTAGTCTGTAATAATGGTTCAAAGCACTACATTTTGTAATAAATATCATGGTATTTGGTATCATAATTTTTTTCAGTATGGGTTCAAAATCACCCATGTAGTCACCCCAAATCTACTAGTGGAATATCTATTAAAAACTTATCCACTGCCATAGATGCAGTCAGCAAATGTATTGATCCACGATACCCCCCGAGGTAAGAGAAGAGCAAGCTGCTAGGTGACTCTCAGTAATGGTCCAGGGAAGTAAAATGTCCTCCTGCCTTTGGTTTGTAATAGCATAGCTATGCAGATGTTCAAGGAACAATGGAAAGCCCATTTGTTTCAACTGGCTTTTCAAGACAGGCAGGGGGACTGAAGTACAAGCTGGCATATCGGAATGAAATCATATGATTATATACCCTGACTTAAGCTGATCTGAAGGCAATGCATTTTGGCTTTTTAAATTTAAACAACCAGGAGGACATATAGACTCTAAATATGGATTATTGTTTTTAAACCAAAAATATATACCCCCAAATCACCAAGAACTAGAAATCCCCCTCCCAACCAGAATACAATGGTTTTATTAATATGCCACATAGCAAAAGCAAAGGAGAAAACTAGGGTACAAATTCTCTTGTTATCTTACACAAAGCAGTTAATTACTAAACATGATGGCTGGAGCTGTTGACATTCAAGATGCCGATGACTAGGAAAAGAAATTGCTAGCTATTCAGGCATCTGCTCCATTAGCAAATCAGAGAGAAAATATGCTTGTGTAGTAAAGACAAAGAAAGAGAAGATTTTATTTTCACAGGGTTTTACAACCTGCCCCTAGTCCTGCAGATGCTTCTGTATGCAAATACCTAGGTATAGACCCTCTGTACAAAGTGCAGCTAAGGTCACTTAAACATGGAAGGATTTAGAATCAAAGCTAAAGAACCCTTCCTGCCCCCCTCCCCAACCCTCTTAGAGATTAGTTTTGCAACATAGGTATGTACATATTTATAACCAAACTATGTGCAACAGTGAGAAAAATACCAAATGTTGGTAAAAAAATTAATAAATCAGTATTCTCTGCATTAAGAACAATTTCTTAGCTAAAGGAAAAGAAAAGAATACAGAAGTTTTCAAATTTAAGAAATTAGCAAGAACTCCTTTCCCACTGATTTTTTTTAAGTTGCTGTGTTATTTTCATCCACCAAAAGACAAAGTCTTTTAAAGGTCAAAGACTTAAAAACTGAGGCTCGATTAATCATCCTGTATTGGAAACAGAGAGCCAAGACTAAGCAAACAAAACACAGCAGCCGCAATAAAATAAAAATGCAACTTGACAGGGTACCTCTCTTAGGTAAAAGAACCTTTTTAAATTTTGGTCAAAAGCTCTTCTCTCAAATACACACAAGGCTAGAGCCAACAAAAGAAGATTTTAACATCTTAGAGTCTGTAGGGAATACATATTGCACTGTAAATTGTGTCCTCCTTTCACTGCTTCCAGGACATTGGCTACAATTCCTCATTTTTTAAGGCAGGGTAACAGAATAAAATTAATAACGAAGGTGAGACACCTTCCCAACTCTTGAAGGCTTTGTTGATGTGAAAAAATAAAACTGTAGAAAGAAATGTCCCATATTTGTCTGACACAAATGCTAATTCCCATTCCCAGTTGTGTTGTAGCAGTGCCAATGATTGGGTCCATATGTTTCAGCAATTGGAGCCATATTAACATTCTTACAGTTGCATTTCTTTCACATACTTTGTCTTAGATACTATATGCAAAGCTGGAAAATGTTACACTTTTAAACATTTTCAAACATTCTTTTCCTCAGGAATAAAGCTTGTTTGGGTTTCCTGAATACAACATTTTTTCTCTCCCCCTTGCAGCAACTGTGATCTTTCCAGGCAACACAGAGGGTAGGGAGGGACCCATATATATCTTTGAAAGCATGCTAATTTGCGAGGAAGATAGGGTTAACTGCAGCACAATATGCAAAGCAATTTGTTTTTAAAAAGCTTCTTTTCAGTTTCTTATAGAAGAATACTAATGAATCAATGGTATTTTACCTCTCCAAAAGTAAAAGTATTTGAACGTAGCAACAATAAATTAGTAGGCAAATGCTACTAGGGCCAAGACCCAGAAGCCTTTTACTTAATGGCTGCAATTTTCATCAGTGCTGGAATATGAGTGGTCAGATGGAAAATCACTTTTCAGCACAAAATACTGGCAAATGTAGTTTTTTCCAAGACAACCTGTTTTTCTAACAGAACGGACCACAAAATCATTAAACTGGATGATTCTCATCACCAAAATAAGAAAACCTCAAGGAAGATCCACTTAAGATAACTAAAGCAAAACTGCCACAGCCTGATTCTTACACAGACGCTTCAACAAAATTTATTTTTCATCTCAAAAGGTATAGAATAATTATAGCTCTAGGAGGCTTCAGCACTTCTTACTCTAGCAATATTGCTATTAAAGTCAATGAGCCAAATCCTGAGTCTTTACCCTGGTAAAAATTCCTAGAGCAGTTAGTACTATGCTACTGCATGCATTCCCCAGCACTGATGAGAGGCTGAATCCCATTACCTCTTTCTATCTGAAGCACAGTTCTGGTTCTATGGATTTTAGCTGCTAGGGGCTTACAAAATGGTAGTTCATCTCAAATCAACCTGGTCTGAGGAAACATCATAATGCTATGAATATAAAATGAAATAAGTAGCTTTCTGTGCCATGGATTTCGTTCTATTTTAAAATCAAAATATAAAAGAGACTCAAGCTCAAATACGAAAAAAAACAAACTATATAGTCATTTACAAATTAGGGTTTTAAAATTCTATCTATATTGCAGTAAGGGAAAGTCTCTTGTACAGAAACAGTGTTATCCTATGGAATTCAGGGAAATCCTTGCAAGGACAGTGGAATTTTTAGACTTCATTTCACCATAAACACTACCAGATCTTCATGCCAGGCCTTTAGTTGCATGAAATAAATTAGCTAATAAATGAAACTTCAAAACTACCAATAATCACTTCAATCCAGTCTTTAAGGTATGTGCTTTAAGTTCAAATCCACTGAAATGAATGAAGTTTCAGCCCATAGATAAAGTTTTCAGGCAATGGAGCTTATATTTGAAGTTATAAAATTATTTGGAACTAATAAACAATGGAAAAAAAGCAAATGACAATTTTAACAAAAATCAGAGTGATAATTACCATCCAATAAGTCAAATGTTGCTTCTTATCAAAATAATGGGGAGTAGTAAGAAGCGGGGAAAAGTATCACTGACATGCATCTACACATCGCCCTACGGTGATGTATCGATGTGCTATGTCACGCTATGGTGACATAGTGATCATGTGTGTCTACATGTGATCACCAGCTACATCGCCATAGTGGCGTGCTCCCCTGGTATAGCATGCTGCTATGGCGATGTAGCAACGAAATCTGTGTGCCATGCACACGGCACAGTAACGACTTGTACTGTGCCATGCTATAGTACTTCAAAAAGGAAGTACCAAAGCACAGCACCGTAGCAATGTCGCTGTACATTGACAAGTAGATGTGCCCTGAGGCTGTAAGGGAGAATGAAACTGTGAAAACTAAGCAGTTGAATTCACTAATTTGATAGATTTTTTTGGATAAATTAGTTATAATTTGATCAATTCCACCCCACCTCCAAAATAAGTAAATGAAAGGAATTCAATAGATGGAACACATTAATTTTACTAAGAACTTTTTACAGGGTACAATGAAATCTGGGATAGGCAACCAGGTCTCACATGCTATCTAGGCTGGGGAGAAGTGCTAAACATGGGTGATGAGAAAGTGAAGACAATATCTTTATACACTTAACAGGGACATCAATATAGACAAAGCACTAAATGAAAGGGGTTTTACAAATGAAAATCCTTCACTGGCAAGGAAGTGGACCAGAGGAATTAAGATCATCAAGTCTACATCATTTTTATTTTGTGTTTTATCATCTCCAGTACAGTTCTCCTTTGCAAAATATGGATTTTTAAAATGTAAAACTCCTTGCTATTTTAAATAAAAATTTCCAAACCCCAAAGAGGTGTCAGATAAGTGAGAAGGAATTCACAATGGGAATTAGAAAAAGACTATTTATCTTGAATAAGAACACTAAGTATTCTAGCAGCTCATTCTAGCTGAGGAACATGAAGCACTTTACTGCAATAGCTTTTATTGGAGACACACTGAGTTCGAATTGTTTATCCAACTCATGCAGTGAACCTATGGCAGAGTTATGAACAAAACCTATGCTTTGATACCTGATCACCAAATCTAATCATTAGACTACCATGCTTCCCAATTCCTTGCTCCTTTCTCTGAAGGTCATGCTTGATCACATGATTACCATTTGGGGCAAGTATCTGAGACAGCCAGTCTTTGCCAGTTACATATGGAACACAGAAGTGTTACCATTTGCATATTAAGTCTTTGAAGATTTTTACTAAGTTACCCCACATCTCACTTACAGGAGGCAAGAAAGTTAATAGATGTCCTGCTCTACACCAACATTTTCGTAACAGATTCCTTATTCAGTTTTGTAGATAGAGGTAGGAGACTGTTGCAGTTCATTGTTAATTTCCATTTCATGAAGAAAGGGAATTGGTTTTCTCTCCTTTTGCCTACACAGAAGTCATAAATGTCCCCAGACATTATGGCAGGACCAGAAAGAAAGAAGCTGGCAGTAGCAGCACCTCTCAGAGTAACAGAAGCAGCAGCAGCCAAGCAGAAACAGAATTTGGTTTAGCAGTTGAAGCAACAGTAGAAGTTACAGATGCAGACACCAAATGGGCTCTTCTTGTTAGGGATGACACCCCCCCAACAAGGTGTTCCCATTTTTCTCTTGTGTCCTATGGAATATTTATAGGGCTGCAGAATAAAGATAAGTGACCATTATGCACAAGGATTGGTGTGCTGACCTCAAAAAAGTTTCTAGAAGGTTTCCCACATGATCATACCTATATGCAACATGTTGCAAAATGTATAATGAGGAAAAGTGATCAGATGACAGAACCAGACTGGTAAACTATATACATTCACCCCTTATTCTGCAAGTGGGGTTCCCACTAGTTGGACACAAGACAAAACAAGAAATCCCCTTTGAAATGGTACCTGGAGATCTTCAAAATTATAAAGGATACAAAAATAAAAACATGTACAAAAAAATCAGATTCAAGCTTGAATAGCATTAATTGCAGTACTTATTACCTCACTAAATTAATTACTTGAACAACTGTTATACTCAACATAAAACAAGTTATATGAAATAGAGGAATTTTATTTTTTTGGTTCAATTAATCTTCATTAATTAAATCGTAAGAATGTTAAAAAAAAGGGTGGACAGCTCTTTCAATCTAGGTTTGTATGAGGCCCACAAGCATTAAGTTAATAGAGGATATCTCCTTGCTGCCATTGACAATGATTTGTTTTCTCAGATATAGGTCACAATCATCCCTCTTAAATCTATACAGGAAAGAAACGTTACTCACAAGTACAGGGAAAGGAGGGGCAGCAGCACAGTATAGCTATGTCTACGGCAGTGGTATTACTTCCCCCCTATTAATAGCCTATAAAGTCCTCATAGAGCTGGAGTAGGGGATGGAGCTAGACAAACCTAGGTGAGAAGTGGGCACACAGGCCAAGACTAGGGACATGCATCATCATGTTTTGCCCCACATAAATACTCCAGAAAATATTTTGCTGCTGGACAGAATGATATTGGAAGAGCCTCTGCTGAGGAAAAACTGCTCAGCCAGGGAAACAGAAAGAGGGGAAGAAGTCAGCTGGGGACCAGAGTCACCATGGAGAGGGTGAACCTGCCTTTCTGCAAAAGTTGGGCTGTTAATGATCCACCTGATTTGGACCCAGAAGTCTCTTCCAAAGCACACCACAGCTCTCTAAGAAACAGTCATGAGTGGAGACTTCCTCTCCTCTTGCATGATTCACCTGAGGAAAAGATGTTCTGGTCACAGATATTAAGATAAGGGTAAATCACAGAAATGAATTTTGATTGTCCTATCTGCATGTTACAAACAGAGATTGTTAACACCTCCTGAGACAGCTCATGCAAGTCAGAGAAAACACCTTTCCAATAACAAAACATGAACTTCAGGCCTAAAATGGGAATTCTGGATATACTGTCCATCATCAACTCCTACAATATGTTGTACAGTTCATTTAGAATCCTTGAATTATACACTCATTTACCCTCACTTTCTCCCTTCTCTGCACTGATGACAAAATTAAAGCTTCCATTGAGCTCAGGTTTTTTCCTATACATGAAATTGTTCCACATAAAAACAATATAATTGATGCTACTGCTGTGTTAACAATCTTAATTAATGGTATTGTGTAGCATTGCACTGAAGCACAGAAAATAAAACCTTGCAAAGCAGGACAGAGCAACATACATTTATGGCCAGTACTGGATAAATTAGTTGACTATAGTATCCCTGCAGAAATAATTTCCAACTCCAACAAGAACTTCAGTCTTCCGTAAAACAACTCTAAAAACAGGGCAGTTCTTGTCAGAAAGGTTCCATTAATTCAACACAGAAATTGGCACACTTTCATTTGTCAGGATGACTTCAAGGGGTCTGCTTCCTACATTGTAGGAAAAAAAACCTGCAATCCCACGAGAAAGAATGTGAAGGAGCACTTCACTGCCTCTTCTCCTCATTTCACTAATAGATGCTGTGAAGGGCACTCAGTACAAGGAGTGGAATTATGATAACCTATTATACACTCTTTTGTCCAATGCCAGATGCGATGGTTTACAGAGGCCACATGCCTTGAATGTTCAAAGGTTACACCATAGCCAGCTAGCTACACGCTAGCTTCAAGTGCCACATTCTTTTGGTATAGGAACATATGGTATTTCAAGACGGAAGGAGACCACAAAAGTCCTCCTGATCCATGCTCTCAAATTGTATCAATAGCAAAAAGAACTAGAGACAACATTTTCAAAGCACATAAATAACTGATTTTCAGGGGTGCTGCATACCTCAAAAGCTTCAGCTGGCACCTGTGAGATTACATAAGTGTAGAAGGACAGCAGAATTTAACCCTTACCTCCCAAAATCCCCCCTCCCCAGCACACATTTTTAAAGCCACATTTTAGCAAACAAAGAAGGTGGGACTCCAAAAAAGTCTTTACGAAGAAAGACTGCCTTGGAATGAAGCAGTATTTTGTGTATCAGGACACCAGGGTTCAATTCCCAGAGCTGCCAGTCTCATCTGAACTGGAGCAGTTTCATGACCAGAAAAATGGGGATATTACTATTTTGACCCTACTCTTTGTCTCATCTGTCTATTTAGACTGTAGGTCTGAAGGAATAGAGGGAACTCCCCCTCTTCCGAAATGCACAGACACAAAAAAGATATTTAGGTACTGATTTTATGGCGCATAAAACAATGAAGCGCTGCTCTCTGTCGGAGCTCCCACAAGCTATTTTAACTTGTGGACAAAACTGTCGCTGGATAACTGGATAACATTTCAGTTTAGAACAGAAGCATCTTCCGACATATCGACTTTACAATATTAAAAAAAGTGATTAGGTAAACCTGGCAACAGGGGAAAAATGGATACACAAGAATTATATAGGTATATTTCTAAATGTGGGGGTGGGGCAGGGGGAAAATCAGGAGACATTCTCCATCCACGTTCAGTGGTGAAGGAGACACTGCACCTTTAAATAGAACCAGCTGCAGTAACCTGCATAACTCTTCTGGAATGCAGTGTACTGGGATCCTGTCTAGTCAGGGCTCTGGCACCGGGACCGTGGCAGCTTTTTTGTGGGCAGGCGGCTTCCTCACATTTCTGTTATTTTATCCTTAAAGAAGTTACCATGGAGACTGGCATGAAAATGGCAACAGGCCAGCTAGATAGAGACAGAAAAGAGTACGAGGGAAATAGTCCAGCATTCTTAATAATCAAGTTCAGATATATCCGACTCGAAAGACACACTGTGCTTTCCACTCGTTTGGGTAGTAATGTTAAGCTCCTTCCAAGTCACCGCAGCCAATGCAAGGACATTTGATGAGGCTGGTAAATAACCAGGCATTAAAAGCAATCTATCACAGCTCAGGAACACCTTGCTAACAGGCATCATATTGCTTAGTATCTATCTTTTTGTGCACATGTTGTTAAAAGCCCAGGTAAAATGCCACAATAATTGTAGGTGTGTATTTCCCCAAACAAAGAGGTGAATAACAAAAGAATTCCAGTCAAGTTACATCTTTTATAAAGATAAAACAACAATGTTTCAAGACTTATGTTCCAATGCATCCTATACAAGAGTTGCTATGGTATGGTATGCTATGCAAGGGAGTTTCATATGTCAGATTATTCCCATGTTCTCTGGAATTTCCATTGACTGCTGCAAGTCCTAACAAAGGCTGTATATTCTGTCTGAAGCATCCATAGACTCAGTCTGCTCTAAACTATGAAAAATACTCCATACAGGTTTAGTATGCAAAATGAAAAGCATTGGTGCCATTGAAAGAATGCCAATGTCCCCAATTAGAAGGTATAGATACTTATGATGTGTCGGGTGCACAATATGCACCACATCTAGACATTCAGTACCAGACAGCTCTGGTGTTCTACTGATTATATTTTATTTATACATCATTCTGTAAAAATAGGTATATAATTTCAGTTTAAAAAGTAGGATTTAAAAAGTGCTAAAAGCAAACAATAGAAAACAGAAAAGCTCACAAAATGAGAAAAGAACTTCCCCTCATTTCTTTAATGCAGGCAGAGCTGCTGAACCACAGACACCCTGCTGCTGAACTTAGCCAACAAGCTCAACAGGACTCCAATGCACGTTTCTGCTTTTCAGACCCATTGTGAACTTTATGGACCATTTTCCTCCTTCATCCACAGGGCAAATGTCCTAGGAGTGATTCACAAGCTTTGCCACTCAGTACTAGCACATGCTCCCCTGAGCTGGTTAATTTAAGGCTGGAATTAGTCTCTTTGTGCTGGCAGCCTTTTTATGAAGGCAGCATAATCCCACAGAGCACTTACTGCAAGAATTTTAAATCCTGATGTTTTATAGCGTTACTTTTTACAACTTATGCATATATTTGAGAAATGTCTTTGATACGTTCTTTTACCACAGCATAAAGCATAAAATATGACCCACAGAGCTTGCAAGGTATTGACATTGTTTCTAGCATTTGAACATATAATGGTCATATCATTTAAGTCACTTTGAAAACACCATTTACAAAATAAATTAAATCTGTTAATTCTAATACATTCCCCATTTTACTTGCACCATGGCTACTGGAATCTGTCTAGACAAGAAGCTAGCTTAATCCAGTCATCTTACTATAAACCACTGAAATAATGCCTTCTATTTCTGCATATGCGCCTATGGAAAAACTCAGAGTTTCTAACATTTCTGGAGATACGATAAAGTCATAAGTGACAGTTAAAAAAATCTGAGGTCAGTTAAGGAAACCAAAGCATTTTAACAGACGTATGGCTTACTAAATTTGCATTTTGTGATACTAAGTAACTGTCTATATCCCAAATTTTGATTGAACTATCTCCAATTTAATTTTCCTAAAAGTTTTTTTTCTAAGGCTCTTTCTACGTGAATAATTAGAGTTAATTTTCTATAAAATTAATGCGGCTACAATAGTGGGGTCTAATCCTAAAAACTCTTATGCCTGTGAATAGTCCCACTGAAGTTAATGAAATTGTTCACATGAGCAATGGTTTGCAGGATGAGCATCTTATTTTCAGTGAATGGTGTCACTGGATGGGAAGAAAAAAAGCAAAAAAGGAAACAAATAACCATAAAAATGAAACTTGTGTTCTGTATGCATGATGTCCATTGCTTCAACTTGTGGGCATCCACACTAAATTACAGAAGGTTATGCAGAGTTAACATGATTATAGATGATAAGATGACTCTTCTCAAGTTACGGTGAAGTTACACATTACACTTAGACTATATTAAGGACACTTAAAATATGAGCGCCCTCACATTAAAGGTGAACTCTGGGATGTGCTACCTAGCTTGTGTTAGGGTAACTTCAGTTTGCTCAATGAGCAAAAATGAGCAATTTGAAGTCTTCCAGCATCACAGGATGCATTACTGCCAGCCACCTACCCCTGAGCAGGGATAGAGTGCAGGTGTTCTGGCTCCTAGCCATCCCTGTAGGTCAGATACAGACATTACTCTTTTTCCAGTACAAGTGATCAGAAACTGGTCTACACCTGTAACAGAACAGAAGTTCAGCACACAAAAGTAGTCTATACTTGTAACAGAACAGAAGTTTGGCACATATAGACTGATTTAAAAATGGTGGAACCTCGTCTAAAATTTGCACACCTCCCCACCCCAACAAAGGGTGAATGTCTGTTCTGTTCGGTACCGATCTAATCTATGCTGCTTAGAGAAAACCATGCAACTTGGATTGATTCCACCTTGGGCTTTTTGAATGTCTGTATTTAGCCCTAGTGGCAAGTTAGAGCAGTACAGGAAAGGAATGGTATTAAACATTAATGTGTGACTGCTCACAGCACATGCTAACTTTAAAACTGCTTAACATATAATAGATTTAGTATAGTGTAAGTGTAACGTGTAGCTTCACCTTTAGTTTAGCATGAGTCAGAATAGCCACACTTCAAACCAGTGTTTAAGCTGCAAAAAACAATGCTTATGTCAGCACAGAGTGATGTTAGCAGCTAATGAACTGTGTTAATTCTAGCTGTAACTTTTAACACATGCCAGGTCTGTCAACTTGAGTTAAAAGCACCATCATCTTCCTTCTGGTCCCATGCATGCACTAAAACTCTTAACTCAATTTGAAAGGGAAGTTAAAAATATATAGCTTTTAATGGTAGTGACATGTGTAAGTTAACCCATCGAATAAGTTTACATTTTGACAGGGTAGCCATCCTAAAGGTCAGAAGCTAAAGAGTGCAACCTCCTGCCTACAGTGGCATAGAAAATGGTTTTCTAACATACAAGATGTTTTCGTATATTGAAAGCTTTCTTGCTATCCTGAATGGGAAGGGAAATTCAAAAACTTGAAAATGTTCTGACTCTGTTTCTATTCCAATTAATTTAATGCTTTTAATTAGCTTATATTTCTATAAAAGGGTGTTTTTTTCAAAACAGGAAAATTAGAGTTTTGTTTTGCGAATGTCAAAATGAAACATTGACAGTTCTGATATCTTCTGTTTTTCCAGTCAAATAATTGAGAAAGATTTGTTGCTAACACACAAGAATTTTCCAATTTCTATAAAAGAAAAGTTTTTTTGAGGAATTCTCAGCCAGCTATCTGTAACATCAGAAATCCTGGAAAATAAATATGCCTGTTCTAAAGTTCCAGAGTCAAGTACCATAATGAGGGATCACAGCAGGATTTGAAGAGATACCTCCAATCACATTCAAGAACTAGTCCTTTATTCCTCCAGGGCCCCAATAACCAAAATGTACTTAAAAACTGAACAAGTTGGGTTTTTTTCAGTAGAGGGTCACCATTAAAGCCAACATTACCCAACTTTTACTATACCACAGAATTATTAGAACTGGAAAGAACTGTGGTACCTTGGACAGCAGGGTATAGGGACTGTTTTTAAATATTGACTTTCAAATGGCGATCACTGTGCCAACAGCAGGTATAGCCCAGTGAATATATATCTGATATCTTCCCAGGCCCCTGCAGTATCATTCATATCTATCCTAAGAATACTTCTTGAACTGTAACAACCACAGGAAACAAGTCAGCATTTACATTTACCCATCCAAAACAGATAAGCTATTCTTCTTCTTTTGTATGGCTGACTTGGAGCAACAGTTAGCTATAAGCTATAATTTTTACATACAAACTATAATTCATAATAATGGATATATGTCTGTATCTATATGATCTCATAGGTACTGGATTTTTGCTTGGTCTTTCATGCCCTTCCTACTGATATATCCCTTTTTCCCCACTAGCAGATTGTATAACGTACATGCTAAGATAAGATCTTCAGGTCTTTTATCTATAAGTTTCCTGGCCTACTTTTATGAACTATAAAATAAATATGTGCAGTTGTAGACTAAATGTTACAGCTGGATTAGATGACCTCTTCCTGTGAAATTTTAGATTTGCATTTTATTTTAAAACAGATATGGTAGATCCAAACTGGCAAAACCCCTGCAAAACCAGTACTCAGGAAAGCCACAAAGATGGGTTATTAAGGCAAATGATCACTGTCATGACCCAAAAGGCATGATTGTGTGTGTGTGCTTCGGCATCAGAATTATCCACGGTAAGTTGCAGAGCATTGCACGGGAGTTTCCTGTAGCAAGAGGAAACTCCGGTGCACGGACCAGTTTCCCGCCTTTTCTGCAGCTTCTTTTGCAGAGTGCATTGCTCGAGTTGCAAGAGGGATGCACGGTGCAAAAGAGTTCCCGCCACCGGTATGCAAATTCGTTCCCCGTGATTGGCTAGTGCTAAATTATTCACACGTGGCGGCTAGCGATTGGCCTGTTAGCCGTATAAGAGGCTTGAGCAGTTTCCGCCCAAG
>NW_005842022.1:1799636-1807864 GCF_000455745.1 Alligator sinensis | reverse complement strand
TAAGAGGCTTGAGCAGTTTCCGCCCAAGCCGAAGAGGACTCCACATCCATCTCGTGGGGACTCTGGGTACACGGCAGGGTAATAGAAACCCTGTGTGAGATCCAGAGGAGCGTGGCGGCCTGATCCACCGCCCACCTCTTCCTGTCTTCGAGCGCGACTAATATAAGACGTATTTACGATTTCTACATTGGTGGCCTGTTCACCCAGAGCATCTGGAGCTCTGCACCGTGGAGCCTAGCAACCTTCACGAGACCGTCTGTGTTGTGTCTGTCTGTAACTGCAACTTAATCAAGCTTTCCAGCCTACACCATTGCCATCTCGGTGTGAGTAAACAATCTTTTAAACTACCGATACGCGTCCGTACCTAATTCCAGAGCGAAGGCCTTCCCTCTCCGCCCCCGCGTGCCCGGGCTGCTGGCCACAGCCCGCGTGCAGCGCGAAAAAGGGCTCGGGGCGCTCCCGGCCCACACAATCACAATAGGGTATATAGTCCTTCAGTCTTTTCCCCTTCTCTTTCACATAGTATTAACTAAGGACTCTTTCATACCTTTGAGTGGAACCTGCTAGCTTTCAGGTAGCAGGTTCCATATAAGAACTCCACTCAGGGTTCTTATAATGCACACGAAGCACATGAGTATTCTCACCAATCAAAGGGGTCTCTCTAAGGCTTCTTTTCTGATTTGTCTTCCTTCTAGGTAAGGAGAGTTCATGTTTCCTTCATTCCCTGGCCCACACTCTCAAATATCATCCTCCACAAAGTTGTTAGAACAATTTAGCACTGAGCCAAATAAAATGCTGAGTTTAGAGAAATAATTGACCAGTACCAGACAAATCTTCAAGTTCAGCAGAGCTGTAATGGAGTTGGAGGCTCCTGTTACAAAGCAGGATCAGGCTCATTGTGATGGCTGTGGGGTGAGCAAACAAGCAAGCAAGATGAGACCTGCCAACTAGACAGCAAGCTGCAGAGAGCTGCTCATTAGTCTGTAATTAGAAAGACTATCACCTGGGGCAGCCCAGGAGGGGCAAAGATAGGGCCAGGGACCCCGCAGCTCGAGCAGGGCAGGAACTAGGGCCAGGGTTCCAGCAGCCCAAGAGGAGCAAAGGCCAGTGCCAGGGGCCCAGAGTAAGAGATACAGGGGCCAGAGGCCCACAGATACTCACAACTAAGGGCTAAGGCTAAGAAAGCCCAACCTGAATCAACGGGACGGGGCTGAAGGCTTTCAGCCAGAGAAAAAGGGCAAAAGCCAAAAGGACTGAGGCTCCAACAAGGGAGTACTTGTGCAGTGACATCTGCAAAGCATGGGCATGGTGTAAGGGGTGGCTGAAACCACATAAGAAGCCCTTAAGGTGCTGAGTAACAAGACTGAAGCTCAGGAGTAGATGAGACCTCACTCTAGGATCCCAAGGGCAGCCTCCCTTTCTAAGTACTTATTTACATCAAAGCAAGCAAGGAGAAGGAAAGACAGCTTAAAGGACTGAAGGCACAACAGGAGCAGGGTGACCACCGGCGGCATCACAGCCACCCCTGGCTAAGTACAGACAGTCAAAAAGCCCGAAGCTGAATTGATTCAGTCTTTGCAGGTTAGTCTAAACTGCAAAGACTTAACCAATAAGCAAATGAGTAAACATTCACTTTTGATTCATGAAATACAGCAACGTGCCTATAGTAGCTGAAGCCAGAAGCCGGGGGGCACTAGAGCATGGCTTTCTGGCACGTAGCCAGCATGGGCTGTGTGTTTGCTTCCTCTTCCTGCTGTCCCCAAAGTCTCTGGGATTTGTAGTCCAGATTCACAGATGCAGGACTCAGCAAAGTTGCTCATCACTTCCTCTTCCTACTTTCAGGTACTGCTGGGCATTTGTAGTCCACAGTTGCAGCCAGCACTAAGTAAGCAAGGCAGGGCAGTTCCAGACTTGGGGGAAGGGAAATTTAAGTCCCCTCTCTGGCCTCAGACCCCAGGAGGGGTTTGTGTGGGGGTGGGAAGGCAGTGAGCCATCCAGTGAGGCCAGTGAACCATCCCTCACTGCTCCAGCTAGGAAGCAGAGGAGTGGGACCAGCTCTGCTCTCTGGAGCAAACAGCACAGCCCAGCCCAACCCAGTGCTGCAAAATGCTGTGGGACTCTGATTTCACCTGAACCAGGAAGGGGTCTGAGACAGAAGTTTCATAAACCAGTTTGACCTAAATTAGTTAAATCTGACCAGTCTACATCCAACCAGGCTTATTTTAAGCCAGTTTCAGCCATTTTGAAAATGGTTTATATGCACTGAATTTCAATTCTGTTACAGGTGTAAAACAGTTTCTGATCACTTAAACTGGTTTATGTGTAATTTCTGTCCCTAGCCTTGGGGTCTTTGCCTGTTACATGCTCAAATCCTCCACCACATTCATCAAATTCTGCTACTGCTATAGCTACATCACCCCATTGATATTTTTGGCTCCTATAAGGAGTGTCAATATCTCCCCTATTGGCCACTAGCATAAGAGCTACCAAGGATGGATGTGAAGCACTTAGGCCTGCCCTGGCCAAACAGACACCACTGACAACTATACATTGTATGACCTCAGGCATCATTTAGGCACATGCTAACTTTAAAGAAACTGTCCCAATTTGGGAATTTCAGAATGTTATAGAAAACTGAAAAAAGGAAGCTAGCATCTAGAGGTGCACCAATACATCGGCCCAATATCAGATCGGTACCAATATAAAGAAAACTGGCTAAATCGGATATTGGCCCAATAGGGCTGATAATTTGGCTGATAAATGCCTGCGCTGCACGCAGCCACAGTGTGGCACTCAGGCAGTGAGGAGCACAGCCGGCAGCATGGAGAGCTGTAGTGGAAAGGGAGGGAAAGGGTGAGGGGGGCCAATCAATGCCCCACATGGTGAGGGAGGGGGCAGGGGCAGGTGCTGCCCATGCAGGGTGGGAGGGTGGGGGATTGGACCCATGGCTTGGGGAAGGGAAGCAACTCCCGCCACTGCTTGCACCACCTGCATGTGCCCCCCAGATCTGTGCGGGGCAGGCTGTAGCTGGGGATTCATAGGGCTCTTCTCAGTTGGGACTGAGCTCAGAGTGGGTACCAGTGGCACTGGGAGGATGCTGCATCCACCCCAAAATTTCACCGCCGCTCTGCCCCCAGCACCACCACCGCCAGCCACCCAGCACAGCCCTGGCTCTTCCCGCTGCATGGATGGAGGCCGGGTATTGAGCCGGGGCTGCACCAGGCAGCTGGTGGCAGTGGCAGTGGAGGTGAAATTTAGGGTGGATGTATCATCCTCCCTGCACCATCAGCACCCACTCCGAGCCCAGCCCCTGCTAAGAATAGCCCCACGAAGACCTGGCTGCAGCCCGTCCTGCCCTGTGCATATCTGGGGGGCACATGCCCCCACATGCCCTCCCAGAGTGTAAACAGCAGTGAGAACTGCCTCCTCCAACATGAGCCACAGCTCCACTCCCCCACCCTGCCTGGACAGCGCTAGTGCTTGCCCCTGCCCCCTCCCTTACCGCAGGGGGCATTGATCTGCCCCCCACCATGCCCCTTCCTTCCCCCCTCTCCTTCCACCATGCCAGACTTACCAGCTGGAGGCAGCTGTATCGAAAATCAGATCGGTATCGGCCAATATGCCTCCTTAAATATCGGCTATTGGGCTCGGCCCCAAAAATCTCTATTGGTGCACCCCTGCTAGCATCACTTAATTATACACACTTTTACTTGAATAGATTGCTGTCATTCATTGCTTTCTGTACAGCACCTAGCATAATTTCATGCTAGGCACCCACAGCCTCTGCCTAATTATGTTCCAGAAGGAATTTCTCCCCAACACTTTGATCCTCACATCGTAAGGTTTACACATGTCCTATGGCTAACAGATTCATGGAGAACAAGCAATCCAAACAATATCACATGAGAAATGCCTCTCCATGAGGAAACACATTCAGAAATAGATATACAGTTTTGTTCACCAGATACATTTACATATTAAAGGCTGTATTTATCAATATTTGATTTAAACGTCTGTGCCTGCACATTTACTGAACAAAGCCAGATGGGTGAATTCAGCTGCACATCTGTATTCATTAACACAAAAGGAGAGGGAGGCAGACAGCCACAGAACCAAATGGAGGAACGACAAGTATTTGGTCAGCTTTGAAGCAGTCCATTCATCGGCACATAGGGAGTTTCCTTCAGTTTATAGCAGCCAACAAATAGTTTTCTTATACTGAACTAGTAAAAGAAAATGGCTTCCACACAGTGCACTCACATGGGCTCCAACTGAGACCAGCACTCATGCATGCCCTTAGCTCTAAGCATCAAGATGAATGGCACTACTCACATGCTTAAAAGTTAAAAGCGTAAGTGCTTTGTTTGACTGGGACTCTACAGCTTCACTGCTATAATGTACCATACACATATGATATGCATAAGAATACAAAACCACTACCCTCCTCTTTTACTTACAATGAATACATTTCCTCCTGGTTTCATCAAGAGTCAAATCTCTTTATATGAGGAAGCCAATTTTTTGGAGCGCACCCAGCTTTAGAAACTTGGAGCTCGATTTTCAGAAAGGATGCATCCCCCACCATGGTAGCAGCCAAATATCAATAGGAACTGCAAATCCTGGCACCAGATTTCCAGAAACAGTCAGCACCCATAACCAGGACCAGATTTTCAGAAACACTAAGCTCATATTTAGGCCCCAAAATACCTAGCTGGACTTTCTAAGTGCTGGGCATGTTGGTGTGCGGGCCGGGAGCGACCCGAGCCCTTTTTCGCGCTGCACGCGGGCTGTGGCCAGCAGCCCAGGCACGCGGGGCTGGAGAGGGAAGGCCTTCGAGCTGGAATTAGGCACGGACGCGTAGCGGTAGTTTAAAAGATTGTTTACTTACACCGAGATGGCAGTGGTGTAGGCTGGAAAGCTTGATTAAGTTGCAGTTACAGACAAACAACACAGATGGTCTCGTGAAGGTTGCTAGGCTCCACGGTGCAGAGCTCCGGATGCTCTGGGTGAACGAGCCACCAAAATAGAAATCGTAAATACGTCTTATAAGAGTTGCGTTCGAAGACGGGAAGAGGTGGGCGGTGGATAGGGTGCTGCACTTGGGTAGTAGGAACCAGCAGCACACTTATACGATGGGGAGCTCCCTACTTGAGAGCACGGAGGCGGAAAGGGATCTTGGTGTCATTATTGACTCCAAGATGAACATGGGCCGACAATGCGAGGTCATGGTTGGCAGGGCTAACCGGACCTTGTCGTGCATCCACAGGTGCATCTCGAGTAGAGCCAGGGAGGTGATCCTCCCCCTCTATGCAACGCTGGTCAGGCCGCAGCTGGAGTATTGTGTCCAGTTCTGTGCGCCCCATTTCAGGAGGGATGCGGACAACATGGAGAGGGTCCAGAGGAGGGCCACCCGCATGATCCGGGGACAACAGGGCAGACCCTACAGTGAGAGACTGCGGGACCTGAACCTATTCAGCCTCCACAAGAGAAGGCTGAGGGGGGACCTGGTGACCGTCTATAAACTCACTAGGGGGAACCAGAAGGGTTTGGGGGAGACGCTGTTTCCCCTAGCCCCCGCTGGCATAACAAGGAGTAATGGGCACAAGTTGATGGAGAGGAGGTACAGATTGGACATCCGAAAAAACTACTTCACAGTTAGGGCGGCTAGGAGCTGGAACCAACTTCCAAGGAAGGTGGTGCTGGCCCCTACCCTGGGGATCTTTAAGAAGAGGCTGGATACTTACCTGGCTGGCCTCATTTGAGTCCCGTTTTTGTTTTTAGGGTTTGTTTGGTTTTTTTTTGGGTTGTTCTCCCACCCTGGCGGGGGGTCGGGCTAGAAGATCTATTAGGTCCCTTCCGACCCTAAAACTATGAAACTATGAAACTATGAATGCTCTGCAACTTGACGGGGATAATTCTGGTGCCGAAGCGCACACACACAATCATGCCTTTTGGGTCATGACAGTTGGTACAAACTATTTGAAATTTGACCATTGTGTAGTTGCCTTAATTGAAACTGACTGCCTTAATAAATATATCCTGACTCCTCCACGCTAAGCACTCAAAGTCTTGAGCCCAAGGCCAAAAGGAGGCAGCCAGAATTAGAAAAATGGTTCTGAAAATGTAACTTTTAGCATTCACAATGATTGAATGGAGCTTGATAGAAAAGGATTTTCACAGATTTATATGTACAGTTTGAACACATTAGGTTTTTACCAATGTAAAAAAAGGAACATGCTGATGATAAGGCTGACCCTTCACTACCACCTCTGTTCTTGTGGAAGTGCAACTGAAATGAAATCAGGAGTTACTATAGCATAAATCTGGAGTAATAGTGGTGAGTCAGGTCTTTTACAGTCATGCCTTCTTTACAGAATTTATAGGAAACACTAGTAGCTTATTATTAAAATATATCATGTGCATGTAAGTGAATGTTCAATCAACATGAGAGAATGGGTGTCTTAATACCTTGGAGATAGGTATCTAAGCAGAACAACTTGGAAAATGGAGGGAAGGAGTTGTATAACTCTTATTTCCATTGCACTGAAAAAATGCACACACTGGATAAGCAACTCAGCCCAAATTCTGTTACTGTTTGGGGGTTTTTTTGAGTGAAAAGAAAGAGCTGTGTATTTCAATCTAAGTCCTTAATGCCAGCAGCTCCACTTTTGAGAATAAGAACCATAAACAAAAATTTAATTTAATACATTGCCTTTTGCAGCAGGACTTCAAATTAAAATACTGACATAATAGAGGAGTTTAGTTCATAATAACCCCCTGCCAGTTTGCAATATTATGCTTAAATCTGCCAGCAGAACGTGGAACAACATAAATATTGCATCAGTGCTTTGGAGCTTACAGCATGTTACAACTTTGCTTCGCAAGGAAAATACTTCATGTACTCTCCAGTGAATTGCTGAATTACTATTAGTTTTCAATGAAGTGAATTGCTATAAGCTGAATGAAGGCAAATGGCTCAATGTAACCAAAAAGAAAAGTTACGTGTTACATACAGTTACCCGAAAAGTAACTTGGACATTTATTTCCAGCTGCATTAAATTTAAAATTAAAAGCATGTCTTGGTTCCAGCGCATATGATGCTAGCAAAGCCCCAGCTGCTTGGGTGGCTTTGTTCATGTGCATATGTGCTCATATCCTATAACTTATTCTGAGAAATGAAGCTATACTACTAGTCCATTTTAACTTTTTTTTTTTTTTGAGGGAGGTGAGGGGAAAGGAAATAATTCACAAACAAAAGAACAACAATTAAAAAGATTTTAAAAAAATAATAATAACAGAACCTTTTTTGGAGGTACCCACAGATGAAACAGCTGCACATTTCAAATAGCACAATTGGACTGTGCTGTCACATGTTTTTGTTATTTAAACAAACCTCTTTTATATGTCTTGTTCTACTCCATACCGTACAGGTTACATGCAAGATCACTGACAGCATCACTTCGCAGATGGGTTATTACACTGGTTCACAGTGATAACCAGGGATACCAGGAATCCATTTGCCACAGAAAAACACAACATTTTGGTTTTTACAGAGAACCTTTAGAATCACTGGGGCGAAAAAATCCCTTACTGAAAATAAAATGCTGGCTCCTCAGTGGGAGGGAGCCATCAGTCCTAACCACCACTGAAGCAGCCCACTGGGGGAAGAAGCTGCCAACACAGGAAAGCAACTAAGATGGCAGCCACCCCCTCCTCCCTCCGCTGCTGATTGGTGGAGAGGGCTGCCAGTCATGTGGCCCTACCCCTCTCCACCAATCAGCAGCAAGGGGCTGGGCTGCATGAAGGGCACGGGCAGCCCTCTCCATCAGTCAGCACTGAGGAGTGGGCTGCTTCCAGGGCTCCTTGGCTAATCAGTGTTGGGCGGAGGGGGGAGGGGGGCTCACCACAGAAAAACCCTGGTTTTTTTTTTAATCAGAGAATATTGGTTTTTTAATCACAGAAAACTAGGATCCATAGTGATACCTATGCTTTGTCTGTTGAAAATACATAAGTGCATATGCACTGCATACATTGTCCTAGCCATGTATCATAAATGGAATATGATTTAAGTGTAGTATAGTTCTGAGGTTATACTAAAGTTTAAAGAGCACTGCCAGTTTTGGTTGCAAAACCTAGTTTAACACATTGGGGGGGGTTGTTTTTGGTTTTTGTTGGGGGATTTTTGTTTGCTCGTGGTTTTTGGGGGGGGTTGCGGGG
Source organism: Alligator sinensis (assembly GCF_000455745.1). NCBI lineage: Eukaryota > Metazoa > Chordata > Crocodylia > Alligatoridae > Alligator > Alligator sinensis. The sequence continues at coordinate 1,799,647 of NW_005842022.1, read as the reverse complement.
GGGGGGGGCAT
>NW_005842022.1:1786617-1799626 GCF_000455745.1 Alligator sinensis | reverse complement strand
GGGGGGGGGGGGGGGGGGGGGGGGGGGTCATTTCTGTTCGTTTCCTCTTTAGCAGAAATTCAGAGACAGGCAATGAACCCTGAAAGTACAGCTTCTCTATAGCCTCACTGTCAGGACTTCAGAGAAAGGCAGATATTTCATTCTGCTCTGGATTGTACCTCCTCTATATAAATGACCTTCACTTTAGTGGATTCCAGTAATTAACTAAAGTATTGTAGGTGTGGGGGAGATGTTGCAAGACAAACACAGAATAATGTAATAAAAACTCAAGGAAAAGCTCATCCTTCAGGATCACTGGTCCTCTGGCTACCTCCAATGAATTATTCCATGGAGGAGGTACTACTTAGTGTTGTTTAATATACAATCATGTTTTTTCATGATACATGGTGAAGCACAGTAAATGGTAAAGCATGCTGCAAGACCAGTTTTGACACATACTGACCCATGAGCAGAGCTTTACTTGTATTTTTTCCACATTATCAGACTGGTAGCAGTTCACCAGCATCAGACTGTAAAAAAAAAGGGACATTAGGTCTGTTTTCCACTGCATGAGAACTGCTTTGAAAACTGCCTGAGCTCACTTTACAACCACATTTCCCCTGGGAATGGGGCTTGAGCCTCATCCCTGCTGATCCATGTGGATTTGTCTGCTAAGCTGGATCCTGCATGGATCCAGCACTCAGAAGCAGCCACAAACAGGAAGCACCTGGGTAGACTTCTTTTCAGAAAGAAGGAAAGCAGGTGGTATAAAGTACTGTATGTGCAGTAATCTGAAAGGAAAAAAAATCTGACCTGCTGCCAGACCTCAGATCAGAGAGCAGAAGCTTCAGCTCCCTGCTTGACTCCACAGAGAAAATCTCATCCATATTAATAAGTACACTCTCTGTTGCATATCATATAGTAAGATATTTTCCTTTTAAGGTAAATTCAGTTGTTTGCAAACTTGCTTGTGTTGCCTGGACTGAAGAATCACAAAACAGGCACAGCATAGCTAGTATGTCATGCAAGCTTCCAATTCTGCCCCCATGTAGGAACTGGAATTTCTATGGTAGTCAAAGACACCAAGTAAAGTCAGATGTGATCACTCTCTTAATGGAACACCGTATTTATCTCTCTCTGGATCTCTCTCTCAACCATATCTCTCTCATGGAATGACTGCTGCATAAGGAATGATCAAGCCTCTCTACTCCTTTCAGAAACTCCATCTGTGTTTGTCCTTCTAGCTGACACAGATCATGATTCTTGGTTCTTTAACAGAACTGCTCCACAATCTCTCTGTGCTTTGTGTTTAGATGGAATTCCCTTCGCTGCAGCAATTCTGGTCTCAAATTATCTTCTGCATCTCCACTCTCCTTAGTGGGAGTGTACTGTGCTATGTAAAATCTAGCATTTTAGAGCAGAAGGAAAGCCTATGCTTGATATTCTCAAACAGCCATTTCCATCTTATAGTCAGAACACTAGTCAACATCTCTGGTTAAAAACAAATCATTGAATACTTTAGCCTGTTGTAAATACATGTTTGTAAAATAAAGAGGGAAGGAACCTACAAGGTTGTTGAAACATTCCTTCGGTATAAGAAACTTCCCACGGCTTCCATGTTGTTTCTTGCCCTAGCCTAGATAGCAAGGTGTTTGCAAAAGGGCCATCTCTTCTGAGGTGTTTGTACAGCATCCAGCACTATAGGGCCCTCATGTCATTGAGGCCTCTGTAGCACAAACAATAAATTAGAAGCAGCCTCCCTCTGTAAGTTGTTCCCAAAACATGCTTTTTCCATAAGAAAGGGAACAAATCCAACATCCCAGTATTGAGAAAAATATCATTCATGTCTTAAAGCATCTTAAGGACATTCACAATGTTTTCTTTTCTTAATTCCTTACAACCCAGGCCAGGATTCAGGCCAGGAAAGCATTCTTGCAGGATTCAGGCCATTATACTTGGCCTCTGTACAATACTGTTCAGCCAATGGCCTAAACAGTTTAAAAAAATGAATTCTTCATCTCTAAGTTGAGTGAAAATTGTACCCTTTTGAGAAAAAGTAGGCTAAGAACAAAACCCGATGGCAATCCTCTGCACACTCACAAATGGATATCACAATTTGTGAGCAGATAAAACTCCCATTGAAGTTAAAGAGTAAGGACACTAGGGTCAGGCTTGCATAGTTTACATTGTATTTTGATCCATTCCTGTTGCAGATACTGCAGGGTTTTCTTATCTATCTTTCTGATAAATGTGATTTTTTATTAAACTATATCAAGGCCCGTGTGCCTCCACTGTAGTCATTGTCCTGTGGAAATAGGAAACTAGAATAATAAGTGTTAGAATCAACATTATAGGAAAAATTCTACTCTGGTTTATGCAATTTAGCCAATGTGTTTCTAACAGAAGATATACATGTACACTCTTTAAATCAGGGTTTCATGAAACTCTAGACCTGAATCTCCACTTCAGCCCACAAAGAAAGCGATGGGTAAGTGACAGCAAGGTATTTTATAATTTAAACAATAGGTGCAAGACCTAAAATGTAATTCAGGACCGACAAAATCCCACCATTGTACAATGACTGACATGGCACTTGTGACCATTATATGACCTACTTGTATTCTATGGGTTTATTTCACTGTGGATTTGTTCTGTATCTCACAGCCTCCATGCATCAGGAATCTGTCAGCTAGCTGATGTGCTTAGGCAGTGTGATGGAGAAGAGAAAATGATGAGAACTCACCGCCTTCTGTCACTCACTGTGAGGAGATGCACAATTTTTCCCCCTCATGGCATAGTGTGATAGCTACGTGGCAATAGGCCAATACAGACAACGAAAAGATGAGACAAAAGCAGTGTTCTCTGCCAACTTCAGGGCAATTCATAATTTTATAAGATATGGAGTTCACTATAAATGCCACAGGCCAGAATAGAGAGAATGGGAAAGATGGCAGCAATAGATCAAGAAATAAGGGGTGTTAGAGAGGGCAAAGTGACCTAATCCCTTCTTAGATTGCATAGAAGCAAGCATTACTCTCCCATGTATGGTCAGGGTCCAGCATAAACGAAAAAACAGAGCCATTTAAACACACAACACATCCTTCATTCCAAAACTCAAATCATTTTGGTTGCCAGACACTCTTTCAGAGTACACTTTATTCTCAAGAGCCCACTTGGATGATTCCAGGAAGTAGCCAGAGCTACTTTTGGTTTATCATCATCACCTCTGTTGATTACATTTTTTTTAAAAGAGGACACATTACACATACAGAAAACAATCACAGTGCAAATGTAATGAAGTGATTTTCTGAGACCTAGTCGAAGCAACACTGCCATCTGTTACAGAAGAAAATATTTTCAACATCTTTGGAAAACAATGAAAGTTGAAGCTTTCTGGGTAGTAACTAACCTATTTTTTGCACATCCCCAGAATCCAACCAAATCAACTTTGTAATTTTCTCAGGCATATAAGATTTTTATTAAAAGGAAAAAGGAAATTAGTTAATGACCTAGTAGGAAACATGGGCACTCCTGTGAAACCCCCCCACAATTCCTTCCCCAAAGACTTTATGATCTAAAATGAAAGTAATAGTGCTGGCAGCACTACTAGGCTCATGAAGGCCTTAAACTCAAGGGAGGGCAACTGTGCCCACCTCCTGCATGGGTAGGATAGCATGGTAAGTGAAGGAAAAGAAAGCCCAATAACCATACTTTATTCACCCACGTAGTGTGAAGCACAATCCATCCCTCCCCATACAATTTTCACAAACACCACAGGGGGAGAAGAAAGAAACGCTTGAGATCTGAATATTATGCCTTTTCTGGAAGAGTTGTGACCTTACAGTTTCCTACACCTTGAAAGATGGCATGCTGACACCTATGATGCTGACTGCTTACTATGTCAGAACACATTCAGCTATTTCAGATTTGAATTATACCAGCTGTGTAATCAACATACCCAAGAAACTACAGTTGGTCACAGGTGCATGCGCATACACACACACACACACATGAATTTGTGCCAGCATTTCCATTCGCACTTGCAACAAGAGTGACTTTGTGCTCCCACTACACCGTTAAATTTGGAAGTCAGACCCAACTTTGCATTTGAAAATTGCTGAGTGTATTTGTACTTTACAACCTGACTTACCAGTTGCCAGTGATGAAAGCATACAGCTTTTGAACGTCACAGTTAAATACAGCAATTACCAATTTTATTTAAGTTAGAATTTACAGTCATCCCTGCATTCTAATGAATGCTCAACTAGATCAGTTTAAAATATAACATAACAACACTGGGCTGTTTTATAGGGTTTCTTTAATAGCAATGGATGCCAAATACTTTAAATCCTATATGCATATGACACCTCTGAACGGTAGCTGCTTCCCCAGGAGCCAGTATGGACAGTTCTTGCTTTTATTTCGAGTCCTCTAATATTTGATCCTTTTCTTAAAAGCTTCAGCTCCTTAAGTCATGTGCTTGCCTTAAAGTCTTAGCTTTGTTTTAAAATGTTAACTTTCAAGCTCTTGTGGTTGCAGAAGGAAGATTAAAAGTGAGTCTTAAAGACTCAAAACCAGAAGGGACTTTTTGTTTTAAATCATTTTTTGGTTTAACTTTTTCATTTTAACGCTTCATGGTATTAGAGCCTGATTCAATACTTTTTCCTGCCGGAGTTGACTGATGATGGTGATCAATTAGTGCATGTCAAATTAAGCAATAGAATGGGATGGGATGGGGTTGGGTTGGGTAGAGAAGAATTTGGCAAAAACTAAGTTAGAAATGTAAAGATGTATATATACTGAGGTCACTCTTGTGACTGCAGCTTATCTAGGAATACCTGATTTAGCTTTAGACTATCTAACTGATGATCTGGTACTCACAGCAACACAGAACTCCACGGTGGCAGCAAAAGCTACCTAAGAAGCTGGAAAAAATGGTGTAGGTTTTGCAACCTGGGTTCTGTGTTGCCACCACTGCACTACTAGTAGTACCCAAGTAGCTCATTTAAAGTTTGGGCAGATATGTCTGTGAAGGACAGCCACTGCTGTGATTTAAGACTATATAAAGAATGCAGTACTGCACTATTCAAATCACTGAGAATCCTGGTACTGGCTCAAGTAGGAAGAAGATTAGGGTCAGAATCAGTCACTGTCAGAAGTGTTGAGTATCACTTCACTTTTTACACTGATGTTGAGTTGGCGTCAAAAACAGGGAAACAGAACGGCACTCCCCTTTTTCTGTTCTTATCATATTTACTCACCTCTACGTGCAATTAAATACACAGTAGATGGTGAGATCACCCGTAGCACCTTTCAGCAGCCTTTGATGCAGCCCATCATGAATCCAGCATAAATCCCTATGTTTAACAGAGGCAAAGAACTCAAAGTAGTGATCCCACCTTATGCAAAGTTTGCTTTTGGGAAATTGCTAAGGTCCCATTTCCCTAAAGACGCTTTTTAATCCCTAAATACATACAGATGCAAATTCTCAGTTGATGTAAACTGACTTATTGCCTCACTGGCATTTATTCAACAGCTGGTTCAACTGAAAAATACAAACATTTTAAAGGAGGGTTCCCTACATTCTGAGGCAAGCGAGATCTTATTTAGGGAAAAAACACAAAAAACGCACAGCACAATCCCTTCATTTCTGTAGCTTTCTAAAGGACCAGGAAGGAAATTTTGTAGTTACTGCTGCCCATTTTATTTAGCTAAATACCAAAATATTAGTCTTTACAGTAGCCTGTTTATTCTTTTTGATATAGAATTCATTTTATTCTTTTGCTACATTTTCAGTTCTCAACATAGCATAATTCTATTGCACATAACCAACCCTCAACTTATTTTTAATGACAACTTGTGAGGGTTTGTTTGTAGATTTTTGAGTGTTTGGTGTTAGGCATATTTAGAAATGTTCATGGTATAAAAGCTATAAAGTAACCATGCTCTAATTGAAAGCTAAAATCTTATCTGAGTATTATCCAGGGTTTCATATAGAAACTAAGTGGATAGGATACCTCTTATAATCCCCAGGTATTCTGCAGGCCTGGAATTTCCTACATAGTTGTATTTCGGAATCAAAGTTTTCATTTATCCAACTTGAACAGCTAAAGTTAGACTCCTTATCTTAGCCATATTGATAAAAGTAACCTATATTTGAAAGGTGCTGCCCTTCATCTTTCATTGAGTTAATGCAAATCTACTGAAATCCCACTGAAGAGAAAGCAGTCCTCAAAATGGCCTCATCTAAATGTTCACTGAAGCCATTAGCCATATTTTTCACTCAATCAAGCCCAGCATGAGTGAAGTAGAAACCAAACTTTTAAAAAATTCCTTAGTCCTTGTACTTTTAGCCCACTTCTGATATCACAAGTGTCAGTTTTACACCGGTAAAAAATATTATCTTACATGGAAATATTCGAAATATGCTTTAGCATAAGATCATTTCCCAGCAGAACCAGACCATCTGTCCTCATATCTAGAACTCTGACAAGCAGACATACATTTCACGAGTTGAGATACTGAAACATATTTTTTGCTGCGCATTTATAGCCATAGCCAGACTGTGTACAATAGCAAAGGTGCACAGACAATAGTTCATGAAGCCTTGGCTGAAGGAACATGATTCCAGTGTTGGATCAAGACAACAGGTTCTGAAATACATGTCCTGATCCAGTGAAGAAGGAAACAGGAGAAGCAAAGAGCTGAACTTCCTACACATCGCAGCACATTGGCGACATGTAGGTGCACATGGGTGCATGTGCACCCTTTGAGATTGACTGTGCACTCCCTGGAAGCACCAGCTGCAAAACCGAAGTGCACTTCCAGTTTTGCCGCTGGCTCAGTGATCGGCCCCTAGGGGATCCCCTCACCAGTTTTGCCGCTGGCTCAGTGATCGGCCCCCAGGGGATCCCCTCCCCCCCTGGCTGGCCACTAGAAGACCGCCCCCCCGGTCAGCAATCAGCCACTGGGGGACCCCCACCCTGTTGGTGATCAGCTGCTGAGGGACCCCTGCCCCATTGGCAATCCAGTGCCCCCCCAGACTCCGGAGGCACCAGTCACCCATGTCACAGCAGATGTTTTTAGACCCGAACCCTCAGGATGGAGTACTACCCAGCCTTTCCTCAGTATTCAGGATCTTACTCCATTCGTATTAAGTTGATGATGAAAGAAATTCATAGCAACCTCATGCCTTTGTTCAGCACAAGACAGCTTTAGCCCACATGCATGCCCATTGTCAATTATGTGCAGTTTTGCAGCTTTATTACCATATTTACTCAAATATAAAAGACAAGGTTTTTCCCTCCAATCAGCAAGGGGAAAATCTCCCCTCCCCATTACCTATAAACACTGTATTCAGAAGGTCTACAGTAACGTCCCTGCATGGGTAGCTGCCTTAAGATGTTTAGCCAGCATGATATGAGATACCAGTTCCACAGTGCTCAAGACCACCGGACTTGCAATAGCATATGCCCCAGCAAAATATTGTGCTCCTTATTGTGGTTCACATAATGGTGAATAACATAATGGCCCAGAAGTTGTCCCACTAAAAATCTTGACACTGTACTTAAGAGAGGTCTGAGGCTCATAAGTACGTGCACAACTTATATACTTACACAGATATACTTTCTTTACTCTCAGACATTAGACCAAGTGACATAAGAAGACAGACCCTAACATCATTACTGACAATAGAGGCAAGAGATGATGAAAATCATGTGCTTCATCAACTGTGAAATGAAGACCCAGACAAATAGAGGCTTAAGAAGTTTAGAAGTCATAAATCATTTCTACATGAAGCCCACAAGCTCCTGGAAGAGATTGGGGATGACCAAACCTAGGGGCAGCAATTGAATGGGCCAACAGCTGGGAAAGGTCAGACCTATTCCTACAGCATTTTATACCAACGGCAAAGGAGTCCTCCTTTGGGCATGATCTTGACAGAGAAGCATTGGTCAAGCTGAACAGACTGAGATCTGAATATGGACACTTCAAGACAACACTTCACAAAATGAACATCTTGAACAGCTCCCTGTGTGAATGCAGAGTCCAACAAACAGCACAGCATTTAATCAAAAGCTGCAATCTCTACAATTGCCCAGATGGGGTAGATAGGATCTGCACATTAAGCAAAAATATCAGATAGTGGTGTATAGATTTAGAAACTGACATCTGATACTATACAAAAGAAGAAGTGTGGGGAAAAAAACTCCTAGTCTTACAATCACATGCAACTAAACCTCATTAAATACAATGTCTATCATTAAACTGCTGCCAAAAGCAGCATGTGCTTAGTAATGGAAATCAATTATGAAGTTGATAAAATACAGCCAACAATGAGCATAAGTATAAAATACATGGCAACATGCTGATGGGAACCTACCTTTTTTTTTTTTTTTGTTAAAAGAAAATGTTCATGTTCCAAGTCAAATCAAGTCCAAATCTGTAAGTCAGTCCAGAACCGTAAGTGGCCCTACAACTGGCAAACATCCTCCAGCTCTACCAGGGGCTTCAGATATTTCCAAAGTCTTTTAGCAGGCATCCTGAAGGCCCAAGCCCATGCCCCCAAGTTTCACCTGCCTTCAGCCATATGGCTGCAGAAGCAAGCTAGGGAGGAGCCTCCCATTTCCATAAAGTGGGCTTTAAGCCCCAACACCTCTGCAAGTACTAAACCACATGAGAAGAACAGTTATCCCTGGAAACGCTTAAGGAAAACTGCCTTCATGGACCCAGATACATGGTGTTTCCCCTGCCAAGAACCTACCTCACGAATAGGTTAGTGCAGTCCATATGAATAAGATATTTGGTAGTGCCCATTGTGCTCAGTCCCTCTCAGTACTGACTCTTTTTAAAGTCATAGTGAACTAGTACACTGAATACATGTTTGCTTCCTCTTCACTCCCACAGCTAAGCTGTGCCTCCCCCGCCCCCTGCCATTTCCAGTTATTCCTTTTTCTTTACCAGCCTTAAATGTCTGATCCTGTCACCAAACAGGGTCCCAAACAGTTCACCCAGAATCTCTCTGTTGACCCCTCTCTCAGCCTTTCGCATATGATTAGTGTGGTCCCGCTGTCTATGAGGTGAAGCTGGACCAGGTAGTCCTGTGTCTCAACTGCACATACATTTTTGAAGGATTCCTGGACTCATGACAAGAACACCCCAGCACACACACATGTACTGAGCAGTGCTGAACTATGGGGTCACCATGGGTTGAAACACTGTTGTCTCTGTTGGGGTACAGCCAGTGAACTATATAGCAAATCATGAACCTTTTGGCTTTGGACTAATATCATGCATAGTTTGTACTCTATATAAGGAGGTACAAAAGTACTGCTTAAAAGTGTATTTGTGGAGTACCTATGCTAAAACTTGCATCAGTTTTGGTTTTTTTAAAGATAAAATGTGTCAGATCATCAATGTTTTAATTTTGCTCCTCATTTCCATGTGTTCAGGGAGAGCAGGGTCTGACAGTGGGGTGAAGACATTTGCAGAGCAGAGGACAAGGAGGCCACCTGAATGCCACATCCCCCACACCCACAAGATTAATTTTTTCCTGCTGCAGCAATGGGAGGATGACAAAAATCAAGGCAAATCTCCAATAATTAGATTCTATACCTGGAAAATTAGAACAAATTTATAAACTTTCCATATACAGAATCTAATTATTGGGGGGTCAGTCTTATAATCAGGGTCATCTTATATTCAAGTAAACATGATATTAAATTAACGCCCCATGGATTGTGCGATTCACCAAGGAGGAAACCATCTTATTTGGTTTATGCTTTTACTAACTGATCTACAAACTTCTGTGTAACAAAGTGTTTATTGAAATATGATAGAATAGCTGCTGAAGGTTTAAAATATTCAAAATATTCTGTAATGCCAATTAATTTCTGAATGAAAGTCTCTCTACAGTCATCAATTAAATTTATTGAAGGCCTATACCTTAAGAGTTGAAATTAAAAACAAAAACCCATTGTGAAGTGTGTGAGTTTGTTTTTGTTTTTAATGGTGCTAATACATCTTAGAAAACAATATATAGTGATTAGGAATAAAATTATGACCTGACTTGACAATCATTTTCTCAATGTGAATGTAACTGGAATATATGTGAATCAGTAATTGCTATTTCTGGTGACTTATGGTCATGGGATGAGTTTTGTATTACAAATGACTTAACGTTTAATTAGTTTGTATGATTAGATTATGTAACTTTTTACAAGTGATGGCAAATTGGCTTAAGTGTGCGCCACCCTGTATAATGACATAAAAATTAAGAACTCAGTAAAATAAATTCAAACTTACCTATAACCAAACTCAATTATAATATTTCTTGTGTGTTATTGGCAAATATATATTTCATACTGAGAATTTGAAAATATCTAAGTGGGAAGCATCACAAGATTCACTTGTTAGAAATTAAGTCAGTTAGCCTAGGAAAGGTTTTGTGTAGAAAGGACTTCTTCACTTAAAAGAAATTAGCAAACCTGGACACCATTAAAAATACACCAACACAGGCAAGGGAATAAACTAGAATGAATTCTGGGTCCACAATTCAGGAAGGACACAGAGAAGCTTGAGAGAGTCCAGAGGAGAGCCATGCACATGACCAGAGGGCAGGAGAATAGGCCTGATAAAGAGAGGCCGAGAGCCATGGGACTCTTCAACCTGGAAAAGCGCAGGCTCAGGAGTGACCCGTTGGCAGCCTATAAATACATCAGGGGTGTGCACCAGAGCACCCCAAGGGATGACAAGGACCAATGTCACAAGCTCCTCCAAGACCATTTTAGGCTGAACCTAACAAAGAACTTCTTTACTGTCTGAGCCCCCAAGGCCTGGAATAGGCTCCCTCCAGAGGTGGTACAAGCACCTACTCTGGACTCCTTTACGAAGCATTTGGACACTTATCTTCCTGGGATCCTTTGACCATAGCTGACTTCCTGCCCTTGGGGCAGGGAGCTGGACTTGATGATCTCCCCAGGTCCCTTCCAGCCCCAATGTCTATGAAATCTATGAATATAATACATGGCACAAAAGAATCATAGTGGGTGGCAAAAAAAAAATCTACTCAACACACTACGTCACCACAGTGACAAGCTACGACAATGTAGCTCATTGCTACAGTGAAGTAGTGTCAGTGGCATGAACTGTGACGCCAACGTTACTGCACAGTAGCATCAGAAATATCCCCATATGGCTCCAGAACTGGGCAGTAATAGCTGTTACTGCACAGTCATTTAGTGTTTGCTTAAGCAAGTTTCCAAGTAACAACTGCACATTAGGGCACACATGTAGATATGCCCACTGTGACATAATATTTTTCTGATGGGTATATAAGAATGCCTTCATAAAAAAATAACACAGCCAGACCAAATACAATATAAAGTGGGTGAATCTACAACGGATGCTTTACCGCATAGTAGACTAATCTACTGCTCAGTAAAGCATCACCATCTACACATGCAGAGCATTTACTAAGCAGCAAATTAGGCTACTGCACAGTTAGCCAGTACCTGTAAATTCAGGTACTAAATTAACTGTGCAGTAGTTACTGTGCAGCAATACTCATGTATCTGCTGACCAGGAACTTATTTGCTCCCAGTAAGCCTAGGGAGAAGGGGGCCACAGGGGACAGGCACTGTCTCTGTCCCTAGTTCTGGCACTGCTCAGCTACCAGCTCTTCCCAGGAGCTGGGAGCCAATCAGCCCCAGGACTGGGGAGCTCTTTGCCCAATCTCCTGATTCCAAGCTCCTAGTATGGAGCTGGCAGCTCCAGAGGGTGAGCAGGGACTGGGAACCCGATCCCTGTTTGCCCCACAGAGCAGCTCTATGCAGTGAGAAGCTGGCTGCTCTAGGGGGATGGGGTGTCAAGTGGTCATTCCCAGCCCCAGCCTGCTCACTGGGACAGCCAACTCTGCACCAAACTGGGCAGCTGCCAGTGAGCCTCATGCCCCTTCACCCAGCAGGAGGCTCACCAGCAGCTGTCCCATACGAGAGACAGCTCCCAGTGACTCCTTTGCCATGCTCCCTGGCAGCTGTGTGCCCTGAAGAGCATGGGGCCAATAGAGCTCTGCCTGCTGCAGAGGCAGCTGTCTCCCAGCCTGGTGCACATCAGGTCCCTGTCTGCAGCTGGAAGAGCTCTCCTGGTCCTGTGTGCATTGGGACCAGCCCTATGCTACTTGCCAGCCCCAGAGCTAGCACCTGGAGGAGCCTGGCACTCCCCCTGGTTGCTACAGAGAGCAGAGCAGGGCAGGAGCAGCCCTGTACCAGGCTGCTCCCATTGGGAGTAAATCTGCTCCCAACGGGAGTAAATCTGCTCCCAACAGGAAGCACATGTAGACATGCTCCCAAGGAAGGGTTACTACTCAGTATTTCACTGAGGAGTAAGCCTAATGCAAATTAATAGCATGTGAAGATGTGCCCAGTGAATATAAATGGAAGCCATGTTTACCACCACAGAGCATCTATCATCTCAACTTATCACCACAGCACTGGAGTGTCTTCAGTATAAAATGGATAATAATGGTGAAAAATTCTAAGTGTATTTAATTGAAACCCTGGCACACCTCCCCTCTGACTGGGACAGAGATTTTGCTTTCACATTTTAGATGTTATTATCTTTTAATGTTTGTTATACATTTATTGGGTCAAAGGGGATGTCATGGTTAGAAAACAAGAAATTGTTTTTTAGATATATTGGGAGTAAAAGGAAGGCCCAGGGAGGAATAGGACCCCTGCTAAATGGGCAGAAACAATTGGTGATGGACAGAGGGGACAAGGCTGAACTCCTCAATGAGTTCTTTGCCTCAGTGTTCCTAAGTGAGGGGCACGACAAGTCTCTCACTGGGGTTGTAGAGAGGCAGCAGCAAGGCGCTAGACTACCATGCGTAGACCCTGAGATGGTGCAGAGTCATTTGGAAGAACTGGATGCCTTTAAGTCGGCAGGCCTGAATGAGCTCCATCCGAGGGTGCTGAAGGCACTGGCCGACATCATTGCAGAGCCACTGGCGGGAATATTTGAAAGCTCGTGG
>NW_005842022.1:1777853-1785386 GCF_000455745.1 Alligator sinensis | reverse complement strand
TTTCCTGCTTATGCAGGGGGTCGGACTCGATGATCTATTGAGGTCCCTTCCGACCCTAACATCTATGAATCTATGAATCTATGAAAATGTCACTTTTTTTTTTTAGGGAGGAATTTCGGAAGAAGGTTTTGCAGAATGTCCAATACATAGTCTGTAATCTTCTCTGGAAATTGTTTCCAGTGCCAGCTGCCCTTGACAGAGAACATCTTTTGTAGCATGCTGGAATTTTGGGCATCTCTACAGACAAACTCCGCCAGACTCCAGAGGAAATGCTTGCATGCCTAGAGCAGTATAAAATAATTGAAGGTGGCCAAATGTGAGCTTTTACAGTGAAGTATTTGGGATATAGGTTATGTTGATAAAAAGCTAAGGAGGTTGTAGAACAATAACTCAGGCTCTAGTGTTGAAAAATGACAACATGGATTTTGAAAAGCAAATATAGTAGAACCCAAATTTTTCATCAAAAAAAATCCTCACGCCCTGCAAAAATGAGGGTGACAGAGAGAACCCTAGCAAACAGCTGTGAAGGACCATGAAGGTGTTCCTACTGATTGCTCTTACTTTTATTTCAGAGTGCCACATCTCCAGGCAGCTGCAATGGGACCACTAATGAGCTCCATCTGAGCAGAGAAGCAGTACCCTTTGAAGTTAAAAGCCAAATCAAACAGCCAAACAGCTTATCTCTAATTTGGAACCCCACTGAAAATGAACCAATGTAATAAGTAATGTGTGGATGTAATAAGTAATAGTCGTAAAAGCAAATGGACCCAGGGTGTATTCTGCAGCACTGTGATGGCTGCTCATTTGGACTGCAACTCCCAGAAACTGCTGCAGGCACATGGGGCAGAGAGGCGAGGACGTACAAAGGAAAAGGAAGCAAGCAGGAGAGGAAGTTGCAGAGTGATAAAAAGCAGTTTTTTCAGCCTTGCATATGAAAGCTGGTCACCTCTACACAAAACAAGTGCACAGTGGACCTGAGGATCCCACGGGCTTGCTTATCCAGGATTTTGTTGATGAAGGAGCTGGACTCAGACTTGGAAGGAGCTGCAGGCTACTGTTTGAGCACTCTAGAGACTAAAACCTTGTTTGGAGACACCTCCAGAGATGGAGGGGGGTGGGGGGAAACTAAGGTATACTACCACAATTGTTGATGTTTATCTTTTACCTGTTCCCTTACTTTGGCCTGTTGGCGTGTGACCCTAAACCAAATGATTTTCTATATAGAAATGGGTACTTCCCCATTTCTTGTGCCACTTTCTGGGGCTACAGGGCAGGCGCACCAGGTGGTGAATCGCCTGGACACAGATGATCCAGATTCAACTGTATTCAGATATTAAGTCATCCTGAGTGTCTGGGTTTCCAGTTGCATTATTTCAACAGTGGCAGGGGCTGATCAATTGGCAATTATTTTCTGTCAAGGTTAATGCAATAATTTTCCAGCAGAGGTTAATCACTGAACTTTTTGGTATAGATCAGCGAAGGCCAAACAGTCCAACCGTCTAGCTAAACCAGATCTTGACTTGGCATAGAGCCACAAGGTCGTAAGTCTTGTGAAATGTGCATGCCCCAAAGTCGGTGATCAGTGGCAGAGTGTCCCAGCTCAACTAATAAATTGTTGCTCAAATAAAAAGGAACTGAAGAAAATCCATAATAGAAAATAGTAAGTGAATACATAAATATACTTTTTCTCTCTATCTACTTGTTGATTCAGGAACATTTAAATGACCCGAGTGCTATTTGTGGGTCATGAGCTGCAGTTTTTAACCATGCCTGGTATAGACAGTCTCTCAAAGACATGACAAGTTCTCTGCTACGTCTTTGTTCACTCTCCCGGGTACCTCTACTAGTTTCACAGTCTTGATTCAGGCTTTATTTATAAATTATCTATCCTCATGAATATAGATTTATTATCAAATATATGCTCAGATTCACCAAGACATTTGAGCATATACATCAGTCCATTGACTCCAGAGTTCCTTACTAAATCTGAGACGTAGAAGCAGTGGTTCCCTGTCAACCCCACTAGCAACCCAGGGCAGTGGAGGCTGTTTCATTTCAGTTTTAAACATTTCTCAAAGTAGAATATTACATCCATTATGCTTCTCATCTTCAAAAATAAGGAACAGGCATTTACTAATTAAATCTTTTAAAAGTCCTGTATATCCACCCTTAGGATGAGAAACTAAGGGCTCCAAGACTTTTTACAGTTCCATACCAGATTTACCTTGGATCTAATTTTTTTATCCAGTGGCATATAATTTTGTGCCAAACTGTAAGCTTACATTAAAAATACTCATATATCATCCAGCTCTTACAAAAAGAAGGTTACAAAGAGACTCAGATTGTCAATGGCACCTCGTAGAAATTTTGCTTCCAGATTGCTTAAATTTCTAGTAGGAAAGGGCATCTAAAACTCTCAGCTGGCTTTGAAAACAACACTCAATGTATATTTTCAAATTAATGCTAATATTTTAAATGTATTTTTAAAGAGCAAGTTAAAAAATTCCACCAGGCTAAATCCTACCAGTTTAGAGCCATGATGCATATTACACTTAGGGCATGTTAACTGTACTTAAAACACGAGCATCTGCACATAAAAGCAGTAAAACATGTGCTAAGTGCAACTGTATGGTAGCAAAGTTATGAGACTTTTAATGGGAGGAGTATATCCAGATTGTATTAAGTAACATGTTCAGCTATTGTCAGACTGCTCTACAATTTAAGACTCCAGTGATGCCTTGGAGCTGGGCTTGACTGTTGGTCCGAGCCCTGGGCACTGAACCAGGGATGGCTCAAGACTCCAGAACAGAGCTGGGGCTGTGACCAACAACCAACAAACTCCATATGCTACAGATTGTAGTAAACATTACCGTGCAACTGCTCCAAACACATTTCTAATTCAAATACTTCATAGATTTAACAGAAAGGAAATGTCCCATGTGACAAGGCCCTGACTCACATGTTGATTTCAGAGAGATTAATGTGAAAGGACAGGCCACTGTTAGGGCTCTTAATAGTAATTTTTCTTACTTTAGAGAAATGAAAAGGCTGTATGAATAAATATGAGGATTACAACAAGGGCAGATCTGGGAGTTGTTTTTTTTAAATCACCATGAAAGTGCAATCAGGCTAGAAGAAGCTGACAAATTTCACCAGCCCATTTACATTAAAATACATTACTTTAAACAGACCCCCAAGGCAAATTCTATGAGCAGTTTGCTACCATATGCATATACTCATGCTGATGAAATATAGCACAATCTAGCACATCCACAGAAGTGTCATTTTTAAATATAAAGTCCATTATTCATTATTAAAATAAATGGATAAATATGTGAGAAAAAAAACACCCATCTTGTGCTTACATGCCTGGTAGCAACTTATATTCTTTACAGGGTATTTTATACCCAAAATAAACAAGAAATAGAAGCACATATATCCAACTTTAAGGACGTTATCTTCAGGTTTATAGCCAGTGAACCATAGACAACTAGTTGCCAAATAGGGAGGAAATCTACATTTATTATATAACAAAGCAATATTTGGTTTGCTATTATATAACAAATTAAATGTGAAGATGTAGGTACCCTGGGGGAGTTGAGAAAAAGATCCAACTTACTATAGCAAGAAGTTATACCACATGCTACTACATGTTATAAATCAGTGATTTGCAACTAGGGTACCACAGCAGTCTGTGGTACTGCGAGATCCTCTGAAGGGTGCCTCTAGATATGAAGAGATAAGCAGGTTCAGACTCTTTCCTGCCTGGCTATTTCCCCATCCCCATGCCCAGCACCTCTTTTATTCAGCAGCACTGAAATAAATAATTAGTTTTAACTCTACTGTCATCAACATAAATCTACCTGAGCAGGTCTCCTGCACTCCAAACTGAGGACCTAGAATCAAGAAAAGTGTCCCTAAGGCCCCATCTACATGTTACACTTAATGGCTAAGTACAGATAATCAAAAAGTCCGAGGCTGAATCAATTCAGTCTCTGCTGGTTAATCTAAGCTGCAGAGGTTAAACTGAGAAGCAAGTGAACAGACATTCACTTTTGATTCTGGAAACGCAGTCACATACCTGTAGTGGCTCAGGCCAGAAGCCAGGGGATGCTAGAGCACTCAATTCACAAAAGTTACTGAGGGGATGTCTTGTATCTAATGAGCGGTGCCTTGAGTCTAAAAAAGGTTGAGAACCACTGGTAAAGAGCATCATATGGACACCAAATATCCATTAATACTATCAATCATTTTTTTAAAAAGCAGCCAAGACCAGATTCTTTGAGGTTTAAGTTCTGTAGAATTGATTTCTGTGGACTTGCATCTACTCACACCAGTATGGGGTTAGGCCCCAATATTCACACAGGCCTTACAGTCTCTGTTCTTTGCCTCACTGTAGCCAGAGGGAACAAAAATTAACCAAACCTATTGCTAAAGCCAGGCAGATATTAATGATGTTGACAAACAGGCATACCATTAAAAAGCATGAAAGGCAGGAAATCTATGTGATTGTTTGTGATGTTTTTTATTGGACCAACTGTGTAGCTGGGAGAGCTGTTGGGCAAGCTTTCAGGCATCAAGAGCCCTTCCTTAGGTCATATTATAAAACATCTGTGTTGAATTGTCCCTCTGCCTGAAAGGGAAGGAAAAAACATATTTTCTTAAGTAGAAACGGGAAAAAATATAAGCAAAGTGTTGTCCACCTTCAATGGGTAACATAATGAAAAACCTAAGAGTTACAAACATTAATCAATGGTACCTAATGCTAAGAAGCCATGTGTAACAAATAAGATTGGTCAAAACTCATATATTTTTTTCTGCAGGAGAATGTTCCATATCAGAAGGAAAATGGGAAGAAATTAAATTCTAGAAGCCTTTCATTTTAGAAAAATGGGGTATGTTCTGTTCATTTTTCCTAAATGAAGCAATTGGCAGCTCCACTGAATATAAATGTCGCTCATTAGAATCCTAGCTCTAGGGATCTACAATTCCAAATTTGTGGCAGAACCCATGCCCTCAATGTGTCCTGGAAGTTAGCAGGTCCCCAACATTACAACACACAAGATGGTAAGAAACCTATCAGGTGTCCATCACAACATGCCAAAATTCACCAGAACTTCATCAAAGCATGTAGTTTCAGGTACTGTATCTATGTTAAAGTATTGCTATTTTACAACAGACAATTCCATCCAGCTCTACTAACTAATATCTTTGAGAATTAAATGTGGGGTTGAAGATGGGAGGGGAAGAAAACACAACACCAAGAAAGGAGGATGATTTAATAGATTTCATAGATATTGGGGCTGGAAGGGACCTTGTGAGATCGAGTCCAGCCCCCTGCCCAAAGGGCAGCAAGATAATCATCCAAATGCTTCTTGAATGTGTCCAGAGTAGGTGCTTGCGCCACATCTGGGGGGAGTCAGGAGACTCGGACAGTAAACAGGTTCTTCCTTATATCCAGTCTAAAATGATCTTCCAGAAATTTGTGACTGTTAGAGCCTGTCTTCCTCCTTGGGTTGCCCTGGTGAACAGAAGTTCTCCCAGGTCCTGATGCACCCCTATGATATACTTATAGCTGCCTCCAAGTCCCCCCTAAGCTCTTCCAAGCTGAAGAGTCCCATGCCTCTTAGTCTCTCCTCATAAGGCCTGCTCTCAACCTCTGATCATGTACATGGCTCTCCTCTGGACTATCTCGAGCTTCTCCATATCCTTTTTAATGTTTGGAGCTCAGAACTGGATGCAGTACTCCAGCTGTGGCCTCACTAAGGCCAAATAGAAGTGGGAGAATGACATCTTGGGTCTTGTTTGAGATGCATCAGTAGATGCAAGCAAGGGTTTGAATTGCTTTGCTCACCGCGGCATTGCATTCGTGGCTCGTATTCATCTTGTGGTCAATCATAGCCCCCAAGTCTCTTTCAGTCGTAGTTTCACAGTGCTTAGGGTCGGAAGGGACCTGAACAGATCATCAGGTCCAGCCACCAAAATGCTAGTGTGTAGCACTGCTGAGCCTATAGGTACGATGCGGGTTCTTTCTCCCGAGGTGGAGCACCTTGCATTTCTCTACATTGAAAGTCATCAGGTTCTAATCCACCCACTTTGTGAGCCTGTCCAAATTGGCTTGGATCCCCAGCCTATCCTCTAGTATGATCATACTTCCCTATAATTTGGTGTCATCTGCAAATTTAGCCAATCTGCTTCTGACACCTGAATCCAAGTCATTTATGAATATGTTAAAGAGTACTGGTCTGAGTATTGAATCCTGAGGGGTGTCACTGGTCACCATGCACCATGTTGATCGGTTCCATTGACTATCACTCTTTGGGTCTGACTGCAGAGCCAGTTCCCCAGCCATTGGACCATAAGGTTGTTGAGGCCACAGTTCCCCAATTTTGTCATGAGGATCATGGAAGACCAAATCAAAGGCTCATTTGAAATCCAATTAAATGACATCAACTTCTCCTCCCCTGTCCAAGTGACGTGTCACCTGGTCATAGAAGGAAATGAGGTTGTTCAGGCATGACCTACCTGTGATGAAGCCGTGTTGACTGTCTCTCAAAATGATGCCTTCTGTTAGCCTGTTGTTGATGGATTCTTTAATATTTTTTTCTATGATCTTTCCAGGGATTGAGGTCAAACTGATTAGCCTGTAGTTCCCCAGATCTGCCTTCCTTTCTTTCTTGAAGGTAGGCACCACATTTACCCTCTTCCAATCTTCAGGAACCTCTCCCAAGTGCCATAAACTATCAAATATCCTTGCCATTGGTCACACTATGATGGCAGCCAACTCTTTTAGCCCTCTTGGGTGCTTTTCATCAAGGCCTGCTGACTTGTGGATGTCCAGCTTCTCAAGGTGTTCCCTCACAAGGTCTTCTCCAAATGTAGGCATGTGGTCACTTGTACCCGCATAATCCCGTGTCCTGTCAGGCAGGGATGGTGAAAAACCACCCTTGGTCTGATGAAACACCGACCTAAAGTAATCACTAAAGAGATTAGCTTTTTCCTGGGTGTCGAATGTCAGCTGCCCCATTGAATTCAACAGGGGTCCATTGTTGCCCTTATTTCTCTTTCGACTTCCCACATATCTGAAGAAGGACTTGTTATTGTCCTTGATTCCCGTAGCCAGTTTGAGCTCGGTTTCAGCCTTGGCTTTTCTGGTCCATTCCCTACAGGTGCAGGCCAATGATGCATAAACCTCTTTAGAGGTATTTCTCATTTTCCAAACCTTGTAGGCTTCTTTTTTTAAGATTCAGGAGGTTCATGAGCTACCTATTCAGCCAAGGGGGTCTCCCACCGCTTTTACTACCTTTCCTATGGGCCGGAATGGACTTCCCTTGTGCTTTTAGGATCACGTTCTTAAGGAGCAACCACTCATCTTGGACTCCCTTCCTTGTCAGATTGTGATCTTTCAGAGCCTCGACAACCAACCTCCTGAGCTTATGAAAGTCAGATTTCCTAAAGTCTAGGATTTCTGCACTGCTGACTGTGTGGCAGTGCACTGGGTGTGCCTGCCACTTTAAGGGCCTGGAGTCGGTA
>NW_005842022.1:1771660-1777201 GCF_000455745.1 Alligator sinensis | reverse complement strand
CCCACACCCGAGAAGGGAACATGGCTTCGGGGGGGCTAGGCAGCCCGGATGACGGCGGAGTGGCTGCCTGATAGGAGAGGATCATAGAGGGATCCTGTGTGGATGATTCTGGGGCCCAGTGTGGGGCCGGTGATTATGTGAACACCATGATGCCATCTGTGAGGCTTGGGCTGCGGTATTGGGGAGGTAGGAACCGCAAAGAGCGCCCCCTGGCATCGGGGCACTAGATGGGCAGCCTCCCACTTAATTGACATCTGATTGAATCAATTATCATCAAAGGTGTGGCAGGCGAGATAGGCGGGCAGTTGCCCACAAGACAGGGGGCGGGCCGCGGAGATCAGCTCCGAGGAGGCCCCCTGTCACAGACTGATTTGCCAACTTTGCGATGGATAGAGAAAGTGATCAACTCATGATCACTGTCACCAAGCTTCCCTTCAATCCTCAGGTTGCTGACTAGATCATCCCCTTTCGCTAGTACCAGATCTAGCAGTGCCTCACCCCTTGTCAGACTGTGGACTTCTTGAGTCAGATAGAGTTCATCAATGCAAGTGAGGGAGTTTTGTGACCGATCAGATTTAGTTGAATGCCCCATGAGATATCAGGGTGGTTGAATTTGCCCATGACAACCATGCACCAAGAGCAAGCAGCCCCTGTTAATTCCCTAGAGAATTCATGGCTGAGCTCTTCCTCCTGGTTAGGAGGTCTGTAATAGACTCCTACAGTAATATCCCCATCACCACATTCTCCTCCTATTCTAACCTAGAGGGTTTTGAGTCACCTTCCTTGGATGCTAATGTCAGCCAGTAAGGAAGTGTACTGTTTCTCAACGTAGAAAGCCACACCCCTGCCCTTCCTACCAATGCGGTCCCTCCTGTACAAGGTATAGCCATCTGTACCTGTGGCCCAATCATAGGTGGAGTCCCACCAGGTCTCTATTATCCCTATGAGATCATGTGTGTTATTGCTTAGCAGAAGGGTCAGTTCCTTCTGTTTGTTCCCTATTTGTGTACAGGCAGCTAAGCCTGCCATCAGAAGCCCTAGGCCTTTTTGTGCCTTTAGGAGAGTCACGTCCTTGGGCTGGGGTCAGTGTAAGTTCGATTGTGTTTCCTGACCTGCTGATTACATGTTTGTCACTTCCTGGGCTTGCTCCGATGGTTGTCTGCCTGTCCCTCGGTGATCTTAGTTTAAAGCTCTGTCTGCATTCATGCCAGGCAGCCTCCACAGCTGAGAGCCAAGGGCTCCACCTGGATAGAGGCCTCAGTGGTACCAGAGGAGTATGCTCCCTGCTTGACTGGCTCTGCTCCCTCTTCTCCAGAGAGGACACTTCTGGTTCTGATGCTGCTCTGTTTCCTCCCAGAGTCCCGGTTCTCTCCTCCTCTCTGGTCTGCTCTGGTGCTCAAATCTCTTTCCCCAATCCAGAGGAAGCACCAGGAAGAAAAGAGGGTTTTTTCATGCAGCATTCAGCCACAGCAGCGAAGCAGCTGCTGGTAAGTGTTCCTCACCCCCTGATCCTTCCCTCTCTGGGTTGGGTGGCCCCTTTACTTCCTCACAGTAGTTAGATGCATTAAAGCCCTTTTGAGAGCAATAAGTCTCCCTGCCTTTTCCTGAGCTATGAGATAGCAGAGTCTAATATTATACAGTTTTATACTATTTTTACTGTAGGGCCTATGCCTGCTGCACAACACAAATTGGATGTGCAAAGTGGCCTTAGACAGAGGCTGGGGGCCCATGTGTTCCTCAACTTGATATCAAGAGGAAGTCTTACCCCAGAGGAGGATGAGACAATACAGTGATCTAGGAGACCAGGTAGGTTCTCTTTTCCTGATCCCTTGATTCCAGTACAGACACTCTGGCAGTTCCTATGCCCCTAGTATTTGCTGATGTTTTTGCCATGGTGGTGGGAGTAGGCTGCAAAACATTTCCCAAGGAACACAAATAGTGTGAAATAATACTTTTTGTAGTTTCTATGTCAGTGATAGAGAAAAATCGGAATGTAATTCTATGGGACAAAAAGAGAAAGGGCACTTCTTTAGCCAGAAGGCATTCTTCCTGCTGTATAACAATGATCTGCTAGAAACAATGAAGATGAGAGCTCAAAAACAGGTAGCAAGAATCTTTGAGTGTGGAAATTGCTAAGCAAGTAAAAAATAGTGGACTGCTACAAGCTTCCCATATAAAACGTGACTGATCAAGTCAGTTAATACTAAAGCAAAACTCACAAAAACATATTAAAAAAAAAATCAATATACTTAAGTATCACAAATACTCAGGGACTGCTAGTGATTAAAAAATGGGAAAGTCTCTAATAAAGCAGAGCTTTTTACAGGTTCATTTGTTTTGTTTCTTGTGGTTTAGTAGCATATTTGAGGTACAGTTTGTGCTGAGGCAAGAACCCAACAGGAGTTACTTTGACTCTACTTATCAACCCACAGGTAAGATTTAATCACTTAACCAATTTGCATTTCCACAGCCTATTTGTGGAAAGGCAGGATGTCCCAATTAAAACAAAAGCTGCAGATGCAAATAACCTTAAGATATAATATAACCCCACTCTACAATGTCAAATGTACCTATGTATGAAGCAGGAACCCTTTTTTCAGGTTTCAAATGCCTGCCTTTCAACATAGTCTGTTCATTTCTTATACTTCAAAATGCAGTCCCTGCTTCTTTGGAGGTGCAGCTTCAGGTATGATGTGCTCTAAGCTTATGCCACAAGCTTTACCTTTCCATTATGTGTCTATTGTCTTGGTATCCCTAAAGAAGACAATGATGTCTAGAAGTCAATTATGTCAGAATTAACTCTATTGCCATCAACATAAATCTACCTGAGCAGGTCTCCTGCACTCCAAACCGAGAACCTAGAATCAAGAAAAGTGTCCCTAAGGTCCCATCTACATGTTACACTTAATGGCTTAGTACAAACAGTCAAAAAGCCCAAGGCTGAATCGATTCACTCTCTGTAGGTTAATCTAAGCTGCAGAGGTTAAACTGGGAACAGACATTCACTTCTGATTCAGGAAACACAGTCACATGCCTCCAGTGACTCAGGCCAGAAGTCAGGGGATGCTAAAGCATGCCTCCCAGCTTGCCAGCCACTGCCAAAGGGAAGGGACTGAAGCGCCAAGGCTTTTTCCCTTCTCCCTGCTCAAAATAAGGGGGCATGGTCAGGCACCAGCCTTGGGTAGCAAGCTGGAGGGTGCGGAGTTTAAATCCCTTCCCTGGCCCAAATGGGACCCCAGCCCAGGCCTGCCTGGGCAGGGGGACAGTGCCTGCCAAGCTTCAGGCCCACCCCCCACGAGGTGGTGGAGGGCAGCCCCTGCCAGACTGAGGAGGGGGTGATTGGGAGAAAGGGTAGTGGCACTGAATTCATAAAAGCTTGAAGAAGAATAGACCTTTCTCTGAAGCAAGCATGTAAATAGGGTAACAGTATTTCCAGGTCCAAAGAGGACACCTGTCATGGGGGCGGGGGTGCCAGGGGAATATGATGGGGGGCGAGGGCAGGGGTGCCCCTCACTGACAAGCTACATGCCCCCCCCCCCTCCAGCCCTGCTGCTGCCCCTCACTCTGGACCCACTGACCCCAGCCCTGCCTGTGCCCCATACTCCCAAACAGCAGTCCCCTGCACCCCACCCCTTGCTGGTACCCTTCACTCCCAACCCGCAGACCCCTGGTGCTGCCAGTGCCCTGCACACCCAACCCACTGTCACCTGTCCGATCCCCTGTGCCCCTCACTCCTGATCTGCAGCCCCCTGCCAGCACCCCTCACTCCTGACCCGCAGCCCCCTGCCCTGCTGGTGTCCTGCACTCTGGACCCACAGCCTTAGGCCCCAAGCCCTACTGATGCCCCGCACTCTCAACCCACAGACCCCTGCCCCACAGCCCTGCTGCCTACTCGCTCTTGCTGGCTTGCCAGAGCCTGTGTGGGGAGCACGTGACCCCCAACAACCAATCACCTTGCCCACTGCTCCCACCTTAAGCAGCCAGTCTGGGACAGCAGAAAACCCGGACATTTGCTCTTATTTTAAAAACCCACCCAGATGCAGCACAGGGGTCCAAAAAAGAGAACGTGGCCAGGAAAACCCAGATGCATGGTAACCCTAGTATTAAACACAGCAGTTTGCAACCTAAAGCACACAACAAAGAACAACAAAAAATCTTTGTTTAAATTAAGATACAGCCCAGTAAAACACAGTGAGAGCACACACAGCTTAGTCTAACTTAACATGGAATGTAATAAACCAAAAAGACAAAAGTCTTGTGTAAGTCTTACGTAATCCTGAGGGGAGAGTGTCTCTTTATAGCCACTCTGAAAGTCCTTCTTGGGGAATCAGCAGGTGGTCTTAGGTGTTGGAGTGAAGATATCACAGGCCTCATATCTTCTTGGGTTTTCACAGATGCACTTGCACCCCCTTCTCCTCCTTTGGTGCCTTGACATTAGTATGCTTGTCACCTCTAGCACCTTTGTAGGACCCTCATGCATTCAGTGTCTTTTGTCTCTTCTTAGGTATTCCAGTCTCCTACCTTTGAAAAGTTCTGCTTTACAATGTAAATGTAGTTCTCTGCATTCTTTGGTCACACCAGCCCAAGCAGTTTGGGACCCTCTCCTTTTCCCTTAGCTCTGTCTCCAGCACATATGTGCAATTACTGTGTCAGGTGTTTGCCAACACCTCCTACCTCTCAGTGTGGTCCTATGCTCACAGGTGGCAGAGGACCAGTCCCTCCAACGCTAATTCCCCAGCCTCTTCCCCCTCCCCCATGGTCTGGGAGAGCTGAGGGGAATTATGACCCCTCTCCCTCCTCTTATCAACTGCTTGCCACTCCTAGAAGTGGGAGTGGATGGAGTCTGTTGATCTTCAGGCCCCCTGCCAAGCAGACCCTGGTTTAAACCCCCCTCCCTCCCCTCCACCTGAGCTTGCCTGCTCATGCCCCACCCCCCCTCTGCTCCAGTGAGGAAAAGCCTGGCAGAGACTGCCCCCCAAGGCACACCCAGCTGCAGCCCCCATCCGGGTTTCCCACTCCCATCCCTTTGTCAGCCAGCCCTCGCTGCTCTGGCTAGGAAGCAGAGGGGCAGGGCTAACCCCGCTCTCTGGGTCAGACAGCACAGCCCAGCCCAGGGCTGCAAAGCATCCTGGGATGCTAGGGTACTGTGATTTAACTTGAACCAGGAAGGAGTCTGGGACAGAAGTTTCATACACCGGTTTGACTGAAATCAGTTAAGACTGATACTACATTCAACCACAGATTCATAGATGTTAGGGTCGGAAGGGACCTCAATAGATCATCGAGTCCAACCCCCTGCATAGGCAAGAGAGCGTGCTGGATTCAGATGACCCCAGCCAGATGCCTATCTAACCTCCTCTTGAAGACCCCCAGGGTAGGAGAGAGCACCACCTCCCTTGGGAGCCCATTCCAGATTTTGGCCACTCTAACTGTGAAGAAGTTCTTCCTAATGTCCAGTCTAAATCTGCTCTCTGCTAGCTTATGGCCATTATTTCTTGTAAACCCCAGGGGTGCCTTGGTGAGTAGAGCCTCACCAACTCC
>NW_005842022.1:1730568-1770754 GCF_000455745.1 Alligator sinensis | reverse complement strand
TGAGCCTTAATAATCTTTTCAAAGACTTTACCAAGGATGGAGGCGAAACTGACTGGCCTGTAGTTGCTTGGATTCTCCTTCCTCCCCTTCTTGAAAATAGGGACCACATTGGCCCTTTTCCAGTCCTCCGGGACCTGGCCCGTGTACCACAAGTGCTCAAATATTCTTGCCAGTGGCTGTGCAATGACATCAGCCAGTGCCTTCAGTACCCTTGGATGGAGCTCATCCAGCCCTGCCAATTTAAATGCATTCAGTCCTTCCAAGTGACTCTGCACTATGTCAGGGTCATCACTTGGTGGTCTCATGCCCTGCTGTTGTCTCTCTATGATCCCATTGTGAGACTCGTCTTGCCCCTTATTTAGGAACACTGAGGCAAAGAACTCATTGATGAGTTCAGTCTTGTCCCCCCGTCTGTCACCAATTGCTTTTGCCCATTCAGTAGTGGTTCTATACTGTCCTGGGCCTTCCTTTTACTCCCTATATATCTGAAAAACAATTTTTTGTTATCCTTAACTTGGAAAGCCATCCTCAGCTCCATGGTAGCTTTGGCCTTTTTAACTGCCTCCCTACAACTGCGAGCTGAGGAGGCATACTCCTCTTTAGTAATTTCTCCCTGTTTCCACTGCTTATATACCCCCTTTTTTGCCCTTAGGCTGCTCTGAACTTCTCTGGTCAGCCAAGGAAGCCTCTTGGCCCCCTTCCCCCTTTTTCCCCGCATTGGGATCGTCTCCCTCTGTGCCCAAAGGATCGTTTCCTTAAGGCACAGCCACCCTTCCTGGGCTCCCATCTCACCAAATCTCTTACCCTGCAGTGTGTCATTGACTAAACGCCTGAGCTTGCTGAAGTCAACCTTCCTAAAGTCTAGCACTTCCACCCTACTAGTTACCTTTCCCACTCTACGCCTTATGGTGAATTCTATTATTTGGTGGTCACTGTCCCCCAGGTGACCACTGACCTGTAGGTCCCCTACCATGTCATCCCCTGTTGCCAGTACCAGGTCCAGTAAGGCATTCCCCCTAGTGGGACCATGTACCTCCTGCGTCAGGTGGATAAACCAGGTTTATCTTAAACTACTTTCAGCCATCTTGAAACTGGCTTATGTGCACTGAGCTTTTGTTCTGTTACAGGTTTAAACTAGTTTCTGATCACTTAAACCAGTTTATGTATAATTAACCAGTTAATCATACCTTAAGTGATCACGCACATGTTCAGTCAATTAATAGTGTGATTAAAAGAAAAATAAGCTACAAATGTATTCCACAAAATATGTGAAATAACTTTGTAGTTGCTTCCTATCATTATGTTCATGAATTGAACATGTGACCAAGGGCCCCTATGGCTGGGAGCTCTCTCAGTTGATTGGAGTTTCCATCTGGGGAGGGTGGGGGGGCAGTATGTGCATCCCCAAGCCTGGAAGCTCACTGGGCTACCAGCTACAGGGATGCATGGTGTACCCCCAAAGCAGGGATCCCCACCAGCTGAGGGTGCTTCCAGCTGTAGGAACTCACTTCTTGCCAGTAAGTACTATAATACTGGTAAATGCTGGTTCAGAACTGGGTATCTTCCCTCCATACAGGCTGTGCCAGAGGAAAACTATATAGCTACTGGGCGTGTCTACACAAGATGTTTACTGTGCAGCTGACTAATTAGCTCCGCAGTAAGAAGTCAATGTTTACACATGTGGTGTTATTAGGACAGAGTAAACTAATTAACTCCAAGTACTACCCTATGGTGGAGTTATTTGCTCCTCTGCAATGCACATGTAGATGCTGACAGGGCTGGCTGTGGCAGGAAGGTGCTTCAGTGTGGGGCCTGCCTGCTGGCTTGTCCTGAACTGAAAAACCCTCATGCCCCAGCCAGCTCCTCTGCAGCACGTTGAGCTGGGTCGGAGCAGCTCTGGGCTGGCAGGCTGACATTGCACGTGTAGACACGCCCACTGAAAAGGTGCTGTGTTATAGTGGACAGGGTATAGGGAAAGCAATATCCTGAGGTCTGTGTCAGAGCTGATTTGAATCAGTGCCTTGACACAGTGGAACTTTCTAGCGCAAGGCACGGTAAGGCAGGGGAAGTCTCGGCATGGTGAAGAGTTCCGGCATGGATAGAGTTCCTGCCGAGGAAATGCAGATTTGCATAATGTGATTGGCTGATGTTAAATTATTCCCATGTGGCGGGTGGGAAATGGCTCGCCCGACGGCTAAAAAAATAATGTTGGCTTGCTAGCCGTATAAAAGGTTAGGGGCGTTTCCGCCCTAGTTGGAGAACTCCGTGATTCCCCCTGGAGTGGAACTCCGGCAGCTTGATCACCTGCCAACGACTCCCCGTCGGCGAAGCCTTGCGACGTACCCTCCGTGTTGCATGCCCAAGTTAGACCCGAGCTACCTGGTCTACAAGAGCTCCTCGATTACCGATTAAAGAATAGAATTGTTGCAACTATGATTGCCTGCGCTGTATACAACTCTACAGTGTAAGTAAAGCTACCTCTGTTTTCCAATTGATACGTGTCTCGTTCGTGCCTAATTCCGCTCCGGTGATAGAGAGTACCCAACTTTCCGTCACAGGATCGCAGCCGCAACCCCAGCTAGCGTTCCCAAGGACTCCTGATCCTCGATTCCCTCTCGGCCCCCGCAGTCTGAATGGGCTAAGCTTGTATGAGAGTCAGGGACTGCAGGAGCAGCATTTTACTATAGAAGGTGGGCAGGATCTGGGAGTGACAGTTGAGTGAGTGTGGAAGCAAACTATAGATGGCAAGAG
Source organism: Alligator sinensis (assembly GCF_000455745.1). Classification (NCBI taxonomy): domain Eukaryota; kingdom Metazoa; phylum Chordata; order Crocodylia; family Alligatoridae; genus Alligator; species Alligator sinensis. The sequence continues at coordinate 1,768,003 of NW_005842022.1, read as the reverse complement.
GCAACAGTAACCATTGCAAGAAGATACAGCACTGTGGTCTGTAAACAAAAATAGGGGCAAATGTGTACCAGGAGGAGTGTATGGAGGGAACCACAACAAATCTGATTTCTTCATACCCTCTGTATTGAATGAGTGCTTTGAATATTTACACCATTTGTCTTTGAACTTGTAGTATACAGATGCAGAACCAGACACCTAAATATATGGAACTGGCATACCACTGAACTCACAATGACACCTTAAGTGGGCAGGGGGGGCACACATGTATGTGCGTGTGCATTGGGATGGTGAGAAAGGGGGGCATACCAAGACTCTACTAAGTGCTATCTCATCTACCTGCTCCTGGTACAAGTGAGGTAGGTATTAAGTATATTCCTCCTCATACCATCCCTGAACTACCATGCAGAAAGGCAGTTCAAAGTTTTGATATTGGCTTTTCCTCACTTGCCTCAGGCAGGCACAGGAGGGCAAGGTACAATTTGACCTTTCATATTAGTAAACTACTTTTAGAAAGTGTTCTTCTTCAGTAAATAGGCACTTATCCTATAAGCAAGAGTGGCTTGGTCCTTGTTAAAGAGGCCTTCAAATATATATTTACCCATAGACCAGGATAGTCCTGAATATATTTTTCTTCCAGTATTTTGTTCTCCTGTGGGAGTGCAAAAAAATACTGGCTACAGTTAACGTAACTTGGTGAATAATGGCATGCAGCTAATTTTCAGCCATGAATGATTAAGCAGTTCATACACTGTATGAGCACAAAGGGCTATTTCCCCACACTTACAGTATATTTGATTTTGGAACCCAGTGGAGTGAACCCACCCACATGCCAGCATACGGACAAGTTACTGTACAAGGCAATTATTCTTATACATCCAGGGTCCAGCATGACATACAGATTCATCATGAAAGCTGTAATACCCCTGCATAAATCAGCAAACTTGTCTCAATTGTGATTTGAGACACTATGTACATTCACCTGTTTAGCTGCTATGTGTGTATTGAGTTTTTATATGGCTTACAGTGGTAAAATGCTCAGTTTCATTTTACTTAATCTGTAAGTAGCAATTACTTAAACAATTTGGCCCATGGAAATCAACTTTGCAACTTTGCAATTAGAAACAATGATCTTCAAACAGGGGTTACTATATTCTTTAAAAAAGATGACTGCCATTGCCACATGCAGGTTTGTGCTCAGTAGATCATTCTTTGGATCACTGGTCCCAGACAGATTGCTGGCAGATGTCAGGAAACACTTCATATTTATGTAGCTGTACTGTGAATGAGACATGCAGAAGAGTCTTTAGGATGGAAGATCCCATGTATAACTTGGTTTACCTAATAAGCCTTATTTTAACAAATCAAGACCCAGTTATAGTCCTTTTTTATATAGGTTAAGTAGATCTTAATATCATTTTTCAAATGAACACATGCTAATAAATATAGGCTAAAGGCAGACAGGGTTGGCCCCCAAATTAAAGAACAGTGGTTCCAGCAAGTGCTGCTGACTGCTCCAAATTTAGGGACAATGCAGTATTGGACTCTTGGGGTCATGCCTTGTGAAAGAGCCCTAGAAATTCTCTCATTTCTCTTTATAGAATGTTTGTTATCTTCCCTCCTTAAGAGACTACTGTGTGTCACATCTACAAAGTAACTATCATGAATATGTACTATCAAAGAACAACAGCTTCAGTTCTATACTACCAAACATAGCAATAAATTAATTTTTATGAATAAACAGGCTTAGATCATTCCTTGATCAACTGATCTGTGGCTATTATTACTGTAAAGCTGCTCTACTCAGAGGGCATGTTTACATGAGGCCCTTAATGTGCAGCCGCCTAATAATACTGCACAGTAGGGTGGCAGGCAAAAAGCATGCTAATATGCTATTGTGCAGTAGTATTAGGCTACTGCACAGTAAGCATCACTAAGGCTAGGTGCAGGCAGTCAAAAAAACCCAAGGCTGAATTGATTCAGTCTTCACAGGCTAGTCTAACCTGCACAGATTAAATTGAAACAGAAGTGAACAGACATTTACCTTTGATTCAGAAAATGCAGCTACATGCCTACAATGGCTCAGGCCAGAAACCGGAGGACATTACAGCACGACTCCCTGGCTGTATGTTCACTTCCTCTTCCTGCTGCCCCTGAGGTCTCTGGGATTTGCAGTCCAGAATTGCAGCAGCAGAACTCTGCAGAGTTGTTCATCACTTCCTCTTCCTCCTTCCACGTGCCTCTTGGATTTATAGTCCACAGTTGTAGCCAACAGTAAGTTTGAGCAGGGGAAGGGGTATCTAACCCCCTTACTGGCCCCAGACCCTAGCCAGGGTTTGCCTGGGGGGCAGCCTCCCCCCCCCCACATAGACTGGACTGCATTCCCAGCCAGACTTGTCCCTACTAGCCCACCACACCCCCTTGTCAGCCAGCCCTCACTGCTCCAGCTACAGAGCAGAGGGGTGGGGCCAGCCCTGCTCTCTGAAGCAGACAGCCTAGCCCAGGGCTGCAAAGCAGGCAGGAAAGCTAGGGGAGTGTGATTTAACTTGAACCAGGAAGGGGTCTGGAACAGAAGTTTCATAAACTTGTTTGACCCAAATTAGTGACATTACAGCACGACTCCCTGGCTGTATGTTCACTTCCTCTTCCTGCTGCCCCTGAGGTCTCTGGGATTTGCAGTCCAGAATTGCAGCAGCAGAACTCTGCAGAGTTGTTCATCACTTCCTCTTCCTCCTTCCACGTGCCTCTTGGATTTATAGTCCACAGTTGTAGCCAACAGTAAGTTTGAGCAGGGGAAGGGGTATCTAACCCCCTTACTGGCCCCAGACCCTAGCCAGGGTTTGCCTGGGGGGCAGCCTCCCCCCCCCCACATAGACTGGACTGCATTCCCAGCCAGACTTGTCCCTACTAGCCCACCACACCCCCTTGTCAGCCAGCCCTCACTGCTCCAGCTACAGAGCAGAGGGGTGGGGCCAGCCCTGCTCTCTGAAGCAGACAGCCTAGCCCAGGGCTGCAAAGCAGGCAGGAAAGCTAGGGGAGTGTGATTTAACTTGAACCAGGAAGGGGTCTGGAACAGAAGTTTCATAAACTTGTTTGACCCAAATTAGTTAAGTCTGGTACTACATTCAGCCAGGTTTATCTTAAACCAGTTTTGGCCATTTTGAAAGTGGTTTATGTGCACTGAGCTTCTGTTCTGTTCCAGGTTTCAACCAGTTTCTGATCACTTAAACCAGCTTATGTGTAACTTCTGTCCCTAGCCTAAAAAACTGCGTGCCAATACTAATGCATAGTAACTAGAATTACTGCACATTTAGTTAGTGCTTCTTTAATCAAGTACTAAACTAAATGTGCAGTAACTATTGTGCATTAATGAATGTGTAGACACACCCATGGAGTATGAAAGGTGTTTTATCTCCCCCCCCCCCTTTTCTATGGCCTATCCTGCCCAAGCATTTGAGCCTTATTTTTGAAGTAAAAAAGTGGCAGAAAGGGCATGTCTACTTCAGGGAATCATGGGAAGCATTTGAGAATTCAGCATAGTACCAGTGTGTACTGCAGCCTCCTTCAGATTCCATTTCTGGGCAATGGAAAGAGTTCAGACTTGGAAAATATTTACAGGTAAGTGACATTTACATATTTAAAATATACCATTGTAAACAGGATTGGTATGAATCTTTAGTTCCTAGTCAGAGAAAGCTTCCATTTAATCAATGAGGGAAAAGTACACAAAAGGAGGCCCCATGTATTTAGATCATCAATAACATATTTATCCTTCCACAGCAAGAAACTAAAACCCAATATATTCATCTTCAGCTCCTCCATTCCCCCAAAATCATCATATAAAGCACCTTTCCCTTTCTCTGCTATGACTTATCTGCTTCCTTCCCATGATACAATGAACTTTTTATCAATGAACTGTCCCATGTGACAAATCTCTTTTTCAGATTCCTCCTATTCTTCTTCACACCCACTTCTAAGTTGTTGCTTATCAATCTCATGCCAATCCCCTTGTTTCACCCCCAGATTCTCCTGATGTTCAAAATAAGAACAGTTACAAGGCATGCAACTTGAGTTAGGGCACTATGAAGGGAAATCCTGGCAAAGAGGGCTCAGATAGACTCTAAGTAAATGGCTTGATTTTCTTTGTCTCTCAGTAACAAACCCTCCATAGTGCCATTGGACCTTCTCAAAGAAGCCCTTAAGAAATGATCAATTCCCAGGCCGCATCCATGTATCAATTATCTATTTCCCTCTACAATACCATCACCATAAAAGGCTATCCATAACTATTATTTCAGTAGTCAGGTGCCACAAGGCTTCACAGACATAGCTCCCATTTCATTCATCCTGTGGAGTTTTGAAAGAAGAAAAACTGAAATTCTGCGCCCCCCCCCCGCGCACACGCATACTCTTAAACTGCCATTAAATTAACAAAGTGGCTAACTGCTCACATTGCAACTCTCCCTCAATGAGTCCAAAATGTTTCAAATTTCCACACAGAAGTTATCACATTAATGCAACTTGAATGCCAAAAATAGTTTAAGTTAAATGGGTAATGCATGCATAGTAGTTTCTACTGTTCAGCCTCATAGGCATTCAGTGAGTTGTATAATTGGGCATTCTAACGCTTCCAACTCATTTGGTTCATTACAGTACTGCCTACACTCAAACAAACATCTGCAAAAAGTGTACATGCAAGAATCCTTCATGAAGAAAAAATATTTTTATTTGAACTCTACTGCACCATGTGCTGAAAGTTGGGTAACTGCATATATTTTTAAAGTAAGTGTTTCAAGCAAGAGCAACAGTCTGCCACCAACCTAAGAAAAGCAGTCGAGATGTTAGCAAAATCTATTGCTTTTGGTCAATGAGTGTAATACAGTAGAAGCTCAATTCTGTAAGATGCAGAATTGGTCTTACAAGTGCACTTCCCATTACTACGGAGTGGTAGGAGCCTACTCAATTCCTTCTAAGAACACTCAACACACGACAGCATCACACTTTGGTGGTTGAATTCATAGAAACACTGAGCTTCCACAACATCCACGGTTTAAATTTAAGTGCATGTTCCTCTTCTGAAAATAAAGCAGAACAGAGCCAGATTATTCCACCTATAAAGCATTTAAGTGGATTTAGACATCTAAATCCAATCCAATTCCACCTTGCTGAAGTCCCTGTAATATGTCAAAACACCTACTTTTGTACTTATGACGCAGTTTCAAAAACCAGCAAGCAGAAGGAGGACCCAGTTCTCTTATACATTACCTGTTTTTCAGAGACTCGAGTGAAATCAGATCACATTTAGGTATCTAGGTCCACCTAAGTGACTATTAGATGAATGTTGGATGTGGACCTAACATTCATCTAATAGCCACTTAGGTGGACCTAGATATCTAAGTGTGATCCGATTCCACTCGATTAGGATGTGGACCTTAATCATCAGTTAGTTGATTATAGAATATACTGAGGGACCTGATCCACCACTGTATTCCTCCAGTTTTATACTAATGTTCTTTTATAGATTGCAACAGAATTAGTTACATACACTAGATATACAAGAGTGGCAAACAGATTTGATATTACCAAATTAGGCACTTTTATTATTGTGTTCATAAGGAAAGCTGTCCTTATCCCACAATTATGTCAACCCATTTATTTTGAAAACCTAACAACTGTCAAAATAGAACAAGTCTTGTTTCCAGCAGTATCATTATAATACAGGAGAGGCATCACTGTGTAGTGCATATAATGTTATATACAGGCATGCATAATGCTAGATCAGGGTGGGCAATTATTTCAGGCAGAAGGCAACTTACCGAGTTTTGGCAAGCTATCGACAGCCACATGATAGGCAGTCAGGGGCAGATAAATATTAATTTTCTAATTTTTTTAGGATTAAATGGCCTAGCGGGCCGCATCCAGCCCACGGGCTGCATTTTGCCCACCCTTGTGCTAGATGTATGCTCTTCATAAACTGAGGGGGAAGGTTCCCTTTCTTTATACTTAATGGCTGAGAATTGATTAATAAGACCCAATATGCAATATTAAGGACAAAAATCTCTCCATACATAAGTATATACATGTGCTTTCCACTGTTAGTGGGAAATATAAGTACAGAAATATATGCAATCATATTTTTCCTAACTTTAAAATACTACTTACGTCTAAATAATAGTTAACGTTTTTTAAAGTTTATTAAGCTTTTCTAGATGAGTTTATTTTGACACACATCGCATTAATGATAACTGTCCCAAAAGCCTGCATCCTGACATCTTCAATTTCAGCTAATACAACCTCAAAATCATCACTGAAGTTTTAATAAAAACATGAAAAACATTTAAAACTTTACAAATGTGGAGTGAACCTGATAAGATTTACAGTTACAGTGTGAAACCAAGTGATACTGATTTCCATTCTACTCTCACATTTCCATTTCACTTTGGGGGTGGGAATAACTAACAAACACTGTATTGATTCACACATGGTAGAAAAGAGGGAGCGTGTAATTCACCCTTGCAGCCATATCAATGCAGTTCTGTCTTGACCTGAAACTGCTGCTATCCTGCTTTTTTAAACAGCCATTTCCAACCATGCCAAAGTGCCTGGTGCTTTTTGTGATGTGGCATGACACTGTTATAAAAAACTAATTTTTTAAGCTACATTTCTGAAGCAGCCACATTTTTTAAAAGATAGCTAACACCTTGGTTGATGAGAAACCTCCAAAACAGAATCAGAGCTGCTCCAAAACCTTTCTACTGACCATTTCTTTTCCATTAGAAAATGTGATTATGTCCCAAAAAAATCACAACTTTTGAAAAGAACTTTTCAATTTCAGTGAAATATTTTAAAAAACTGAAAAAGACAAAAAAGTGTTTCACTTTAATCAAAACCAAATGTTTTAATTGACTAGAAACCAATTGGTTTTGTAGTTTTTGTTCTCAGAAGCTAAAAAAACAGTTTGTTTCTGATTTGCATTAAAAAGAACTTTCAACATTTCCCATGAAATAGAGGTTGTTGCAATTTCTGCCTAGCATTATTAAACTTTCAGTGTGGATTTTCTTGCTGCTTAAGTAAGCCTTCTATGTTCTCAGCCTATTATACTTGGTATTTGTTGTTTTTCTCTAGAGCCCTGTTTCTGATTTCATGAGAACTAAACAAAATTTTCATTTCATAAAAGGTCTCTACCCCTTGTGGTTGCAAATAAGAGCTTAAAATGAGCTTTACAGGCTCAAATCCAGAAAGATAAATAGAAGAAAAGCTCACAATTTATTTTACAAATCATGTGATTTAAGCTATTCTTGTAATTTTGGATGACTGACTCATTTTTTAATACTATGTAAAATGTAATTCATTGCTATTCCTAAAAGGAAGAGAATTAATAAAACAATGGAGTGAAAAAACAAACCAATAATGTTCTACCTCTTCAGTAATTCTTCTGCCTGAATAGGTATGTATGTATTCATAAGAGCCAATTCAGCTAATCGGTGATGCTGCATTTATGATTAATTTTTATTCATTTTTAATATTCTTTATTTGATCAATTGAGGGTCTGATCCTATAAACAGTTATTCACATGACAAATATTAGTAGAATCAATGGGCTTAGTGAAACCAGTGAGTAACATTAATAGAATTGGGCCCTAATTGTCATCATAATTCTTACATAGCAAGTCACTCATGCAAAACCCCCGGGGCACTATAAAAATGGTAGTTAATTATGTATTTTTGCAATACTATTTTCTACAATTATTGTATTGGTTATTCCATTCCTAGATTCTTCTACCAATATTTTGAACTCAGTTTTAAAAAATTAATACTTAATTAAAATTATTTCCCTACTTCACTTACAGCCATTGCATGAGTCAACAAAAATATGAATCACCTCTGTGAGAAGAGAAGTAACTGATATTATGCTGTGCATTACTATGATGGACAGCTGCAGTGCAGGCTTGTAGGTGAACATATCTCAATCTTCAATATGTACATTCAGGTATATTCATATAATTTACCTACACTGTAGCCTTTTATATTTTCTCCCAGGGCAAGAGAATACAACAGTGATGGTAAAACGGGGTGTGTCTACATGAGATGCTTTACTGCGCATTAGACTAATCTAACATGCAGTAAAGCATCACTGTCTACATGCGCACATCAATTACTGTGCATTAGTCTAATGCACCATTTGCTAATACCAATATATACAGGTACTAGAAAAATGGCAAATTAAATAATGAGCTAAAGCTCACACATACACCCTGACTGGGAGCAATTTGCTCCCAGTCAGCCCAGGTAGCAGGGAGCCAATGTTACCTGGCTAAGTCTCAATCTCTGTTGGATGGGGTGGCATGAACAACTGGTGCCTCCTGTGAGCAGCGGGGCACTATGGCGGCAAGTGGGGACTGCCCGCAGCTGCCAGCGGCGGTGTCAGTGGTGGTGAGAACAGACTGCCCACAGCCACTGCCCACGCTGTCATCGTCAGCAAGCAGCGAGTGGGGACCACCCGCAGCCGCTGATGATGTCAGCAGCAGAGGGTGGGGGGGTGGCAAGAGGCATTGGTGGCAAGCAGGGGTGGTGACCACCTGCAGAAGCCGGCAGTGGCCAATCTCAGGTAGGGCAAGTGCTCCCCTGTGTCCCCCTACGCATCGCCTAGAACAGGAGGAGGTATCCCAGCAGGGCAGCTCCCACCCAACTGCACAGTGATCAGAGCTGGCCCCGATCTCTGTGGGGCAGGGAGAGCTCTCCTGGGTCTGGGGGTAGCTGCCTCCCAGGCACATGGAGACTGGAACCAGTCCTGACCTGCAAGGGGTGAAGGTAGCTGTCCTATCTCTGAGGGAAGCTGCCTCCCAGCTCCATGGAGACTGGGACCATTCCTGACCTCCGCAGGGTGGGAAGTGCTGTGCCAGCTATGGGGGCAGCTGTCTTCCAGCCACATGGAGATTGGCACTGGTCCCTATCTCCACAGGGTGAAAAGAGATGTTCTGGCTCTGGAGACAGCTGCCTTCCAGCTGGAGGTAGAGATGGAGTTTAATGCACTGCATGGAGATGAAATTTAATGTGCCTGTGTGTTCTGCACAAAAAATTCAGGTACATTAATTGCACATGTAGGCATGCCCACCAAGCCCTAAAAACTTCTAAAAAGAATATGTGTCTCCTTTTAATTGAAGAGGCACTGGAGGGAAAACATGACTGCACTGTAGTCAAGGTTTTTATACAAAGTATAAAAGCCACCTGTACCTGAACAAGCCACTCAACCCCACTGCCTCACTTTCTCACAGCTCTAAAGTGACAATATTAGGGCCCTGTCACATATTATACTTAAAGGGCATGTCTACACATGCATTTACTGGGCAGTAATTTACTGCACAGTAAGCAGCTTTTATACCCATGTCTACACATGCAGGTGTTACACCACAGTAATGCTGTGTGTGGACTGACTTGAAACTAACACAAACAGAATTATTGCGCAGTAAGGAATCTACAGAGTAAGGCATCTACCTGTGCCTTACTGTGCAGCAACTACTTGGGCATAAATTTGTTACCTACATCAGGCTGACAGGCACCAAGTCGGCATAAGTCACCATAGTTACTGCTAGGTATGGGTGCGCATGTGTAGATGTGCATCTGTACTGTGCAGTGATTTTCAGTTACTGCACAGTAATGGTGCACATGTACATACACCCAGAATGTCTTAACTGAATGTAAAATGTGAGTGACTGCATTCAAGCTGTAAAACGTGTTAAGTGTGACTGTATTGTGCTAAGTGCAATGCTATCATAGCAAAGTTAGGTCTTTTGGAGGAGGAGTATCTACATTATAATACCTATTTGTTTATCATCCAGCTCCACCCTAGAGAAAATACTGGCACAGCTTGCTCATTCTAAGCTTCAGCCTCAGCACTGCACAGGGGTCTTGAACCAGCTCTGGTGTCATTCCACTGCATGGCACACATTATGCTTACAGAGCATAGTAAATATTATTACTGCTCATAACAAGTTCTAACTTTTCATACAGCATGGTAGTGCTTACTATGATCTAAATAAAACACCTGCTAGGTGTCCCAGGTGGCATGGCCCTCAATTCAACATATGCAGGAGTGAAATAAAAAGCACCTTAAAAAGTTATTCTTTCACACTTAAGGCAAAACTTACTGAGTGGTGCAGGTAACATTTCCTAAAGCAATAAGTGATACTGGGAGCCCAATTTGAAACACCTTAAAAAGGGCCAATTTTCAGAAAGCAGGTGTGTAGCACTTTCTGATAGTCAGGCCCTCTGAGATTCTCAAGGGAGAGTACCCAGAAGGCAAGGCCTCTAAATTCATTAAGTCACATCAGCCTAAAAAGAGAAACTTAATATGTAAATAAGCCTCACTGAGGGGCACATACAAATGATCTAAAAGTGTGGAAGTGAAAGGAGGAAAAGGTTACATAATGAAGCTTTACATCAGTGGTACTCAACTTTTGGGCAAGATCTGGTGGCAAAAGTGACTAGAGCCAGCTTGCAGCATGGGGTATCAGCAGCAAGCTACTGAACTAAGCACATCCCCTTCCCTACTGTGTTACTGTGCCTCCACAGTCCAAAGGTAAGCTCTCTTACTATGCTGCATGTCCCATTTAGGATGTATTAACTGCACTTAGAACACAAGTGTCTTCAAATTCAAGCAATAAAACTAAGTGTGATCATATTGTAGCAAAATTATGACTTTTTGTGAGAGGAGAACCTCCAGCTCGTATTAAGTAACACATTTTCAACTATGGTCAGACTGCTTCACAGAGATATTATGAGTTCAAGACTCCAGTATAGTGTGGTGCAGTGAGGTTTGGTGGCTGGGACTGCCAGCCAGCTGATTGTTGGTCCCAACCCTTGCACCAGTGTGAAATAGGAACAGAGCAACTTTTTAAGGTGCTCTTTATTTCAACCCTGCATATATTGAATTGAAGGTCATGTCACCTGGGACACTTAGCAGGTGTTTTATTTAGATCATAGTAAACACTACCATGCTGTATTAAAAGCATTACAATTCAGGATTGTCAGCAGCAGAGACATGGCTCACCCTGAGGATCCAATGGCAGGTACATATCTAGAGGCAGGAGCAGCGCTGTCTCCCAGGCTCAGTTTCTCATGAGTCCTTCCATCCACTACAAGGAGTAGAGACCCTGTTCAGACTGGTGTGCAGGTGCTTCTGGGCAGAGCAGTGCTGGGCATGTAGTGGGGAGGGCATGGGCTCTGGGCATAAGAGTTGCATATCCTCACAGGCAGATATCCAAACTGCACTGCCTGGTGCTGGGGTCAGTGTCTGGAGGGAGGCAGAAGGGGACGGAAGGGGATGGGGGTGGGTAAGGGAGAAAGCTAGCTCTTGCCCTGGCTACAGTGAGATCGTACAAAGCATTACTGTGCAACTGCTCCAAACACATTCTAACTTTTCATATGGAATAAAAATGCTGTATGATCTCAGATAAAACGCATGCTAAGTGTCTTGTGTGACATGGCCCTCTCTTTCTCCCTTCTCCCCTCCCTCTGACATTAGCAGCCACTTCCCTTCCCCCTTTACGGGAGGGGTGTGTGACCCATGGTACAACCAAGTCGTAAGCACCCAGCCCACCACTGCAAAAGGTTGAATTCCACTGCTCTAAATGGTCAGTCAATAGCAAAACTCACCAATTTAATGGACACAGAATCTAACTCTGTGTGATTGAACTTCACTGCTTAACAGTAAAATATTTAGTAAAACCTGAATCTTCACACTTCCAACACAGAGACAAAAATCAGAAATCCTTACATCAGGCACAATTCCCATGGAGCTCAATGGAATTTTTGCCTGTAAAAGAATGGAAGCTTAAGGCCATATTTCCACTGATGTAAGGGCTCTACATACATAGTATAAATGGTCGGAAGTATCTTCAGCTAACCTGAAACCTGGAGTAATATGCCTGCCCTGCACATCTTGAGCTTAGACAAGGGCCATGAATATCATCATAAAGCTTTATGCCACAGAAGGGATTTCAGATTCAGATACACATTCATCCAGCATGTGACTGGAGACAGACTAGCATCAATAAGATTGTAATACAAGCAGTCTTAGAAGAAGAATCCCCAGTGGTCTGAAGCATTTCCAAGCCTCTAACATCAGTTTAAGGATAAGTATGAAATAAGAATAATCATGAAATGTCATATGGTACTTCTTTATAAATGTATTACTCATTTTTTCATTGTATTTGAATTGATGCTGACAATCCATCTTATTCATTATGAGAGTTTATATTTCAGCCTCAGCTGTATGTTAAAAACCTCCCACTGTTATGTGGCAAGGATATGCAGGCAAAGACATGCTTGCCTGCAAAGAATTAATATTGCTCAAAATGTTCTAAATACATTGAGAAAGCAGTTTCTCCCATGAAAAAATCCAAAGTCAAAAAGGGGAAAATGCAATTGTTTCTCTTTGTTTTTCTTTCACATTTTATTACATCAAGAGCTTCTTGATTGGATTCAAATGCAAAGTTGTTCCTGTGGCTTCAAAGTCACAAAATGAGTTGAAAAATGCGCTTGAACAACATTGATACTAAAATACCATTCCCGAATGCTCCAGTAATGGCTTGACTTTAATTAACCCAGAACATAATGTAACTTTGGGGGTTCTTTTTAATGGAATAAAGCAAAAATGAAACAAAACAAGTAGCTGAGACCCATAACTTAAAAAAAAAAACTATTTCAGAAAGTCAGTATTCAGGTTTCTGAATAAGCATGTAGATCCCAATTTTCAGGCATGGGCATAACAGGCTGTTACAAATTGTAGCAGTATGAATAGTTGCTAAAGGGAAAATTGTGACTTTAGGTACCACTTTTATTAAAGGACAAAGTACACACTGCATCAGACCAGAGGGAGGCCCCAGAATTCACTGCAATTCAGAACCAGCAATAAAGTACAATTCCTCCTAATGTCTCCTCTGCTGCATTTTTGCTCCAAAGTGAAGGGGCATGAAAGGAACATATAAAGGTAAAGCTCCCAAAACTCATGTAAATATACATTTGAAGTACCTTAAAATACGTATTAATGCATTGTCAGAGTTTCATGTAAATTCCCTCCTTTTGGCTATCTGTCACTTGTTTCTTTAGAGCCGAACAGATTAATTTTTTTGAAAGTCAGAGAAACTGCCAAAGAGCTGCCATTCTTTATAAATAATGCAAGGCTATGTAGATTATTAGACAAGTCTCATATCAGGTTGAGACTGCAGTATAGATTTCAAGCATATTTCTTCCAACCCTTCCCCTCTAAAAGCAAATGGATTAGCAGAGAGAGCATTGCAAACTGCCAATACAACGCTACAATAGAAAGGCTCTGTGCATTACCTCTGCTGAGCTCTCGGGCCAGCCCCATGTCAGTCACAGAGTAAGCTCAGCTCAGTTGCTCATGGGTCAATAAAGGAAAATTGTTGCCCTAAGTGGCCTTGCTTAAATATTAGGCTGGAAGATGCCCTGCCCAGTGTCAGCATTCTTTAACAGTCAGCATACAGGCAGAAACTCACCTAGCCAGACCAGAGAAAGAAAAATACTGAGAACATCTGTTCCAACAGCACATGTAGTTGAGGTCAATTTGATCAGGAGTCCCATACCCAACTGATAAATCCTGTCCCCTAGGGTGCATCTACACATACATTTACTCCCGCCTAGGTTTACACTGGTGTAAGCTAATCTGGTGTAAGCCCTTCCAGGCAGGCATCTATACATGCAGGGATCAGGGAGAAGATTTGCACCCAGTTTCCTGAAGTCCTACAATGGACCCCAGGCTCCCCCCTGGGTGCCAGCCCAGGGGCTGGCAAGGAGCATCGGGCCAGGAAACAACTGTCTCCTGGCCCCAGGAGGCTGCCTGCTGCTGGGGCAAGGACAATGTTTCCCTGCCCTGGCATCAGGGAGCTCATGGCCCTGGCTCCCTGATCAGGGCAGGGGACTTGGAAAGAACTGCAGGGGAAAAGCAGGTCCCAGCCCCCTGCCCCAATCCACCAGTGGGGCACTGAACTAGTTGCTCACTGTCCCACAAGCAGATTGGGGCAGGGGGCTGGGACCTATCCCACCCCTGCAGCTCTTTCCAAGCCGTGTGCCTCAATCAAATAGTTGGGGCACAAGAGCTGGGACCCCTCCGGTGACCAGGTCAGTTCCCAGCCCCCACCCTGCATACCAGGCAGGGGCTGGGGAGCTTGTTCCCCACTCACCTTCATAAGCACAGAGCTGGAGGGGAAGGGGGAACTGGCTAGGGAACAGGCTCCCCATCCCCTGCCAGCAGGGAGCTCCCAGCACCAGCTCCATAACTGTGGGGCCAAGTCTGCATGATGGTTACTTCCCAACAGTGGCCCTGCAGTCACAGCCCCCCACACCCCAATTGTGATCTCGGAGCAGGGGGCTTGGAGCTCCCTGCTGTCACAGCAGGAGGCCATAGTCCCCACCTGGGATCCTGTGGTGGATCCCACCCCAGCAGCAGGCAGCTCCTGGGGGCAGAGAGCTATCTCCTGCCCCCGGTGGACAGATGACTGGGAAAAGATTTTGCTCCCACTCAGGCATCTATACAAGCACTACAGCTCCTTTTAGAGATCTCAAGTAAATTTGCTACTTGCTTTGCAGGTAGAAAATTTACTCAGGATTAGGAGGTTTACTGCATAGTAAGCATGTGCACATGGAGATGCATATGCTTATTTCTCAGTAAACTATGTTAATGCAAAGTTAAGCATCTCATGTAGACAAGCCTCTAGTTAATCACCACAAGTACACCATAATCTTAGTGAAGAGAGAGAATCCTGTTCAGTAGTCCTAAACTTACTGATTTAGAGTTTTCCCTTAGGTTTTAACATCCTAAAAACGTATTGGCTGGACAAAACCCTCCACAAAGGTAGCAGATATTCAAAATATGAATAAAGCAAAGCAGATCATTCTCTAAATCTAATGTATCATTAAATATTAACTTCTCTAAAGATATCTTCAAAAAAAGCAGATGTAGAGAAGCAAGAATGAATACACTATTTCCCTCTCTCTTAAGAAGTCAGGCAGGTCGAGACTGGGGAAGATTCCAAACAGAAGCTGTTCAGTGAATCAGAAGCCAAACTAGCCAGAGACTATTTTACCTTCCTTTGGTATTAAAAGATGTCCTCCTTCTGGGACTTTTTTAACCATTATGATAACAAGTACAATTGCACTAAGCTTGAAAATGTAAGGGTAGGAGCATGAAATGATCTATAGAATTAGGGGCAGATTTGACCTCAGCGTATTATATCTTGGTAGCATATAATCCTTGAAATAGTGGCTCCTGTCTGAACATACATAGGCAGATGCTCATCTGAATTACATGGGATAAATTATATTCAGAATCACACTCTTGTGAACAGAGTTCTGGCTCACAGTCATGCTGTAAGGCAACCATGAACAAAAGAAAATTCAGCTCTCAAGCCCAGTAAGAGAAATCAGAATGTATAAGACCTTAGAGTAGGCTGAATATGTGTTACCATTCTTAATTGTACCTCTTCAGGAAATAAAATCCAGCTCAGAAAATTCCTAGAAAACTGATGTAGCATCAGTTGTAGAATTCCCAGTGTCAGAAACAAAAATATTTCAAAGTGACAAAACAAACTGCCCATCAGGAAGATATAACTTTACAGCAAGCAGGTCAGAGATCAGCGCCCATTATCATCCAGGTGAATAAAGAGAGACTCGAACATTGCTGGGCAGTAGAAAATATATGAAGAGATGACATTTCCATACCACCTGCCTTTCATCGTATGTGTGAATTATGCCCAACATTTAATATTTGAATGTAATTTTTTCTGGTTTAATATAGAATCACTGGATCATCGGAATAATGGATAGAATTGGTGCAAATATAAGGAAAATGCCAAGCTTTAAATAGCTTGTTTAATTATTAAAAATGTTACAGGAGAAACTAACTCTGCATTGCTGTCAAGATCAAATGAACATGAATTTCAATCAAAAAGAGGCTATGGTACAATATATTAAAACATGAGGTTCTGCCTACAGTAATTATTGTGCATAGTGCAGAAAGGGGGAAAAAGGCAAGGCCATCAATCACACTCTGTCCACAGTCAGTCAATAAGAACCCCTCCCTGGCCTCTTTTCATAGTCTTTCCTCTGTTAGCCATACCATATAGTACATGGGGCATTCAAGATATTAGCCTTGGCTGCACATTAAGAAAAGCTCTTGAGATCCTTCTCGAAAGAAATTCAATATCTTTTCTTGTTTGAGAAAATTGCAATAAAATGCAGAGCATCTTCCTTTTATTTCTTTATTAATTTTATTGCTAAAATCAGTCATCTGCTACTTACTACATTATCCTTCCTTTATGATCAGGCTATATAGTGCTGCACAAAACAGGTAAGGCAGAACTGTGCTTCCATTTCTCTGCTTAAACAGCAGTTTTCTAACTCTGTAGCTAGCCACTCACATAAGTGTGTTCCTTCATCTGTGCACTGGATGGACACGTATGTTGTTACATGCACCCATATCTATTTAACAAGTACAAGGGACTTTGGCCCACACTTCAGCCCCAGTAGATGAGTGGTTAGGGCACTTAGCTGAGACAGTGGGAAGCCCCGGCTTTAGGTCCCCTTTATCAGAGGAGGTTGGAATACTCTCTCTAGACTACCTGGCACAGGGCTCTAATCATGAGGCCACAGGTGGAGCATTATCCAGTGCCCACTCCAGCATTCCCTCTGCAGTAAGACACTACCCATTTTACTTAGTAGTCATCTGATAATAGTAATGGAGAAGAATACAATGAAGGAGTTTCTTCCACCATTGGAAGTTAGGGCCCAGGCTAGAACCTAGGGCTTTCTCCCTTCCAAAGAAGCAGCCACCTCACTGTGCAGCAAGCCTTTAACTTACTCTCTTCCCCCTCTTGGTTGTCCAGGTGGCCACCTTCAAAAGGAAAACTGGAGAGGGGACTGTGATAATGCCTAATTTGTGATATGGTAGTTAGTGAACTGTGCTGGGAAGTCAGAGGGATGCAGGTTTAAACATCCTCTAAGTTTGAGGGATACAGACCTCAGGGCTCTTGCCTCCTGGGCAAGTGCCCATGCCATTCAGCTATTAGGGCACCTTCCTTCTTGTCCTCCATCAAACACCAATTAGTCATGGGTTTTGTGACTTACACATTTATATAACCAGAATGAGAGTGTGAACCTAGCTGAGTACCTGCCAAGTCAACACATAGCCTACTTCATGTTTAGTCTACACATATATGCTTACATTTCCACAGTGCATCAGTAAGAGGACCACAATCTACAAGTACTAAAAATACCAGTTACACAGCTAGAAAACTGCCATCTGGATACACAAAGGGGCATAGAATACTGCTGCAAAATTCCCACTACTATATACTGATGCAAAATTCCCACTTGCTCAGCCACTAAACCAGTGGAAGCCAACATTTTTGGCAGGCATGCTAAATTAGCCCCATGCCCTACCCAGGTGCCTCTTTGATCCTCTTCCCCTGTCCAATCTACTGCTCTGCTTTCCACTCCCAACCCTGTACTCCCTGCCTTATCTGCTGTCTGCTTCCTTTCCTGTACTTCCTGTCTGATTTGCTACTTTGTTTTCTGTTTCCTGCTCTGCCCTATCTGCCACTATGCTGCCTGCTCTCTCCCCGATTGTCTGCATGCAAGTTGGACACCTGTGCACAAAACGGTGATAGTAAAAGAAATCAACCACTGAAAGAAAAGGTATTTCTTCCAATAGGCAAACAGGAGGATCAAAATTTGTTTTCCTCTGTCAGGTCAGCTTTCTTGTCTGAGCCCATGTTCTTAATCTAAATATGAATCAACTACTAGCACTGCTTTACAAGTAACAATGCACTGCCTCAATGTTTATTTGAAACACTGTGTAAGCATACAGGCTAGGAACAGAAGTTACACATAAACCAGTTTAAGTGATGAGAAACTGGTTTAAACCTGTAACAGAACATAAGTTCATTCCACATAAACCAATTTCAAACTGGCCAAAACTGGCTTAAAATAAACCTGGTTGAATGCAGTATCAGACTTAACTGATTTGGGTCAAACTGGTTTATGCAACTTCCACCCCAGGCCCCTTACTGGTTTAAGTTAAATCAGAGTCCCCCAGCATCCCAGCACGCTTTTCAGCCCTGGGCTGGGCTGGGCTGTTTGCTTCAGAGAACAGGGCTGGCCCCGCCCCTCTCCTCCGTAGCTGGAGCACTATCATTGCTCCGGCTGGTTGAGAAGGGGGTAGGGGACTGCAGGCACAGCAGTGTCTGCCTGGATTCCCTGCCCCCCACCACTCTTCCTGCCTCCCCACTCCCACAGCATGGACCCAACCACATGGACCCTAGCCAGCATGTGGTCACAGTCACACCACCCCTATGCTAGCTAATGCTAAGAGGTGTCTATGAGTGTGTGTCTCCAATTTCACTGGGACAGAGGCAGACAAAACAGTGTCCACTTAGGGCTTTTTGGAGCTAATCAACAGGTCAGCTCATAATGTTTCTCTTTCTTCATTGCAAAAAGCTGTTTAAAAGAGAGCTTGAACTAATGAGAGAGGCTTTTGTTTTCTTGATGGGCGGATAAACTTTGTGTTATCAGCTCCCTATTAGCTTGCTTGCAGTTTGCTGCAGACAGTATGAAGAAGCTGGAAGAGGGAGATTGAAAAGCTCAGTATCATCAACAGATGCATGCACTGCACACAAGCAGTCCTCCCTCCTTCCACCCTTTGCCTCAGAGTGCTAGCAAAGCCTGGCAAGGGCTGCTTCTGCCTCCCCATCCAAGCACATCCCAGCTGGTGACTTTGCAGGCTGGGTGGGGCTTTAAACCCCTCCCTAATCAAAGTGTCCTGCAGGGGCCTGGCCATGCCCCCTCCCCTCAGCTCAGCACTCTGGAAGAGAAGAGAGGGCTGCTCTAGCCTCACCAGCTCAGCTTCTAGCCTGAGCCACCATAGGCATGTGCCTGCATTTCCTGAGTGAAAAGTGAACGTCTCTCTACTTGCAAATCAGTTCAAGCTCTGCAGGTTATACTAACCTGCAAAGATTGAATCAATACAGGCTTGGGCTTTTTGAATGTCTATCCGTAGCCAGAAGGCCCACTGGCTTCAATACTTTAAATGTTAATGTAATCAGTAGGTAACATGATATAAAATTAAAGCTTTTATTCTTTGTTAATTGTATTGCTATTTTATCTGCAATATTTTGCTGGTATGCAATTTATATCATCCCAGATGTGCAATGCATGTACTTAGTAGTGTCCCATTGGCACTTCAAATTATATCTTTCTATATTTGGGAAGAAAATTGAACTTGAGTGGCACCACCTTTTTATTTTTTAAGGTATACAACTAGTTTTCAAATTCATTAAGAAACCTGGTTAAGACTTTGATTGCTTGAGGGAGATGTTGATCAATTTTTCTTGTAAAGATTTCATTGTGCAATGATACATTTTTTGTGCTACATCACTCTTTTGAAAATAATGAGTTTTAAGTTCCACACTGAAGGGAGAAGTTAAGCCTATTTAGCATTTAATGTTACAGGTATTTGGTGAATCAAATTTGCTCTTCTATAATTTGTGCTTCTGTGCAGTATACAAAAGGGACAATTAAAAGTATACTTATCTTTTCCAAGCATCAATTTTGAAGATGGTAAAAATATATAAATATTATTTGAAGGCAATTATTTATAGGCCCAGTTATGCTTTCTTTGAAGGTCAATGAAATGTTGTCATTTGCTTAATTTAGAACAGCCTTAGAACCTATAGCAGAACAGAATTTAACCGTACCACTTTTACTTAATGGCTGTTACAGAAGAATATTTGCATTTATGCCTTCTTGCAGCAATCTTTACATGCCTATACACTATATAAGCTGCAGATTCACACATGCCTAAAATCAGATGATGGAAAAAACTTCTGTGCTTTAGGGGAGAACGATATATTTTGTAACCATGTAGCTCAAGTGGACTAATTAGCCATCTACTGCCCTAGCTATGTCCTATCAATTGCTGTAGCAGTCATGGGCCTCCAGGAGCTGTCCCTGTATTTAGCTTCCACATAGATTCAAACAGCTCAGTCCTTGAATCATGACCTAACAAAGTACTTTAGTGCATGCTTAGTAAATAATCCACCTGACTAACAGAACCTCTCACATGCTTCATAATTAAGCACACAGGGAAATATTTGGAGATCAGTGCCTGTGTGCTGAGCACATCATAGGTTCAAACTCAATATCAGCACAGAGAGGTTATGGAGATGTGAGAGAGGGGACACCAAATCCATATTTACTTGGGTCCATGGGATAGGAATATCCACATTGACATTATAAAAGGTCATCTGCTACTATCATATGAGAAGCAACAGCCACAGCTAGAAAAGTAGATTCTATCCCTTCTAGCTCCTAAGGCTAGGAACAGAAGTTACACATAAACTGGTTTAAGTCATCAGAAACTGGTTTAAGCCTGTAACAGAACAGCAGCTCAGTGGACATAAACCTATTTCAAATGGCTGAAACTTGTTTAAGGTAAACCTGGTTGAATATAGTATCAGACTTAACTGATTTGGGTCAAACTGGTTTATGCAACTTCTGTCCCAGACAACCTTCTGGGTTTAAGTTAAATTGAAATCCCCCATCATCCTAGCGTGCTTTCCAGACCTGGGCTGGTCTGTGCTGTGTGCTCTAGTAGAGAAGGGGGGTGGGGGAGGGAAAGGAGGCAGGGACTGCCCACCAAAATCCTGGCTGGGGTCTGGGACCAGGGAGTGGGGTTATGACAAAGTGCAAAAGAAATTATAAAAAACTTTTTATTTGGTAGCTTATGGATGAAATGTTTAGTTTTACATTTATCCTGCTTATAAAAATTGTTCTTTCTTTGCCTTCCTTGACAGCATCCCATTTCCCCCTCCTAACACACAAACGCTCCCTTCCATGTGTTAGGAATAGTACCAAATAGTTACTGAATAGTGGAAACTAGCCTAGGACAGTGGGGAAACTATGACTTGGAGTTCAAATGTGGATTTTGAAAGAGGTGTAGTTAAATTTAAACATTACTCATTTTTTCTTTATCTTCAATTCTTCTTTATTTTTAATTTCTCTTCAGTTCTTCCTTCTTTTTTATTCTGAGCGTTAATTTAATGACAAACAAGTATTTGAGCTAGGGGCGCTATGTACAGATCCTTGGTGCTAGGACATAGACATCTCAAAAAGTGTGCACCCTGTGGCTCTTGATTATGTCAAAATACTGGTTTGTAGCCAAGAGGGCTACAGGAGGTTAGGAGGTTTGTCCCCTGCCACCCATTCCTACTGTAGGGCATCAGACTTAGAGTCAGGACACCAAGGGGGTCTATAGTTGACTTTGCTTTTCATTGGCTAACTTTAAGCTTTAGCAAGTCACTCCACCTCTGTGCCAAAAGCAGAAAGAATAAGAGCTGTGCTAATCATCACTGCATGATAAAGTTGCCTAAAAAGCAAGCAGTGATGCAGTTTCAGATGGATGTAGGACAGGCAGGCTAGGCAAAAGCCAATTTTTAAACTAATAATTACTGAAAACTTTTCCTTCCCTGTAAGGTTCTTAGAAGCAACTTCTTATGAGCATACAAGTGTAACTGAAATACACCAATTCTGCCAACTCAAATAATAGAGCACTGAGATGTCCCTGATTTGGTTGCTGATCTGTGGCAAATTAGTCAGTAAGTTCCCATGGAATTTATGGGACTGACACCAGTTGACATTAGCTCGATGATGAATTTTGTAGATCTCAGTATGAATTTTCTGATAATTATAAGGCAAAAATCAGTAAAAATGTATTTTTATAACTATCTGAAGACTCCTTGTCTACTAACTGTCCCAAATGAATGGGTTCTGGTGGCATTGTACTTCATGTTACTCACTTCTGGCTAGAACACACTAATTGGCTTCACCCAACACTCTGAAACAGACCTTGTTGCATGGTGCTATATTAGCTGCCCATAGTCTTACACAATGTACATTTAACATTGCTCTCTCTCTCCTTGTCCCCACAAGAGCACTCAGCCTATTCATTCATCTTTGTTTACATTCTTTCAATAAATTATAAGGAGCACTGTCTGCTGTGTCTTCACTATTGGCATTTTTAAGTTTACATTTACATAAGCGTCTTTGAGTTTATGGATTGAATTGGAAACAATAAAGTTAAAACTAACTCGACTGTAAACATTACCACATTCACTGGAAAACATTTCTTACCAATTTTTGCCCACCTCCTCATTCTTATTTCCTACTCCTCTGTCATCATAAAGCATTTTACCCCATGCAGTTGAATTACTGAAAGGGACAATGTTGGCTTGAGGGCTAACAGGCTAATAAAAGCCTTGGTAAGAGTCTCTCTCACACTATGGGGGGAAAGTTCAGCTTTATATATATAGATATACGTTTCTAGCCTTCTCACATGCAAATCTAGCACTGAACATATAAACTCGCCTCTAGTTTTGAAAGGAACAGGATGCTGAAGTCTATGCCATGATGTGAACATGTGTGTGTTAAAGTGTAGTAAGTTATATGTAGGGTAGCAAAATAGTTTTTTAGCCTCACACAGAAATGCCTGAACCAGTTGCACTCAAAGTTTTCACACATCTCTTAATCTAGAACTGAGCTGGCTGTTCCTCACTTAGGACCAAATCTGCCAAAACTCTTAAGCACTTATTTTTCTCTAAGTTAATGAGGTTATTCACATACTTGAAGTACATACTTAAGTTTTTTGCTGGCTTAGATCTGTCTAATAAAATGCCAAATGTCTAATTCATGCTTCTCAGACTAAACTGGCTCTTTTTAAAGAAAATTTACAAACATACAGAATGACTGCCTGGTGCCTACTTCTGTCCTCTACACTTCACTCCAAGTTAAATGCAGGTTGCTGTATATTTTCTTTCAACGTTTTTTCTTTTGTGCAAGCAGCTGCCAATTTACGGGAGCTACAGTTCCAGTTCCTGAGAATCCAGCGTCCACATCAGTTTACTAGACAGTTACCTCTGGGAATGGGCTGATGTTCATAGAAAAGTAGGGTTGGAAGAGACCTAAGGAGGTCATCTAGTCCAGCCTGCTGCTCAAGACATAATCATTCCTAAGTCAGCCCAACCAAGTGTCTGCTCTTGAAAATGTCCAGGGATAGATATTCCACAACTTCTCTAGGTAGCCTGTTCCAATGTGTGAGCACCCTCATATGCACAAAATTCCTCTTCCTCTCCAACCTAAATTATCTCTGCTGTAGCTTCAGCCCATTGTTCCTAGTTCTGTTCTCTATAGTCACAGAGAAGAGTTCAGTGTCATCCTCTCTATTCCATCTGCCCTTCAGGTATTTGAAGACTGTTATCAAATCCGACCTCAGCCTTCTCTTCTCCAATCTAAATAACCCTAATTCTTTCAACTTTTCCCATAAGACATGTTTCCAAGCCTATAATCATTTTTGTTGCTCTCCACTGGCTTCTCTCCAATCTGCCCACATCTTTTAGGAGGCATGCGGCCCAAAACTGGACACAGTACTTCCAAGTGAGGCCTCACCAGTGCTAAATCACTTCTCTTGATTTGCAAGTGACACTCTATTTTAATACAACCCAGTAAACTCTTGGCCTTTTTTGCAACAATAGCACAGTGTTGACTCATATTTGGCTCATGGTCCACTGTAGTCCTCAGGTTCTTTGGAGTTTAGC
This sequence comes from Alligator sinensis, assembly GCF_000455745.1. Classification (NCBI taxonomy): domain Eukaryota; kingdom Metazoa; phylum Chordata; order Crocodylia; family Alligatoridae; genus Alligator; species Alligator sinensis. The sequence goes on along the minus strand of NW_005842022.1, from coordinate 1,744,341 downwards.
CAGTCATCCCCTAGTCTGTACCTGCACATCTGTCCCAAGTGCAGGACTTTGCACTTTTCCTTGTTGAATCTCATCTGATTGATTGAAGACATTTTCCCAGTCTATCCAGGTCATTCTGGAGCCCATTCTGGCAGGGGGAAGTGGGGTCGCACCTGAAGCAGCAGGGGAGGGGAAGTAGGGTTGCACCCAAAGTGGCAGGGGGTGAGTGGGGTCAGACCCGAAGTGGTGGGGGGGAGCTGGGTCAGACCTGAAGCATCGGGGGGGAGCGGGGTCAGACTTGAAGCAGTGGGGGGAGGTAGGAGTGGGGCCAGACCCAATGTGGAGGGGGGGAGGGAGTGAGGTTGGACCTGAAGCAGTGTTGGGGGTGGGGTGCAGCAGGATCAGACCCCAAGCTGCGGTGGGAGGTGGAGGGAGTGGGGTCAGACCCAAAGGAGCAGGGAGACGGTAGGAACGTAGCCAAATGAGCGGTGTGGGGGAAGGGGGAATTCTTGACGGGCAATTTGCTAGTTAATAATAATGGAAAGATGTGCTTCAACAGTTAGGTAATTCAACAATTAGTTGACGTAACATAAAACCTCTCTACATGGCCTTCTTTGATCTAATGAAAGCCTTCAACTCTGTCAACTGAGAAGCACTGTGGAGCATCCTTTTGAAGTATGGATGCCCACCGAAATTCATCACCATTCTTTGTCTGCTCCATGACCATATGCAAGTTGTGGCCCTCAATATTGGCTCTATCACTGATCCCTTTGAGATTAAGAAAAGCTGCATTATTGCTCCAACACTCTTCTCAATATTCCTTACTGAGATGCTACATCTGATGATAAACAAGTTTCCAGTTGGACTGGAGCTAAACTACTGAATGAATGGTAAAATCTTTAATCTCAGCTGACACCAAGCCAAAACCAAGACCACTCTGACGTCAGGCATCAGGCTGTAGTACACTGATGATGCTGTCTTGAAAGTGATGCTCGCTTGAAAGCAGACCTTCAGGCAATTGTCAACATATTTACTGAGGCATACAAGAAAACGGTAATGATGCTTAACATTCAGAAGACTATGGTCCTCCATCAACAAGCTCTTAATGAGCAGTCCCCAGCTCTGGTAATTCAGAACATGGTAAGACTCTGAAAAATGTTGAGTATTCCTGTACCTTAGACGTCTTCCCTCACAGAAGGCTGACATCAACAAAGAAATCCAATGTCACCTTAAAAGTGTAAGTGCAGCCTTTGGATGTCTGAGGAAATGAGTATTCAAAGATCACGACATCAGATGTAAAACCAAGCTCATGGTTTATCAAGCAGTCATGATCCTCACCTTACTGTATGGAGCTGAGACATGGATAACGTACAGGAGACACCTCAAGTCGCTGGAGAAGTACTATCAATGCTGCCTGGGGAAGATTCTTTGAATCCAGTGGGAAAACAAATGCACCAACATTAGCATCTACTTGCAAGCAAACACCATGAGCACCAAAACGATGCTCATTGCACAGCAACTTTAATGGGCTGGCCACGTCATTCAGATGTCCAACTCCAAACTCCCAAAGCAAGTTTTACTCTCCCAGCTCAGTCAAGGTGTACACTCAAAGGGAAGGCAGAAAAAATGCTTCAAGGACATCAAGGCCAACTAGAAAAAAAAATGTAACATTGACATGAACTCAAGACATCAACATTGTGGGACACTATTGCCCAGGACCACCCTAAATAGAGGAAGAGACTGCTGCAAGGATCTCAGTACTTTGAGACCTTACAACAACAGGAGGCAGAAAAGTGAGAGCAGCAGAAACAGTGTGTTGCAGATCAAATCAAGAATCCAGAGCCACCCACCCTGCATGGAAACACAAGCCTGAGTTGCAACAGAGTCTCTTGATCCTGGATCGGCCTTGTCAGCCATCTTCAGACCCACATGGAAGACAATCACCCTGGACTGCAAGGGACTGTTGATATATACACACACACACACACACACATATATATATGTATGTGTGTGTGTATATATATACACACACACACACATATATATATGTATGTGTGTGTGTATATATATACACACACACACACACACACACATGCAAGCAATGCACTTCAACTAGACACAAATCTTAACACAATGTTTAATTTGTTTTCTTCAGGTCACCTCAAAGAGCGATTAAGGGTAGGAATAATAAAAGACTCAGATCTATGCTTCAGAAACTTAAGACCAAAGCAAAAACAAGAGACTAATATAAATACTGTTGGTTTAATCCTCAAATATAGGTCTGGTACTCTAGCATCTGTTGATATGAATCTTTTTTTTTCCTTAACCATTTTCAGGCTCAAGCAAACAAAGCCAATTTGAATGTTTAAATTACAGGGTATTAATTTCAATTAGACACACCTGTCATATTACAGACAATAGAATATTATTTCCTCAACTGTATGTGGTTTATTTTTCCAATCTAATCCAAAAGGCACAATATTAAATAAACCAATAACAGAGATGAGCACAACAGCAGGGAAAGTTATTTCCTCCCCAGTAATGTAAGAACGGATCTGCTATGCTTAATCAAAAAGTGCTTCCAACTGGCTTTAAAAAAAGAATTGATTGCAGGCACTTTTCCTCTTGTATTGTTCACTTAGAAGCAAGGCCAATCCTAGGGTCCATGAAGTCCTGTGAGGAGTAACACTTTTAAGGTCTAAGGTGGACTTCTCTATCCTTAATAGCATGATTGTATAAACTCTGAATGAAGCTGGAACGCTCCAGGGATGCTTGTCACGCCAGTCAGGGCAATGTGTGTATATGGACTGTCAGAAAAATATCTGATAGATCTGATCAGAAAGTTTCCAATGAAAACATTATTTTCCATAACAAAATGCCAGTTTGTCAAAAGCAAAGTACATAAAAGTGTGTTCATTGACATTTAGTTTTGAGAAGATGGAACGGAACATTCCAAAGAGTTTGAAGTACTTTGATCTTTTCAGAATACATTTTGTTTATCCATTTTGAAACGCCTTCTTCCAAATGTTTTGTTTTTGTTTTTTTGTATGATGCAAAAGTAATAACATTGTAAGAGCTAATAATAGGTGGAGGAACATTTTTTGTTATGTGATTTTTTTTTTCAGAATTAGAATTTCAGGATTATTCGTTTGCATTTTGCAAGAGGAAAACAGTTCCCATTCTAGCAAAGTTCCCCATGAGATGGAATATACAGTTTCTATCCAGCTCTTATAGCCACGATTTGATATCCTAATAGGATTATAAGGTTATAAGTAGATGGGGTTGAGCTCCTGCAGTTTCCTTTCTAGAGGCAGTGGGGAAGATTGCAGTGGGTTCTTGAGTGGTTTAAATCTGCAGTTGCTCTTGCTAAAACACAAACCCCTTACAAATAGCAAGTTCTCTATAAATGTACCTCTTGACGCATATCCAGGGTGGTCCTGCTAAAAAGAGTAAGCAGAAGTGATCTCAGACCCCAAAAGAGAAGGTCCCAGATACGAACTAAGTTGAAGTACAGCTGACAGTCATGTATAGTTAAATATCTGAACTGTACGTGAAGAGACAAGTCAGAAATGCTGGTGTTACTTGCCTAGACATTGACAAAATTTTGTAGTTTGCACTAAGCTGCTGCTTAAAATCACAACTGTTCAGCCTCATTTCCTGTCAGAGAAAGGTTTCAATGATTCCTTTCTGTTTCTACAGAAGGAAACTGCCATTCACTTTAGATTTCATGCTTAATATACTGTAGAACAACACTCAAAAGAAACTTTTCTCCTTAAATAAAACTCTAGTATTTGGTACAAAACACAATAAAATCTCATTTGTAACCCTAAATACTACACATTTGGAAATGTCATTTTGAAGTCTAATGCCACACAGGCTATAATCTCAAAGATTTTGTCTTACTATAAACCAACTTTACCACATATGCTAATTTACTTGCACAAAAATCAATTAAGTTCCTGCCATAGAACCAAAATGCACACACAAGGGAAAGTATATGCAAAAGAAATTAGCAAGTTGAGAATCATCTTACAAACAGAAACCAAACGTACAAATTCAAAACAAATATATAGAGTGCTGTCCAAACTGTAGTACTGCACACAGTGATTTGTTGGGACAACTATACCATTGTAACAGGGGTCTATCCTGCCGGGCCAAGTACATCACTGGCCCACCCGCTATCTAGGGCAGTCTGCCCTCACTTGCCTGCCATGAATTTCATGTTACCGCAAACAGGCAGAGGGAGAAAAAATTATTTGGGGGGCTGAGCGTGTGTACCCACGCACATGCACCCCACCCTAGCAGGTAAGTCTGTGGGGGAAGGGGTGGGGGTGGAAATCAAGGCCTCAGCAGTGAGGAAGGGAACAGGACACAGGCAGGAGCAGGAGTTGGAGTGAGTGGGGTCCCGGCCAGCTCAGGTGTTGGGACAAGCAGAGGGGCACTGTGCAAGGGGCGGAGGTGGCTGCCGCTGCACTGAACCCCGCTGCCCTGAGAGCCGTGCAATGCCACATGTGTCCTGCTGCCAGGTGGGCAGGGGGTAGGACACAGCTGCATCAGAGAGCAAAGTACAGCATGCAGCAGCAGTTGCCTCCACCCCGTGCACAAATGAGGGGGACATGCGCACCCTAGGCCTCCACTTTTCCCACCACCCAGCCTGGCCAGGGCCCCACTCACCCCAGCCCCTGCTCTTGCCTGTGCCCTGCTCCCTCCCTCACTGCTGGGACCTCCAGCTGCCCCCCCCAGCAGTGAGGGAGGGAATGGAGCTGGGGCAGGCATTGCACAACCAGGGTGGGGCACGGGGTGGAGCCAGAAGTGACTTGTCCTGGAGGTGCCCAGTGTAGGGAGGGGCTGGCAGCTCCCACCACTGCATGCACCCCGGGAGGGCATGGAGGGGCATGTGCCCTGCAGCCTCACTGGGCAGGGTGGGCTGCCACTGTGGGCTGGGGCCAGGGCACTGCCAGACTCTTCCCAGCAGAGGCTGAGCCAGGCTGTGCTCGGGGCAGGCAGCAGTGGCATTGGGAGGGGGAGCTGGGTGGGGCTAAGGTGAATTTTCAGGTGGCTGAACCCCCCCCTATAATCTCCACCCCCCCAGCACAGCGGCTGCCCACCCCAAGCACAGGCCGGCCCAGCCCCCCACTGTGAAGAGTGTAGCACTGCCCCAGCTCCAGCCCACAACAGCAGCCCACCCTCACTCTGTGCAGATCCGGGGGCACACGTGCCTCATGCCTCCTGGGGTGTACGTAACAGCAGGAGCCATGCCCCCCAGATAAGCCACTTGCAGGTCCATCCCACAGCTCGCCCTGGCTCTGCAGTGCCTGCCCTGGCCTCAGCCACTCCACTCTCTCTCACTGCTCACTCCCCACCCTTGCTGCAGTCGCTGGAAGACTGCGGCCAAGTTGCCTTGCAGTCCTACTGCTGCCCCACATTTGGTGGGGCTAAGTCCCATTAGCCCCTCCTTTCCACCGCCTATGCTGCAAATTGATGTTTACATGCGGGAGACTGCCTATTTGTTGCCCTGATGCTGAGGGCTAAAATACACAGCTCCAAACCTCCCCTAATACTGTGACCCATGCCTCACAGCTGGAATCTAAACTGCTGACAACTCTGACCCCTTGCCAGGCTGAATTCTGCCCCTTGCTGGGCCTCTAACACTCTGCCCTTTGCCAGGTCTCTATCACTCCGCCCACTCCTGGGCCTCACCCATTCCGCCCTTCACTGGTCTTCACCCATTCTGTACAGCCCTTCAGGTCCCACCTGGGCCCTACTCCACATGGTCCTTCAGGCTACATTGGTCACACACTTCAGTCGGCCTATGCGCAGGTCATCCACAGGCCCTACTCTACATGGCCTAAAGTTTCCTGCCCCACACTAGGCCATACTTGGCCTTTGGCCCCTCCCTGGGCCTGTCCTCTAGTTAGGTCTATCCCAGCTACAGGCCTTCTCCGATCTCACGGGCCTGAATGTTGTTGCCCTTTGTCTGGCCCCTCTATGGGGTCAGCCACCAGGTCATGTGGGATGAGGATTTCAGGCACCCAATCCCTGCCTTTCACTGGGGAGGCACAGGTGTGACAGTTCCTGGAGACCACCCCACTACAGGCAGCCCCACCACACCTTCCTACCCCAGAAGAGTGAAGTTTCAGGTCTTACCCAGGACCAAAGGACCCTAACACCCTTTCCTGAAACCCTAATGTCTCCTACCCCACTGTGGTCCACTCTTGCTCCAGCCCCAATCTTTCCCATGCTTGGTCCTTCTCACTCTGGCTTCCAGGAGTCACTCAGAACACCTTTCATCTGGGCACCAGTGCCCAGGCCCACACCCCTCATCCATGGTTCCTGCCACCAGGTAACCTTATGGACCCTTTACTCCAAGCCACTGTCCTTATCCTTCTGGTCATCTACCCAGCACTCCAGATTGATCTCTCTATCAGACTCCCTGAGCTCTTCTCTTCTTGCCCAGATCTGTCTCCATGTACAGGCAATCTTGCTTCCCTGGACTGTCTGGTCCTCCACCCAGCCCAGGGCCGAGTGTGGGCTGCCCCCATACTTTTCCAGGGACTTGCTCTCAGGTATCCATGGGTCCACGCTGCTCCAGACTTGCTGCCCTGGGTTCTTGCTACTCCCTCCTCTGGGTGGTTAGGAGCCCAAACTCAGATCTGGGTCCTGGCTGCACCTGGCAACAAGCCTAGCTGTTGGTTCACAGGGCCTCTCTCCATAGATCCCCCTAGCACAGCCCTTCCTGGGCTGGAGAACCCTGTAGGGTCTCCTGGAACCTCTTCCATCCCCAACTAGCTTCCCTTTTCCTGCTAATATAATACTGCTCACTTAGCTGTTCCAGTTCCCTCCAAAGGAAAGATCTCCATCATCCCTAGGGGGAACAAACCCCAATGCAGCTTATCTCCAGCACTACAGCTATTCTAAACAGCCACTACAAGTACTGATCCTTATCACCTGCTGTGGGACCTTACTCCCCACAGTAGAGCCTCAAGTGGCCTCAACTGGGATTGCTTCCCAGGCTGGCAGTTCCACTTACTTCTACTCCATCATTGTCCTGGCAGTGTTCTCCTCCAGAGTATACTGATACTGAGCCATCACTTCATATATTGATGAGAGCTTTAGAATTAAAATATGCTTATTGTTGCACATCACAGGATGGAAGGATTGTGTCCTAGGAATCACCCTTTGCTCACTATGGCTGGCCCTCATCCACTCCCAGTGGAGTATGATGAAAGACTCCCATTGACTTCAGTGGACACTGGATTGGGCCCTATGAGAGCAATCCAAATATGAGATTACAGTTTGTGGGGAAAGGTCTATTCGCTGAATACTAAGCAGAGGCATAAGTAGAACAGCTCCATTCCCTCGGAAGTGGCAGCACATGGGACATTTGGTAGCTACAGGTATTTTTGCTCCCTCCCCAAAGGTGGTGTCCTGGGCTGCACCTTCCAGTTACTCTACTAGGCCCAGAACAAGTTGCTATGAAAATGATATCTGCTAAGAAAATGATAGTCCTAAAATTAATCCACATGCTATCACCAGCAGCTAACAGCAAGCAGCACATTGTAGCAGGCAGTTTTCTTCTTGCAGAGCAACAAAAAAAAAAGTGCATCAGTTCTGCAATACAAGAATTCATGTGCAGAGTCCTGCCCTGTGCTAGCAGGATTCCTATATAAAGCTGCAACTTCCAGGACCTCTACTCATTCCCGCTTAATCAGCGAACTGCTATTAGAGTAAAGCCAAGTCATTACTCACTTCCATGTTCTCTTCAACTTTTGGAAACTTAAGTAGGAGCTAGTTTAAGAGACGATTCATTAAAAAGAGAGAGTGAGAGAGAGAGAGATTAAAATATATGCATAAAACGATGCATGGAGACTTAGGCTAATCCCCATCCAATTATGCTGATTTACTGCATGTCTCCTAATTAAATATATTACCATAAAAATACAGCTCCACAACCTTCTTCAAATTTTGAAAGAGTGAATGTATGGCAACCTCTCTGAATTGCAATCATCTTAAAAAGAAAGAACTCATTGAGCTAGTTATCAGAAATCCTTTTCAATCATGTGTTCTCTCATGCTCCCCCACCCATTTATAGACTTTTTCTAGCACAATTCTTCACACAAAATTAGTTTTAATTTGACTATAGGGGCCTTGTTACACAGTAATTTGGGGTGGCTCCTGGAGCTCCTCACCCCTGGATTGTCTCCAAACTAACACCTAACACCAGTTTTAAACAATTGTTATGTGGCTCATACACCACTGCAGGGAAGGATTATCTCTGATCTGTGTTACACAGCTCGTGTTACACTCTAGGTGTAACCACTCTAGGCTACACCTTAGTGTAAAAATCCCCCTCACCGCACTCCCTTGCTGGCCTAGATTGGGCCCATTGCCCACCCTGCCCTCCCCAGCACCCCAGATCCCTGCTGAGTGCCCCCTGCTCCTCCCTGCCCCCCCCCCTTACTTGTGGCTGCCTGCACTGTCTCTTCCAGGGAAGCACACAGGGAAGAATTAACCTGCCTGCCTGATGGCTGCTGTTCTCCAGGCTGGGGTCATAAAAGAGCACCAGCCTGGCAGTGGCAGTGGCCAGGCAGGTAGGTTAACCCTATCCTACTTGCTCCAGGGAACAGACAGCACAGGAAGCACATGCAAGCTAGTGGGAGGGAGGGGAGGAGAGCAGGGAACCCCGAGGAGCAAGGGGGAGTGCTGGGCAGGGGGGGAAATGAGGGCAAGCAGGAGCAGGGAAGCCTGGAATAGGGTTGGGGGGAATCTTACCTTTCTGTCCTCCAAGCCCTTGATGTCCTGAAGTATGACTGTTCCAAACTTGAGCTAGCACTAACACACATCAACATTTGGGCAGCTCACAGTGTAAGGTGGAACAAAACCCTAAGAGTATGGTGACCATATGTTCTAGTTTAGCCAGGACAGTCCCAGATTTCAGAGGCCAGTCCCAGCTGGCTGCTGAGAATTATAATGGGCATCTTGGAAACACATGGGCATGGAGAGCAGCCTGGCTGGGAGTTGAAGCAGCGCAGAGTACCTTGCAGGTTGGCAGGCAGATACCACTGCCTGCCCAGCATGCTGCCCCATACCTGCTGACTTGTGAGAGCATGGCCGGGGAGGGGCAGGGGTAGTATCCCAGTTGTCCTAGATGAATATCCCAGATGTCCTGGATTTCCTTATGGTCAGCCTATCTAAGAAACACTGAGTTTTTTCCATCCTAGAAACATTCTTCTTTGTACAGTGGCTATTTCTCAACTAAGATATCATCTGCTGGAAAAAAAGTGTAATGAAGAGGACAACATGGGTCCCATTTCATTTAGAACCTGCTAACTTAGACTTGTTACAACCACATGCACTATCTGAGCCATTTATTCACTTAGCATAAAATTCATGATTAAAGTCAACAATGCAATTCTTTTACCAGAGGCTATGTGTAGTGGGTAGAGGAAGTGGAATAGAGGTAGAAACACATTCTTCTTTTATCCCAAACTAAACACACAGAGCACAGATTTCATCAACTGTCTACTGACAGATGTATCACTGTTTACTCCATCTCCTTGCTTGTGGGTTATTCCTCTAATCTCTAACAGGATCCATCAGAGGCTTACCAAAATTTTGCTGTTTAAGTATCATTTACAATACTCTGTCTCACAAGAGTCTAAAAGATTCCTCCCAGGAGGTTGTGTACAATTCAGCTACCCAAAGCCTTATTTACTTACTAAAATGTAGGAAGGACAAATTCAACTTCAGATACAAGCAAACAGATCTGTTCATTTGAAGAGAAGCAGCAGTCACATAGTCAAGGGCAGAATTTAACCTAAGGCATATACCAAAAACACTCTGTTGAAATTAGACAATAAGCCAAGTTCTGGGCAGAAGTTGGATCATTTTATACTGCAGAGCTCTGGTAATTCTGCCTTTAAATACTTTGAATTTTACATGCATTTTGTATCTGATTTTTACTTTCATACAGCAACAGCAGCAAGTTTATAATACACTGCAATACTGTGGACTATTTGTTTTGTTTCTTTTAGGGTTCTCCTAGACTTACATAAAGACAAAACCAAAAACATCTCTTTATTTTATGAGTTACTCCATGTTGCAATCTATAAACTTTTAGCAGAAACATATAATATAGGCTAAAGAGGCAATGTAAATCAATTATGCTAAAGTTAGAATTTTTCCATAAATGCAGCTAGTGAGAACACACTATCATTACCTCTCAAATCACCCAGTGGGCTACAAGGAAAATCTGACACTTAGTTATAGGTATATCAGTGAGTCCCGCACAAATGAGATGCAAAATCTGACTAAACATTTTGAAAAAAAAATGCATGAATTCTGCTCAGAATAAGACCAGTGAACTAAATGGCAAATTTCTCATATGGAGTGTTTATTTCAAACAAATCCTTCTCAGTGTTCAGACTGAACTGTTATAAGCAAAGAAATTTCATGTGAACCCTTCCTGATCCTCCCTCTGATAAGTATCAAATCCCAGTTCTCTCATGGCTTTGATTCAAAACTCTCTTGCTGCTAGTTATAATCAGTTTCCCACAGAATTAGAGACCTGGAAAGCAAACAAGGCCCTGATCCTGTAGACACTTGAGCATATTATTTCCAAGATTAGAGTAGAAGTTACTGATCAAAGTCAGTTTCCAATGGATTGCAACTCAGGCTATAGCTAGCAGTAGATATATGTAACTGAGGAAACTGTCTGGAGTATACACTAATTAGAAGCATAGCCATTTGGGCACTCCAGAGAGAAAATGGCCCTGCATTTTCAGAAGTTCAGGAGTGGGAGATTCTCTATTCCATCACTAAAAGTCTACCAAAATAAACTGGACAGATTCTGTTTACAGTATTTCAGTGTATTTTATTGATTCCTGCTTTTGTTTCAGTGCTGTACATGACATACATCCTACCTAACAGCAATCAATTCTCTTCTCACAAGAGAAGAGCATAAGCCATGAATAAGTTCATGGAACTGGACTAGCCTGATCCTACTCACTGGTACCAATTAAGCATCATTTACTTTAATGAAGTTAACCATCACCAATGGAAGCAAAATCAGGATAAGACTTTGCACGTCTACACATGCATTAATGTGCCATAGCTACTATGAATTAAGTGTAATACCTGTAATAACATGTACTAACTCAATGCGCAGTAACCGATGCTACAGCTCAGTGGTGCCAGCACACACCTTTTAAGTGACACTGGGTGCATCTACACGTGACGCTACATCACTTTAGCAACACACTATGGCAGCATAGCATCCATAGGCAAAAACCGTGATGCTGCCACTACATCGCTATAGCAATGTGCTCCCTCAGTATACTGCATTGCTATGGCAACTTAGTGGCTAAAAATAACCGTGCGCTGCTGGCATGGCACAGTACAGGCTGTTACTAAGCTGTCATTTGGTACTTCCAAAAGGAAGTACTAAATGATGGCACAGAAACAATGGCACCATAGGAGCACACGTAGACATGCCCACTAATGCACAGTAGACTAATTCTACTGTGCCTTAGCACAAGAGCATGGCTTTTCCTGTGACATGCTAAGGTACAGTAAAATTAGTCTACTGTGCATTTAGCATCTTGTATAGATGCGCCCATGGTGTAAAAGAAACACACCCTATATGTTCAAGATCTAAAACTGTGTAAACATAGGTCTATAACAAGATATACTCACGTGAACTGAAATGGTTTATAGAAACAATCTATAGTATAATAGATCATGCAAAAGCAATTGTTAGCCTTGGAGCTAAGAAACTATCTAGTTACCTATCTACTTACCCCATGCCTGGAATTGATGGGTGAAAACTATGGTTAACTACATTTTACCGAGTATTTGGTCAACAGCAGTGCAGAATAGCCCATTGCGCTTATAACAGATATTCCACTTTATTATTAGGCTTATTAATATTAGCCTATTAAACTCACTATTCTGTTTGTTGAATTTAATATACCAAACTTTAGGCTTAGTAATCTTGATATTTGTAAGTACCTTCAGAGAAATTGGAAATGAATGGTTGTTACCAAAATTTAAATTACCAAATAAAACCTCAAAACATACAAAAGGTTCTTTTTTTAAAGTTCAAAAGAAAATTGGACATTGCTATGTCATTTTTCTGGTGAAGAAAATCAATAGTCAACTGGAAGTCAGGCCTAGATGTTTTCAATTCAGTCACAAATTAAAAGGAAATAAAAATGTAAAAACTTGTAATACTGAAGGATCGATACCACAGCAAGTGCTAAGCACAGAAGAGATAGGCTGCTGTTTATGATAACTCAGCACAGTTCTGCTTTTGTGCCTTCCAGTTTCCAAGACATGTACAATCTATTCCATAGTCTATTCTAAGCAAAGACTGCCAGGTTGGCTGAATTGTACCAGAAGGCTTGATAGCTTTGTGATGTGCACAAATGAGAGATTTAGGATGGAACCATCCGACTCATTTTCCTTTGAGACCAACAGAAAATGTAAAATTGTACAAAATGTGCACGCAGTAATTCTGCCATCAGTTCAAATACTGAAGGAAATATTAGTTGAAGGATTATACTGCAGAATGTGTACACATTCTCATTTTGTGCCACTGACTGTTAATGTAAATCAAAGTCCTTCTGTCTAAAATATGAAGGCATAAATTGCCTTTCAACTCAAAAGTCCATTACACAGCATCTGACCAAGTAGGTTCCTGTCTACAAAAGCTTATTCTGCTCTGAACTAATTAGTATCTTAGATGCCACTCTGCCCTACCTTCTACCTCAACCAAAAGGTAATAGTAGTTCTGTTGGCTTAAAGAAGCCCTAATATTTCCTTTTAAAAAAATTAACAGGATTGAGGGCCTAGGAATAAATAAATGTTACATAACAACATTTAGGAAGAATAACATATACTATGGTAATACCATATACTATCTTACCAAGATTAGTGTCCTGTTACAGAAATTATTTTCCTAGCCCCTATAGTGTTAAGTTCATACTATAAGGCTCCATGGAAATGTGCCTCACATGTTGTTGTACAAGTCAATCAACTGTTTTTAATGTCATACTTGTACAGAAAACTGTGACTTAAGACATTTGTCCCTCATGTAACTGAAGACAGATTTTATTGCTTTTTAAAATTGGATCAATTTAAGTGAATAATCCACATTACTACTGAAGTTCTTTGGAAATAAAATACACCCAAATGTTCAATTTATTGAGGCCATAACCCAGAAATAAGACTCATATAGGCTTCCCCTGCATCCAAGCAGATGTAGGTGTAGGACCCTCATTGTGAGAACTTTTCAGCTTCCCACAAATACTTACACACAAGCTTAATTTTAAAGCAGGCCAGCAGTGTCCGCAAAGTCAGTGAGGTTACTCACAGCCTTCAAGTTAAGTATTTGCAGATTCTAATGGCTCATTTTCAATCTCTCATCTAATTACATAGATTATTACTGTGCACAGCAAATACTCTACAGTTTTGGTAGTAATGCATGAGCTTTTTCGTATCATGCATATTAAAAGAAGCTAGAAGCTAGTTAGCATACAGGAATTTTCATGAAGAACGATATACCTGCTCCCCCCTGTGCAAGACATACTGCATACAATCCACTGCCATCTAATTGAGAAAACAAAACTGTCCTAGGAACTAGGACTGGTACTAAAGGCTAGAATTAAAGCAGTTAGGCTCGGAAGCGGCGAGAGACGCACGGGTGAAAGCTCGCTGCGCCCCCGCTCCCCCGAAGCCCCCCAGAAGCCCCCAGCAGTCGCGGAGCCCCCCGCCAACCTCCAGCACAGCCGGGGG